>NW_006921624.1:1228244-1231154 GCF_000298275.1 Orycteropus afer afer | reverse complement strand
TTACAGTTTGGAGGCTTTAAGTCTGAGTTCAAAGTGCCAGGATCCAGGGGCTGGGTGAAAGCCCCTCAACCTTGGGCTTCAGCTCTGCCTCCTGCTCCTGGCCCACTGAAGCTAGAGGCTTTTCTTCACTCAGACAGCTGCTGGCTGCTGAGGCCAAGAAGCCCCAAGGTTGACAAGTAAAAAGGCACAGTCCCAATGTTACCAAACCACATGGCGGGCCATTAATTCAAGTCCATTGAAAATCCCAAGATTGGCAGAGCATGACAGGCTGCTGAAACAACGACTCGGCTACATGCAGGGTTCAAGTGTGCCATAAGCTAGAGACCATTCCCCAAGGTTTCTCCTTATATACAGGAAGCAGACCCCATCTCAAAGGCAGCTACTCAGCTGCTCCATCATGGAGTTGATTACGTGTCTCATCATGGGGAATACTACATCCAGCTGCCCAGCCACTCAACCAGGCTCAGCCAAGTTGACACACATACTTAACTACCACAGACCTCAAGGTCTTATCTTGGCTCTTGGGGATTTGTTTTAATTTTCTTCAGCTTCAACTTAAACTTGCACAAGAGCAATTGATGGTCTGTTACACAGTTAGGCTCTGGCCTTGTAATGACTGATGACATTGTGCTTCTCTATCATCTCTTTCCACAGATGTACTCAATTTTGATTCCTGTGTAGTCCATCTGGCAAGATCCACATATATAGTTGTCATTTATGTTATCGAAAAAGTATTTGCCATGAGTAAGTTGTTGGCCTTGCAAAATTCTAACATGTGATCTTCTGCATCACTTCTATTGCCAAAGCCATATTTTCTAACTTGCATGTTTTCTAACTATAGATGCTTCTTGTTTCCAATTTTTGCATTCCAATCACCAGTAATTTTCAATGCATCTTGATTACATGTTTGGTCAATTTCAAACTGCAGAAGCTGATAAAAATCTTCAATGTCTTCACTTTTGGCATGAGAGGTTGGTTTGTAAATTTGAATAGTAGTATTAACTGTTCTTCCTTGTAAGAGTATGGATATTATCCTATCAGCATTGTTCTGCAGGATAGATTTTTTTTAAATGTTTTTTAGCTGCTTTATTCATATCTCCTGGAGAGCACTATTGAAAGTGTGCAATGTCTCTGTGTGAGTTTGTAATTGCTTTTTGTTTCCTGAGAGTAACACTATGCACACACTTATCATTTCACAAATTTTAATGAACATTTTACCAGTTTTACTAAAAAGTTGAAACTGCACAGCCATTTAGATTCAGTTTTTTTCCTTTACTCAAGTTCATATATGTCTACCCTCTAGTTAATGGTTTACCCTCCCTAGATCTTGAAATGTTCTTGTTGACGATGAACGTTTAGCCATTCCTCTTCCATTTATCATTCCCAGCATAGTAGACCATATGATTATCTGATTCTAAATGGCTAATACCAGACCATTTCAGCTCATTAATGCCTAGGATACCGATCTATATGCATTCCATTTCATTTTTGACAACTTCCAATTTTCCTAGATTCATGCCCTGTACATTCTACTCTCTGATTCCTAATGGATATTTGCAGTTATGTCTTCTCATTTTGAGTTGTGCCGCACCAGCAGATGAAGGTACCCAAAGCTTTACTCCATCCACATCATTGAGGTCAAGGCTACTTTGAGGAGGCACCTCTTCTCCAGTTGTATTTTGAGTGCCTTCCAACCTGAGAGGCTCATCCAGAACTGTATCAGACAACATTTCATAAGGTTTTCAATGCCAGTGTTTTTCAGAAGTGCACCTCCATGTCCTTCTGCCAAGTCTGTCTTAGTTTGGAAGCTCTGCTGAAACCTATCCACCATGGGTGGCCCTGTTGGTATTTGAAATACCAGTGGCATAGCTTCCAGCCTCACAGCAACACATAGGCCACCACAACCCCACAAACAGACAAGTGGTTACTTGTATATTGTAAGACTCAAAAAACGGTAGTACTTATTTAAAAAATAGTATTTTTATTGTACTATAATTGAAATACCATAAAATGCATCCTTTTAAAGCATGCAGTTCAATGGTATATTCAGAGTTGTATAACCATCACCATTACCTAAACATGGAACATTTTTATCACTCCAAGAAGAAACCCTACACATTAGTGCACGTCATGTTCTCTTTTTCTCTGAGAATTCCCAGTACCCAGAGTTAAGCCCAGAAGCCATATTAGTACTATGTAACCCTGTTTCCTTGGTGATGGTTGATTGTATCAGAGGTTGTGGTAGTTAAGTTTGTGTGTCAACTTGGCTGGATCTGGTTGAGTGCCTGGGCAGCTGGATGTAGTATTTCCCATGACGACACTGGTAATCAACTCCATGGTGGAATCTACTGTGAGCAGCTGAGTAGCTGCCTTAGGGATGTGGTCTGCTTCCTGTATATAAGGAGAAGCCTTGGGAACGGTCTGTAGCCTTTTGGCATGCTTGAACCCTGCATGTGGCCAAGTCATTGTTCAGCAGCCTGCCATGCCCTGTCAATTTTGGGACTTCATCTGGACTTGAATTATTGGCCTGCCATGCAATTTGGTAACATTGGGACTGTGCCTTTTTATTTGTCAACCTTGGGCTTATCAGTCTCAACAGCCAGCAGCTGTCTGAGTGAAGAAAACCCTCCAGCTTCAGTGGGCCAGGAGCAGTAGGCAGAGCTGAAGCCCAAAGTTAGGGGCCTTTCACCCAGGCCCTACAGCCTGGCACTTTGAACTTGGTCTTAATGTCTCCAGACTACAAGAGAATAAACTCCTGTTTGTTAAAACATCCCATTTGCACACAGCAAAAGCAGTGATCAGAGGCCAATTTATAGCAATAAGTGCACACATCAAAAGAGAAGAAAGAGACAAAATCAATACTTTAAACGAACATCTCCAACAATTAGAGAAAGAACAGCAAGAAAAGCC
>NW_006921624.1:1216815-1224637 GCF_000298275.1 Orycteropus afer afer | reverse complement strand
CATTGTAAATTTTGGTCAATGACATGAGACAAAGTATATGTGAACTGCTGTATGAAAAGTGAATTTACTCTGTAAATCTTCACCCAAATCCTATTAAAAAACAAAACAAAACAAAACACAACATCCCATTTGTGGTATATTCTCGTCAGAGCGGCACTAGGTAACCAGAACAGAATATGGTACTGAGAGTGGGATGCTGCTGTGACAGATAGCTAAAATGTGGAAACAGGAGTGGCATGCATCCTTGACCCAAGACCCTGGCAGAGAGACCTCAACATGCAGCATGAGAGATGGCAGTAGTGGAGAAACTGGCATAAGACAGCAACAGGCTTACCGGCCCATGGAGGAGAAAGCTAGATGCCTTTGGGTAGTGGCTTCCTGGTGGAGTGGGTTGCCTTCGGGCATTAATTGGTAGAAGAGACTGGCATGAAATGGAGTAGCAGGTTAGTTGGCCCATGGAGCAAGAAAGCTGGGTGCTTTTGGGGCAGGAAGGTTTCCTGTGGAGTGGGTTGCCTTTGGCATTAACTGGCAGAAGTGGACAGATCAACAAAATGAGAAGCAGAGCTGCCTCAGCCTCAAGAGTAGGATCATGGCCTTTGGGAGTGGAACCTCCACAGTCCCCTAGGTTTCAAAGAGCCAGACCTTCACCAACTTGGTTCTAGAGTATGGGGCTGCTCATTCATGTGGGCCAGTGGGATGGAGCCACAGCCAGTGCCCAAGAGAGAGGGGGCAGGGCTACCATGCCCAAGAAGTAGAGGAACGGGGCCCACCAGGCCAAGGAGGTGAGGTCACCATTCAGGAACTGGGGGACTGGAGCCATCCAGTAAAGGAGATCTTTACAGATGCCACCCATTGAAGATCTGTACAGGTACCAAGTTGACAATGGTGGAATTGTGGTAGTTAAGTTTGTGTGTCAACTTGGGTGTACCTGGTTGAGTGGTTGGGCAGGTGGATTAGTATTCCCCATGATGAAACTAGTAATCAACTCCATGGTGAGATCTACCACAAGCAGCTGAGTAGCCGCCTTAGGTATGTGGTCTGCTTCCTGTATATAAAGAGAAGCCTTGGGAATGGTCTCTAGCCTTTTGGCATGCTTGAACCCTGCAGGTAGCCAAGTCGTTGTTCAACAGCCTGCCATGCCCTGCCGATCTTGGGACTTCATCTGGACATGAATTAGTGGCCTGCTGTGCAATTTGGTAACATTGGGACTGTGCCTTTTTACTTGTCAACCTTGGGCTTATCAGTCTCAGCAGCCAGCAGCTGTCTGAGTGAAGAAAAGCCTCTAGCTAGCTTCAGTGGGAAGGGAGCAGGAGGCAGAGCTGAAGCCCAAGGTTAGGGGCCTTTCACCCAGCCTCTCGAGCCTGGCACTTTGAACTTGGACTTATAGCCTCCAAACTACAAGAGAATAAACTCCTGTTTGTTCAAACATCCCATTTGCGATATATTCTTGTCAGAGCGGCACTAGGTAACCAGAACAGAGGTGATCACCTGACCTAAACTGAGCCAATTAGATAGCCTCTCTCAGGAATTCAGAATTAGAGCAGAGATACTAATCAGACTCTTCTGGGTGCTTGAGTCAGCAAGTGATGTATCCAGAGCCATGTTTGCTTGAGGAAATGGAGGAAGGAAGGGAGAGAGGAGGAAAAGAATGGAGGAAAGAAGAAAAGTAAGGGAAGGGGAAGAAAAAAAAAGATTCTTTCATCTTGCCTTGACTTATTTTGATCTGCTACCAACCAAGGTGTTGGTCACTTCTGAATGCCCAGACTGAAGGCAGGAGGCAGGTGACATATTGCCTGATGTCAGTACATCAGAGCAGTGTCCTTCCTGTAGTCTGCCTCTGATGGAACCTTCTGGAAGAGAAAGTTCAGGGGTCGACAAGAAGAAGGACCCTGCTTCAACATGCTGGCATTGATTCAGAGTCACCTCCTCCCACTAGGCCATGGGTTTAATGGGAGATTGTGTCTTGTAAAGGCCAGAGACCACTTAGGTGGTTACTGCTGGGGATGTCAATGGCAATAAGGAGGACAGAACTCTAAGCATCTGCCCCAGCTCTGTGGAGACCAGAATGGTGTTGAGGATGGGGACACCCTTCCAGGTCCAGTGCTGTTCCAGTGTCCAGGTTATCAGGGTGCCATCTGCCAAAGGCTTTCCCTGCTCTTGGGTTTCTCCACTGGTTCCTCTACCTTGGCTTCTCCTGCTCCTTCCCCTGACCACTAATGTCTCTCTCCTGACTTCATTCTACTTTCTGGCTTCTGCCGCCACATCTCATTTATTCTTGGCTTCTGCTTGCTGCCTTTTCTCTGTCTTTGGGCTTCTGCCCTTACAAAAACAGAACCTTACCTTTCTCTGGAGGCTCACTCTCAAACCCCCTGAGGGAGAGGCAGTTGGCTCAGTTGTCCATCATTATCTTTACCAGGTAGCACTCTCCTGCCATGCCATCTTGGAGGCTGCAGGCCCCCATCCATGAGCCGAGTGCCTTTGTGTCTGGTGCACACCTTAATTCAGAGTAGGTCACATGGCAGGTTTTTTTTTTTTTTTTTCCAGGAGGGGCTGAGAGCAGGCAGGTTGTCAGAACATAATACATGTTTCTCCAGTGCATATGGAAGGAGCAAATGAGATTGTGGAGGTGGATATGCTTTGAAAAGTATAACCGTCTGTACCGGTACAAAATAATATTAATTATTGATAACATTAACAAGGCCATTACTGTCGCTATTAGTGGAAGATTTTCGTCCCTGAGATTTGTTGGCCAAGAGCAGTGGTTCCAATGGCCATAGTCTTTGATTCCCAAGTCCTCACCAGAGAGATTGCTCGGACATTTGCCCTCCCTCTGCCTCCTCCTATAAGTGCTGCTTCCTTTGAAGTCCTTCAAACCTGCTTCCTTGCTCTCACTGGTGCTGCTCTGGCTACTCCAGACTCTCCCCACAAGCCTCACAGATTGTCTTTAGGTTTCCGAAGGGTTCCAAGTGCTTTCACTTTAGAACTGCTTTCACTGGGGACTTGGAACATTCCAAAGGACCAGAGGACCAATTTTTTCTTTCTCTTAGCCTGCCTACATGGAGTTGGGGGTGACGGAGTTGTAGCTACCTACAACTTAGTTCCCAAGTTGCAGCCCTGTGGAGAGGACTCTTCCTCTGTTGATATTCCAAATCCCAGAGAAGGGGCCATGACTGACTTATCTTGGGTCAGATAGCTATGGTGAGATAATCAGCTGTAGCCAAGGGTCATATTGAGTACAAACACAGCTACCAGGAGCACACCTATGTGGATAGAGCTACAGCTGATGGGGACATTAAGAGCCCAGGGACACTTCTAATGGTGCTGATTATAGACTTTTTACATTAAGGAATTTGTTGAATGTCAGAAGGCTGGGCACATGCCAGAGTGATACATTGTGCCACCAAATCACCCAACACCTTGAGCCAGTGACACAGGCTGGTGTCCTGTACCCTTGACTCTCTACTTCCTCATGGAGCTTCCTATTCACTTTAGGGGCTAGGAAACTGCCTTTGTCTACCCTTCCTCTTTCTTTTTTTAATTACATTTTTTGGGTTGTGGGACCATTCTCAACCTCTTTCTCTGAGTTGTTTCATGTTTTTCTTTCTTTTTTTAAAAAAATTGTTGTTGGTGGTGAGAATATACACAGCAAAACATTAAAGCAGATGCCAACTAAACCATTTCTCCAGTGCAATTCAGTGACATTGGTTACATTCTTCAAAATGTGCAACCATTCTCACCCTTGTTTTCTGAGTTGTTCCTCCTCCATTAATATAAACTCACTGCCCCCTAAGGTTCCTACTTAATTTTTTTTTAGTTTCTTTTGTCACTCTGATCCCATATATTGTTGTTAGGTGCTATTGGGTCAGTTTCAACTCATAGTGACCCCACGTACAACAGAATGAAACACTGCCCAGTTCTGTGTCATCCTCACAATTGTTGCTATGTTTGAGCACATTTTTTGCACCCACTGTGTCAATCCATCTCATAAAGGATCTTCTGTTTTGCTAACTTTCTAATTTACCAAGCACGATATATCCCTCTCCAGGACGGTCCGTCCTGATAACATGCCCAAAGTATGTGAGATGAAATCTCTCCATCCTTGCTTCCAAGGAGCGTTCTGGCTTTACTTCTTTCAAGACAAATTTGTTTGTTTTCTGGCAGTCTATGGCATATTCAATATTCTTCACCAACACCATAATGCAAATGCATCAATTCTTCTTTAATCTTCATTATTCATTGTCCAACTTTTGCATACATACGAGGCAACTGAAACTACCATGACTTGGGTCAGGTGCACCTTAGTCCCCAAAGTGACATCCTTGCAGCAGATTAGCCCAAAGCAAATGTTTGATTTCTTTCTTTCTTTCTAAGTTATTTAACTTGGAAAAAATATCCAAATTATTATTTTTTAAATTTTTTTATTGTGATTTGGGTGAAAGTTTACAAAGTAAATTGGTTTTCCATTAAATAATTCCTACATATTTTGTTCTGTGACATTGATTGCAATTCCCACAATGTAACAGCACTCTTCCCTCTTCCTCCTTGTGTTTACCATTTCCATTCTTCCTTCTTTCCTATTTCTTTCTGCCTTCTGAGCTTTATCCCTGAGCAAATGCTGCCCTTTGCATATTGTTTGGTTGATTGTTCTAAGCAGTTCGTACCCCCTGTCGTTATTGTTCACCTTATAGTCCTGTCTATTGTTTGACTAAAAGTTCAGCCATGGGAGTGAGTTCATTTGCAGGCTTGAAGGGTGTCCAAGGGCCATAGTCTCATTGGTTCCACCAGTCTCTATCAGACCAGGAAGCCTAGTCTTATTTATGATTTTGTGCTTTGTTCTCCATTTTTTCTCCCACTTTATCCAGGACCTGCTATCGTGATTCCTCTCAGAGAAGTGGTAGCTGGGCAACATCTAGTTCTTCTGGTCTGAGGGTCATGGAGGCTGGGGTTCAAGTGATCCATTATTCCTTTGGACTAATTGTTTCCCCGTGTCTTTGATTTTCTTCATTCTGCTTTGCTTCGGACAAGGAGAAACCAATTGTGGCACCTTAGATAGCTACTCACAAGGTTTTAAGACCCCAGTCACTACTCACCAAAGTAGAATGTAGAACATTCTCTTTGTGGACTATGTTATATCAATTGACATAATGTTCCCTGGTTATTTGATTTCTTGACTGCTGCTTCCATGGTTGTTGATTTTGGATCCAAATAAAATGAAATCTTTGACAACATCAATCTTTTCTCTGTTTATTATGATACGATGTTGCTTATTGATCTAGTCGTGAGGATTTTTGTTTTCTTTATGTTGAGGTGTAATATGTACTGAAGGTTGTGGACTTTGATCTTCATCAGTAAGTGCTTCAAGTCATCTTCACTTTCAGCAAGCAAGTTGCATCATCTGCATATTGCAAGTTATTAATGAATCTTCTTCCAATCCCGATGCTGCCTTCCTCTTCATATAGTACATTTTCTCAGATTATATGCTAACCATTCAGATTGAATAAACATGGTGAGAAGATATAAACCTGATACACCTTTCCTGATTTAAACCATGCAGTAGCTTCTTATTTGTTTCAAATGACTGCCTCTTTGTCTATGTACAAGTTCCTCATGAGCACAGTTAAGTGTTCTGGAATTCCCATTCTTCACCATATTACCATCCATCATTTGTTATGATCCACACAGTTGAATGTCTTTGCATCTCAGCAAAACACAGGTAAACATCTTTCTGGTTTCAGCCAAGATCCATGTGACATTAGCAATGACGTCCTTTGTTTTATGTCCTCTCCTGAATCTGGCTTGACTTTTTGGAAGTTCCCTGTTGATGTACTGCTGCAACCATTTTTTAATTATCTTCAGCAAAATTTTACTTATGTGTGATATTAATGATATTATTCAGTAATTTCCACATTCTGTTGGATCACTTTTCTTTGGAATGGGCACAAATATGAATCTATTCCAGTCAGTTAGCCCAGCAGCTGTCTATGTCTTGGCACAGAGGAATGAGTGCTTCAAGCATTGCATCCATTTGTTGAAACATCTTGCTAGGTATTCCATCCATTCCTGGAGCCTTATTTTTCACCAGTGCCTTCAGTGCAGCTTAGATTTCTTCCTTCAATGCCATCATATGCTACCCTCCTGAGATGGTTGAACACTGACAGTTCTTCTTGGTGCAGTGACTCTGTGCATTTCTTTCATCTTTGCTGCTTTTTGCATCATTCAGTATATTGCCCATAAAATCCTCCACTATTGCAACTCAAGTCTTGAATTTTTTTCTTCAGTTCTTTCAGCTTGAGAAATGCTGAGCATGTTCTTCTCTTTTGGTTTTTTGAACTCCAGGTCTTCACACATTTCATTGTAATATTTTAGTTTTACTTCTTGAGATGCCCTTTGAAATCTGTCCAGCTCTCTTTTAATTCATCGCTTCTTCCATTCACTTTAGCTACTCTACACTCAAGAGCTAGTTTCAGAGTTTCTTCTGACATTCGTTTTGGTCTTTTCTTTTAAATCACCTTTTGATTTCTTCATGTATGATGACTTGATGTCATCCCACAACTCATCTCATCTTAGGCCATTAATGTTCAATGTGTCAAATCTATTCTTGAGATGATTTCTAAATGTAGGTAGAATATACTCAGGGTTGTTCTTTGGCTCTCATGGACTTGTTTTCATTTTCTTCAACTTCAACTTGAACTTGCATATGAGCAATTGATGGTCTGTTCTACAGTTGGCCCCGACCTTGTTCTTACTAATGATATTGAGCTTCTTCATCATCTCTTTCTACAGATGTAGTCAGTTTGATTCCTCTGTATTTCACCTGGCAAAGTCCATGTGTATAGTCTCCATTTATGTTGCTGATAAAAGGTATTTCCAATGAATAGGACAATGGTCTTGCAAAATTCTATCATGTGATCTCCAGCATTATGTCTATCACTAAGGCCATTTTTTCCAACTGATCCTTTTGCTTTGTTCCCAAATTTCACATTCCAATCACCATAAATTATTCATGCATTTTGATTGCATGTTTGATCAATTTCAGACTGCAAAATTTGATTTAAAAAATCTTTAATTTCTTCATCTTTGGCTTTAGTGACCGGTGCATAAATTTGAGCAGTAATCATATTAACTGGTCTTCTTTGTAGACGTATGGGTATTACACTAGCACTGGCAGCACAGTACTTTAGGACAGATCTTGAAATGTTCATTTTAATGATGAATGTGATGTCATTCTATTTCAATTTGTCATTCCTGGCATAATAGACCATATGATTTTCCAATTCAGAATGATTAATACCAGTCCTTTTCAGCTCACTAATGCCTAGGATATTGATCTTCAAGTGTTCCATTTCATTTTTGACAACTTCCAATTTTCCTAGATTCATACTTTGTATATTCCATGTTTCAATTATTAATGAATGTTTACTGCTATTTCTTCTCATTTTGAGTTGTGCCACATCAGCAAATGAAGATTCTGAAAGCTTTACTCCATCCACATCATTAAGGTCGATGCTACTTTAAGGAGGCAGCTCTTTCCTAGTTGTATTTTGAGTGCCTTCCAACCCAAGGGGCTCATCTTCCTGAACTTTATCAGACAATTTTCTGCTGTTATTCATAATGTTTTCACTAACTAATTTTTTAAAAAGAAAATTTAGGTCCTTCGTGTTAGTCTGTATTAGTCTGGAAGCTCCACTAAAACCTGTCCACCATGGGTGACCCTGTTGATATTCGGAATACTGGTGACATAGCTTTCAGCATCACAGCAACATGTAAGCCAATACAGTATGACAAATTGCCAGACTATCTATTGTTGTTGTTGTTATGTGCC
>NW_006921624.1:1194237-1215885 GCF_000298275.1 Orycteropus afer afer | reverse complement strand
TTGATGCTAAACCCCAAAATTCTGTTCACTTTTTTCTAGAATCCTAGGGATGAGGGATTGAAGATGGAGCCAGCTTATCTGTATACATATGGTATTTGTAGCAGTTGGCCCTGGTATCCTAGGATTCCCAGGCTGATATGCAGCTTAAACCCCTTTTCTCTTGCCTTCTCATAGATTCTCTCTCTCTCCCTTTTTGGTAACAGCTTCATTAAGATATAATTCACTTACCATATAAGTTACCCATTTAAAGTATACAATTCAGTGTTGTTTAGAATGTTTACAGCAGTGTACAACCATCACCACAATCAATTTTCAATCATTTTCCTCATACTTCCTCCAAAATCCCCTTTGGCAACCACTCCTAATTTTCTCCCAACCCTTCAGCTGTAGGTGACCTCTAGTCTCCTTTCTGTCATTACTGATTTTCCTATTCTGGACATTTCATACAAATGGAATCATAACAGTATTTAGTCTTTTGTGACTGGCTTCATTAACTCAACATGGTGTTTTCAAGGTTTGGCCATATTGCAGCATGTTTTAGCACTTGATTTCTTTTTATGGCTGAATAATATTCGATTATATGGACATACCACATTTGGTTTACATTTGGGTAGATCACGTTTTGTTTATCCATTCTACTTGTATTGTTTCCACCTTTTGGCTATTATAAATAATGCTGCTATAAACATTCATGTACAAGTTTTTGTGTGGACACATGTTTTAATTTCTCTTGAATCTACCTCTAGGAGTAGAATTGCTGAGTCAAATGATAACTCTATTTTTAACCTGTGGAGGAACTGCCAGACTGTTTTCCACAGTAGCTGTGTCAATTTACATTCCTGCTACCAGGAATGAGGCCTCCAATTTCTCTACATCCTCGCCAACACTTGTTATTATCTGTCTCTTGTTATAACCCTGATGTATTCCTATTGCCGTCCTTGAAGGCCCACTCAAAAGCCACCTGTTCCATGATCCCTTCTCATACTCCTGGCTTCTCTCCATGGCACTCTCCCACTTCCTCCCAATAATTCCATGTAACATGGTATTTATAATTCGAATGATCCCATGAAAGGGCCTTGTGTTGAAGCCAGAGTCAGAATCATCTTTACTCTGGCACAGGTGGTATGGTTTGAGAAGAGCTCAAAGTACATTTGAGCAAAACCAGCTCCTGAGAAGCTGCTACCACTGCTGAAGTTCCCACCAGAGCATGTGGGTTAAATTATGTCTTCCCAAAATAATGTGTTAGAATCCTAACTCACGTATCTGTTGATGTAATACTGTTTGGAAATAGGGTTTTCTTTGTTATATTAATTAGATCATACTTGAGTAGAGTAGGTTCTAACTCTAATCACTTCCAAGTTATTTAAAAAAAAAAAAAAATCAGACTAGACCCAGAGATTCACACACACACACACACACACACACAGGGTAGGGGGATGAGAGAGATCGTCTACAAGCCAAAGAACCAAGGAACACCTCGGACAACCTACAAGGAAGAAGGAATTACCATAGCCAAGACCCTGATTTGTACTATTAGCCTCCAAAACTATGACAAAATAAATTTTTTTTTCTTCAAAGCCACCCACTTGTAGTATTTCTGTTTCAGCAGCATTAGGAAACTAAGATAGAGCCAATCCTCTGGGATAAGGAATTACGGCTTTGCTTTTGGAGGTGATATTGTTGGTTGTGGGAGCTTTGGTAGCATAGTGGCTAAAGGCACTTGACTGCTAACCAGAAAGCTGGCAGTTCAAACCCACCAGCCACTCCTCAGAAGGAAGATGGGGCAATCAACTTCCATAGTGATACTGCCTTGGAAACCCAAGGAGGGGTCGCTATGTGTCGGGTCTGACTCGAGGGACATAACAACAACAACAACAACATCGTTGGTTGTAAAACAGAGTCTACAATAGAGATTTTCTGTTTTTGTTTTCCTACTCAGTTTTCATTTCCCATTGTTCTGAAAATGGCACTCTGTGTTGTTTGTTTTTAACATTCTTTCCTTTCTTTTAGTTGTGTGCTTTAGGTGAGCCTTACCCCAATGTTCAGATACAGAGATGGCACAAGGCCCACTGGGTGGCCAACGCAGGCCGGTAAGAATTGGACCTGGGATCTTCTCTAGATGAGCCAATGAGTCAGCAGAAATGTTGGTTTGCAGAGAGAGAAAAGAACAGACATGCAGAGAAATGCAGAAAGAGGAGACTGTGTGGAGAAAGAGAGGGAGAGAAATGGAGTCAGAGGCAGGCTTTCTATTTCCTGTGACTCCTGGTTATACTTCCTACAGTAGAATTCCATGACATTCTCCCATGTCTTAGAATAAATCCCATTTTTAATTGAAATTCTGTATTAGTCAAGATTAACTCAATTTTACTTGTCAGAAACTCATATTAAGTTAGCTTAAACCAGAAAAGGAATTTATTCATTTATATCATTGAAAAACTCAAGGATGAGTTCAGGTATGGCTGAATCTAGGGCCTCAAATGATATGATTAAGATACTGTCTCTTTCTTATAAGCTCTGTTTTTCTTTGTGTTCATTTCATTCTTAGGCAAGCTCTTCCTGTGAAGTAGAGAAAATGGTCCCCAGAAACTCCAGGCTTGTGTAGAGGTCCCTGAAGAAAGAAAGTGTCTTTCTCTCCATAGTTCTGCAAAAGTTTGGGTGTTGATTCCCTTTCACCACTGCCAGTGGTGGCTGTTTACTTTCAGCTGAATGGGGGTGGGGACTGAAAGGTGGAGAAAAGAGGAAGGAAGAGTATCACATTTGTTTAATATCTACTGATGCGAGACCACTGTTAGGAAAAACATTTGCCATTTACAACCTCAATAGACTACTACAGAGGTTCGATCTTACTTGTTCAATGAAAGCTCATTCCTGTGCCTGAGTCCTTCCTGGGCTTCAATATACATAGAGGCCCCTAGTTTCTAATCTGGCCCTTATTTAGGCAAGACTTCTGAATATTAGGGGTGCGACCTTCCAAGGCCCTTGGTTACCATTCTGGCCTTCCGTTCCCTGAGTGTAGATGTGAGACCGTGATTTGGATAGAGTCAGAGAAGTCTGGAACATTTTGTCCAGAAGAATAAGAAAAATTTGGAGGGATGAATAACAAGAACAACTAAGATTATCTAGCCCAGTAGTCTGCTCATGCTTTGCGTGGATTGCTTTATGAAATTCTCACCACCATCAACTCTCTTATACCTTATACTTTTATCACCCTTATTTGCAGATGAAATTGAAGTCTAGAGAGATTAGGTAACTCACCTGTGATTACACAGCTGAGATGCTGCAGAGCCAGGCTCACGGAACCAGGAACCAGGCGTGGAAGAGCAAAGCCCTTGCACTCAACCCCACCCTCTTTTGCCTTTCAAGGAAGAGAATGCAAAGAAGGGAGATGAAGAAGAAAAGCCAGCATGGGATTGAGGAACTGTGGTACTGTGCAAGGTAAATAAAGGTGCCCAGGGTGGGTTGATAAAAGAACCTTTAAGAACAGAATTGTCCAATGTTCATTTGAAGTTGTTTTAATTGTAGCACTTCAAACCGTCCCTCTGACTTCCCTAAATCTTCCTCAGTCTGCCTTACACACAAATACCTTCTGTGGGTGGGTTCTTGATGGAAATAGAGGAAGGGGCTGGCCAAGTTCCACGTCTCAGTCAGGGCTGTGTAAAAATGAAACAGCAGGGCTGGGTCAGCGGCCCAAACCAGACAATAATGAATTCAGCAGAAGCCACAGCTCCAAGGCAGAGGGGAGCAGGAAAACATGTGCCATTCTGTGAACTTTTTGACATAATGGGACAAGCATTGTGCTTCAGTGGGGTGTGGAATATGGGTTGGGACTGATATATTTGAAACTGTAAGAGAAGAGAGCTGAGAAATGGGTTCTATACAGATGACAAACTGAGGTTTAGGGAGTCCCCAAGCCCTGTTGGCATCAACTCTGTGTTCCCATGCCTCCAGTCTTGGACTGGGGGTTGAAAAAAAGACTCTACTTTATGTTTGGGCATGGGTTGGGCTAATGCTACATATAAGAGGCTAGGGAAGGGGCTGGAGTTCTCCAGGCCTCAGTTTCTGACCCAGAGCATAATAAACTCTTGTCTGACCAGGGACATGAGGACAGAGTTAAATGAGCTCTAAGGAGGGTCTGGATGCTGAATCCCAGACGCTGGGCTGACTTTACTGCCTTGGGTAGGAAGGGCTCCAGAAGCTGGGGTGTGTCTAAGTTTGAAGACAAGCTTCAAGTGGCACCCACTACAAGGAAAGGAGAAAAGAGAGGCAGAGAGCCAGATAGAACTTGGCAAGGGAATAGAAAGTGGGAAGGCGCCCAGGCTGGTAAACTCTGCTGAAGAGAAACTCTGGAACACTGGGCCTGGTGGGGGAGGGCAGCTCTGGCCTGGAGAAGCGGCCTCCGAGGAGGCCCCGTGCATCAGCCAGAGCAGGGAGGAGGGGCATAGCAGGAAGCAGAGAGGCGAACTTGTCCCACTGCCCACCTGGGCAGACTAAAAGGCCATTAGGTTTCCCAGAGCAGCAGGCTCAGTAAGAGATCCGTCTTGTCAGCTGCCAGAGGGGTGGTCTGGCCCAGAGCTCAGCCAAGAGCAGGATCTGGCAGCTGCAGGGCTCTCAGGCAAGTTCTTGTAGATTTTCCTCCCTTTCCCAAATGTTGGTTTCTCCAAGACTGTGCTCGCGGACTCCTCGCTGCTC
Organism: Orycteropus afer afer; assembly: GCF_000298275.1. Classification (NCBI taxonomy): domain Eukaryota; kingdom Metazoa; phylum Chordata; class Mammalia; order Tubulidentata; family Orycteropodidae; genus Orycteropus; species Orycteropus afer. The sequence continues at coordinate 1,211,196 of NW_006921624.1, read as the reverse complement.
CCTCTCTCCCTCTGCATTTGTACCATCACCTCTATCCTGGTGACTCTTACACCTCCATTTTCTGCCCCTGTTCTCTTCTGACCTCGTAGCCCTAAACCAAACCCATTGTCATTGAGTCGGTCCCAACTCATGAAGACGCCATGAGTTAGAGTAAGAATTGTACTCCATAGGATTTCTTGGCTGTAATCTTGCTGAAAGTGAAGTTAAAGCACTTAGTGATGAAGATCAAAGACAACAGCCTTCAGTATGGATCACACCTCAGCAAAAAGAAAACAAAAATCCTCACAACTGGACCAATAAACTAAATCACGATAAACAGAGAAAAGATTGAAGTGACAAGGATCTCATTTTACTTGGATCCACAATCAATGCCTGTGGAAGCTACAATCATGAAACCAAACAATGTATTGCTTTGGGCTGATGTGCAGCAAAAGACCGCTTTAAAGTTTTAAAAAGCAAAGAGGTCACTTCAAGGACTAAGGTTTACCTGACCCAAGCTGTGTTGGTTTCAATCACATTGTATGCATGCAAAAGCTAGACAATGCATAAGGAAGACCTAAGAAGAATTGATGTCTTTGAACTATGGTGTTGGCGAAGAATATTGATTATACCATGGATTCCCAGAATGCTTCTCAGAAGCAAAGATGGTGAGACTTCATCTCACATGCTTTGTGCATGTTTTCCTGGAGAAGGACACCATGCTTGGTAAAGTAGAAGGTCAGTGAAAAACAGGAAGACCCTCAATGAGATACACTGACACAGTGGTCTCAAATACAGCAATGGTTGTGAGGACTGGGCTGTGTTTTATTCTGTTGTACACAGGGTCGCTATGAATCAGAACTAACTCAATGGCACCTAACAACACAACACAACAACAATCTTTATGGAAGCAGATTGCCAGATCTTTCTTCTGCAGTCTCCTTGGTGGTTTGAATTGCCAACCTTTAGGTTGGTAGGCAAATACAAACCATTTGTGTCACCCAGGGGCCAGATGTGCCACAGACCCCTAGAATTCTGAGGGCCCCAAAAGAATTTCTTCTCCACATCCCTAGGGGTGAGAATCGAGAGGTGGACAGTGCTCAGTTTTCCACCACCCCACTTTGTTCCTCCCCCAATGAGAGAGCTAGTCCTCAGCAATTAGGAGCCAGGTACCTGATGGGACCGTGTTTACAGAGCAGTGAGTGCTAGGAGGAGTGAGATCTCACACTAGGCCATGTCTCCATGTGTTGCACCGATGCTCTTTTCTTCCTTTGCCATGGAATATGGCTTTTGTCTTCTCTCTCCCTATCTGCCCATCTGCAGAAGTAGTGGCCTCTCTCTCCTTTCTGAAAAGCATATTTGTGTAACCTCATCTCCTCAGGTCTGTCCCACTTGGCCAACTTGAGCTGATGGGATCCTGAGACTTAGGTTTGGCTTTGGAAGGAGAAGACTCTGTGGGCTCATGCCAACCTCAGGAGGGCTCAGCATTTGGTTTTGGGCAGAAACCCACCTCACAGCATGGTGACTCCATTCCCACAGGACTTTGTTTCCCATAGATATGGCTCTTCCTTGTATGGAAGAGTGAGTGGAAAGATGGGTATCAGACCTGCCTTGTGTCTATCTGCCTAAATACCACTCAAGAAAAGTCATTCCATTTTTATTTCTAACAAACTTTGCCCCTTCAAATCCACTGCCATTTTTGTTTCCTTTGTACATGGCTTATTAATGACTTTTAGCTCATTGGGTTACAAGTATGACATTGTTTTAGTTTTCTAATAACTGGCTGTAACTGAGCTTTGTGAGGCCCTCTTACCAACTGAAGATTATATGTCATTGAAGATACCTTGGTCCAGTTTCTAATTTCTAGACACTTTTAGTTATGAAAGGCTAATTCTGATTCTTAAGACCTGGTCATTTAAAAAACTAGTGTCAGATTTGACTAAAAACTTTTCTTCTTCCCCACAACTAGGCTAGCTCATCTAGGGGCTTGAAGTGTGTAAATGTGAATGTGTACGTATATGCGTATATGTGTATGTTGAGAGTGTTGTGGGGGTCAGGGTGATCTCTCTCTCTCTCTCTGTCAACCGCCCCCTCCCCGCCGGGACTCATCCCTGGGACTGAGGTTGAGGGAGAAGAAAGGGAAGCAGCTATCTCCCTAGTGGCCAGAGGTTGTAGTTACCCTTCTCTGACTCATGGCTGTGGTGAACCTTGTTAAAACCTGTAGGTCTGGTAGTAGTAGGTGGAGGCTCCTACAGGCCCCAATGACCAGGGACTGTCTCCTGGCCCTTTCCCCTAGGCACTGGTGGTCCCTTCACAAACAAAGCTACATCTTCCAATTAACCCTCAGCTAGCATCTCAACCACATCTCTCAGGTGCCCAAGACTCTTGGACTGATGCTGAGAGGGTACCATCAAGTCTGAAGCCTCCAATCCCTTCTACCCTTCCAGTCTCTACTCCACCCCATGTTTATGCCTCTGAGGAACAAAAACTGAAAGGATCTTACTCTGGCACTGCCTCACTGTGTCTCCTAGTGGCCCTGGGGCAAGTGGCAGCCCATGGCTGAGCAGACATCCAACCAGGAAATGACATGTCAGTCTCTCTTTCAGTCACCCCCAAACTTTACAAACAGTGCTCTTGGGTTTCCAATTCTCAGCTTTGGGGAGAAGAACCACCACAGATCCTCTGTTTCTCTGTAGGATTCTGATGGGAGGGGAAGACATTTTCATGATTGCGCATTCTGTTAAAGACAAACTCCTTCAGACACTGTTGTTTCTTGACGGTAAAACAAACCAAACCAAATCCATTGCCATCAAGTCGATTCTGACTCAGTGACCCTATAGGATGGAGTAGAACTAGTTCATAGAATTTCCAAGGCTATAATCTCTATAGAAGCAGGTTGCCACATCTTTCTCCCATGGAGCAGCTAGCGGGTTTGAATCACTGACCTTTCGGTTAGCAACCAAGCACTTCTTCCCTTCTCTTGATGGCTGTTCCAAAGGGCTGTCAAATCAGTTCTGAGTCATAATGACCTTCTGTACAATGGAATAAAACATTGCCCAGGCCTGCACCATCACAATCATTGCTATATTTGAGCCCATTGTTACAGCCACTGAGTCAATCCATCTCTCTGAGGGTCTTTCTCTTTTTCACTGACCCTCTGCTTTACCAAGCATGATGTCCTTCTCTAGAGACTGGTTCCTCCAAAGCAGTGAGATGAAGTCTCGTCATCCTCACTTCTGAGGAGCATTCTGGCAATCCATGGTATATTCAATATTCTTCACCAACACCATAATTCAAAGGCATCAATTCTTCTTAGATCTTTCTTATTTATTATCCAGTTTTTTCATGTATATGAGGTGATTGAAACCAATATGGCTTGGGTGCAGTACACCTTAGTTCTCAAAGTGACATCTTTGCTTTTTAACACTTTAAAGAGGTCTTTTGCTGCACATTGGCCCAAAGCAATGTGTTGTTTGATTTTTTGACTACCGCTTCTATGGGCACTGATTGTGGACTCAAGTAAAATGAAATTCTTATCAACTTCAATCTTTTCTCTGTTGATCATTGTGATAGTTGAAGATGTGTCAACTTGGCTGGACTCCAGTTGTGAGTGGTGGTTCCCATGATGGATCACATGACTGCGTCCTAAGCAGCCGGTCAGTCTAGGGGGAGTTTCCCCAGGGGTGTGGCTTACCTGCAATACTATCCCAGGGACAAACTGAAAGAACGGCATTCCGGACTATATACTTCCTGGAGCGAACAGCTCGCTGCTCGCCCTGGAGGTTTTCGGATTTTTTTTTTTTTTTTCTTTGTTGGGAACAGTGACCAGCGCACTGCGTGTCAGCTTGATTCTCTCGGCTTTACTGTGCTTACGGGAACCAGACGACTCCGGGCCCCATCTCTCTCCAGAGACAAACTTTGTGACTTGAACTCCTCTGCCGTGCATGCGAAAGCCAGACGGCCCTGGGCCCCATCCCCCTCCAGAGATGAACTTTTCAGCTTGAACTTGTCGGCTTCTACACGCTTGTGAGCCATTTATCTAAGATAAATTTCTCTCTCTCTCTCTTTCTCTCTCTCTCTCTCTCTCTCTCTATATATATATATATACTTTGCTGGTTTTTGTGTTTCTCTAGAGAACCCAATCCAACACAATCATGATGTTGCCTATTGATCCATTTGTGAGGATTTTTGTTTTCTTTATGTGAGGTGTAATTCACACTGAAGGCTGTATGTAGTCTTTGATCTTCATTAATAAGTGCTTCAAGTCATTCTCACTTTCAGCAAGCAAGTTTGGGTAGATGACATATCACAAATTTTTAATTAGTCTTCCTTGAATCCTGATTCCATATTTTTCTTCATATAGTCCAGCTTCTCAGCTTATTTGCTCAGCCTACAGATTGCATAAGTATGGTGAAAGGATACAGCCCTGATACACATCTTTCCTGATTTTAAACCATGCAGTATTCCCTTGTTCTGTTTGAATGACAGCCTCTTGGTCTATGTACAGGTTCCTCATGAGCACAATTTAGTGTTCTAGAATTCCCATTCTCTGCAATGTTATCCATAATTTGTTATGATCCACACAGTCCATAAATAAAACACAGGTAAATATCTTTCTGGTATTCTTTGCTTTCAGCCAAGATCCATCTGACATCAGCAATGATATCTTGATGGTAAGAGCCACTAAACCTGTTTGGTCTCTCTCACCTTGGGGGCATGGAGTCTCAGAGTGGCTGTGTCCTTGGTGATCCTATACTGTTTGGTGACCCTGGGGCAAAAGATTTTTATTAGGACCTCCCACCATGCTGTTACACTTGCCTTGCCAAGGTAGAGAAATCTTCCCAGACACCGGGGCAGAAACTGAGGAATAATCCTAGCCAACTTCTCCTTCCTTCTCCCTGCCCCCACAACATCTCCTTGTCATCAGACAACTTCTCTGCTCTTGTCTGGGTTCAGCCCCATCATCTCCCACCTGGATGTTGGCACTCCCCTCACTGTTTTCCCTTACCTAGTTTCTTCCCTATAGTGGCAGTGACCTTCTTAAAACATGAGTCTTAATTACAACACTTCCCTCTACCATCCCTGATGACTCCCTATTACCAGAAAAATAATATTCTGACTCCTTATTAGTACATTCTAAGACCCTGTCAACTTGACATCCAGTCTTACTTCCAGTTACAAGCACACTTGTACTACTGCTTAGCACCTGATGACAAATAGTTTTCATATAGTGTGGCAGCTTGACAGTTGGTGCTGGCTGCCCAGAGCACTGTGTTGAGGCCTGTGAGGTTGGCTCAGGGCTCAGGTGGCAAGGAGGGTACTGTGATCACTAATAATATCTGCCAAGGGTTCCAGACTGGAATGGGGTGGCAGAGGTGTGAGGTTTTTGCCACCCTGTTCTAATTGTCTCTGGTGGTACAAATGGGTAGTACAAAAGGTTGGGGGTTCAAGTCTACCCAGAGGTAACTCAGAAAAAAGGCCTGGTGATCTACTTCTGAAAGACCAGCCATTGAAGGCCTGTGGAGCACAGTTCTACTCTGACACCCATAGAGTTGCCATGAGTCAGAGTTGACTTGATGGCAGCTGGTTGGTTCTAGTTGTAAAAAACTGTTCACATTTTTGCCACCTGGATTCCACCTTGGACTGTCCCTGACACATGCTACTTCTGCCTCTCCTCTCTGGGCCTAGGATTTGGGCATGAGGACCCACATACTAGGGTATTGCCACCATAAACTCGAGATGTACTTGCACCTTTTATTGCCCCCTGCTGAGACTCCCTTTGACTTGTCCTCCATCTGTAGTGTCTCTCCTTATTTTCCTCTGCTTCTCTATTGTGACTAGGGTAGCCATGCATCTTACTGTGCTTGAGTTTACACCACGGTCTTGGCATAATTATTAATAGCACCCCTTTCACCTTCATAAGTGTCCCAGTTTGTACTATGAGTCGTAACTGCTCCCCTGGCTCTAGCACACAACACATCAAAGCCCCTGTGTTGTTTCTAGGTCTGCCTTGCCAGTGCCCAGCCCAGCCAGCCTCTGGCACAGACAGGGACCATTGGAGCAGAGTGGAATTGAACTGATGGATGAAAGAGAGAAAGCAGACAGAAAGGTGAGAGGTGGGGAGACTGGTGTTGATTGGTACATGAGCGTGGGCCCCTGGGACGCAGGTAAAGAGACAATAAATATATGAGAGAAGAAAGCTGACTTCCAAGGAGCCCTGCCTCTCAGGGCTCTGAGGGGAGAGGCTGTGAAAGAGTCATGCATGGAGGAAGATGATAAAAACTGACTGACTGGAGGAAGGCCCAGACCCTGCTAGCGCGCCCAGTGACATCAGAAAGAAAGAGATCTAAAAATACAGCTGGCAGACAAAGAGTAGGTGGGCCCAGTGAGGGGGCAGCTGAGGCGGCCTGCTCTTGACTATTCCCTTTGCCTAGGCTCAGCAGGGGGCCTGGCAAAAACATGGAAGTCTCAGGGTCTTCACACTGCTTAGAAAGTTCTTCCTTCTTCCCTGGACTCTTCCTCCAAAGAGCTCCTCTTCCTACAAGTCTCAACTTAAAGGACCTGTCTTCTAGAAAGCCTTCTCTGACTAGTCCCCCAGCCCCCTCAAACATGCATCCTGCATAGATCTGCCATTAAATCATTACTTCTGGGATCATCTCCCTAATGTCTACCAACGTCCTTCACATGACTTTGAGCAGGTTGGCTGAGAGCACAGGCTCTGAAATCTAGCACCTGGGCTCTAGTCCTGGCTCCATCGTTTGTACAGGCTGTGTGACTTTGGACATGTTATTGATCCCTCTGTGCCTCATCTGTAAAATGGAGACAGTACCAGCAGCCACCTCACTGGGTCATTGTGAGGGTGATGTGGGTTGATGTGCATGGACTGCTTAGAACTGTCCCTGACCCATGCTAATTCCCTTTACTAGCACTCAATACTACTATTACTAAGGACAGGGTCAAAATTGGTCTTACTTCATCTTGTAGTACCTAGCCAAGGGCCTGGCACTGAGCAGGTGCTCAATGAACAATGGTTGCAGGAATATATTTTCACTTGTTCACCACCTAGTTACAATAAGGACTTAAAGCCACAAGACAGCATGTGCCACTGAGAGCTTTGTGAATGTTAAAGTGCATTTAAAAGACAAGTTGTGAGTCATTAGCAGCCCCAGACTCTCTCTATAGGTAGATAGTCCTCCTTTATGGATTGATTTGTGTCCTCCCAAAATATGTATTGAAATCTTAGCCCCTGTATCTGTAGATGTGATCCTATTTGGAAATAGAGTTTTCTTTGTTATGTTATTCAGTCATACATGAGTATGGTGGGCCCGAAACCTAATCACTTCTGAGTTATAAAAACAGCAGAGTAGATACAGAATCCCATACAGTGGGAAGACAGAAGCCAAGGAACACCAAAAATTGACAGCAGTCACCAGAAATGAGGAGAGAGACCCATAGAAGAAGTTAACATGGCGGAGACCCTGATTTGGACTCACACCCTCCAGAACTGTGAGAAAATATATTTCTCTTGTTTAAAGCCACCCACTTGTGAAGTTTCTGTTAAGGCAGAACCAAGTAACCAAGATATCCTCCTAATGGTAGCTCAGTATGGTTTGAGCACCGACTGAGACCGACAGCTCCTGCCTCCCAGGGTGCCTGCTTATCTCTGGTTACAAGAAAATTCAGACCCAGTTAACTGAAGTTAGTTGCCTCGGGTAACTTCCAGCCGCTGGGCCCAGTTCTGTCACTGGGGCTTCAGCCCTTTAGCCCAGGAATGCCTCAAGACACTTGAAGATGAAGAAGCTTCTAAGTCTTAGACTGATTTATTGGCTGGGGAGTGGGAAGGAGGGTCTGGGGTAGATGTCTGTCTTGGCCACTGGGGGTAGTACCCTGGGCTGGCTGGCTGTCCATTCCTATGCAGGCCTCTGAGGGGAAGTTGGGGGTGCAAGGACAACAGAGCTGTGTTTTAGTTAAACCGTCGCTCTTGGTGGAATCCCAGGGAGCCTGAATAATTGACAGTGTGGTCAGTAGCTGACCGCTGACTTCCAAGTGTGGTACAAATCGATCTGGTCAACATTTACTGCCCCAGCCCCAGGAGGCCAGTGGGGTCAGAGGTGAGAAACATTGCCCCATCTGGAGTCCTAATCAAGCAATGCAATCTTGGAGTCAGGTGGACCAACCTATGTGGCTCAGTCCTGCCCTTCTCTAAGCTGTTTCCTCATCTTTTTGTTCAAGAGTTTAAGAATACATTCCTAACAGGGTGGTTGAAGGGGAAAGGGTTGTGTAAACAACAATAAGGATGTAGGTGGATGGGAAAGAAGATATATCTAATTTGCAATGTGTTTGAATCCTAGATGCCTGTGGGGCAGCCTGGAGGAGAAGGTCCAACCCCTAGAAAATTCAGTCTAGAGTTGAGGGGAGATATCTAGGTGGAAGGTGGCTATTTGAGAATCCCTAGCTTTAAGAAGTCCATGAAGCCACAGGAATGGATCAAATTGTCCAAGGTGGACATACAGCAAGGAGAAGACCTGCGACAGGCACTGGGAAACCACCAACATTTGAGGCATGACTATGGGCCTTGGAGGAAGAGGTCCCAAGAGAGACAGAGAAAGAGATGCCAAAGAGGAGCAGGGAGAACAGGAGGCCATGGGTAAGGGTCAGAATGTACGGCAGGCTTGATCTACACAGGGAGCTTATCAGTGACTCCTGTGAGGGCAATTTTAGGAAGGTTATTGGGTTAGGGAAGGAGCTCTGGTGGCACTGTGGTTGAAGCATTGGATTGCTAACCAAAAGATCAGCAGTTCAAATGGCTACTCTTTGTCAGCTGGCTGTATTTTTTAGATCTCTTCTTTGTGGGAGAAAGATGAGACAGTCTGCTTTGGTAAAGATTTACAGCCTTGGAAACTCTATGGATCAGTACTACTCTGCCTCATAGAGTCACTATGAATCAGAATCAACTCCGTGGCAGTGGGTTTGGTTTTTGGTTATTGGGTTGAGGTGGAGAGAGAACCTGAATAAGAGGACATCTAGAGGCGAGGACATGAGAGGAGTTGATGGGCATTCACTTGCATGAATGACACTGTGGATAAAGTCCTGGCCATTTTCTGGAACATTTGAATTTAGTCCTAGATTAGCTACCACTTGGAAAAGTCCTAATTTTTAGTCTGATAGATGTTGTTGTTTTAGGTGCTGTTGAGTCATTTCTGACTCATAGCGATCCTATGCACAGCAGAATGAAACACTGCCCAGTCCCACGTCAGCTCCATGATCCCTGCTATACTTGAGCCCATCACCGCAGCCACTGTGTCAATCCATCTCGTTGAAGGCCTTCCCCTCTTTCATCGACCTTCCACCTTACCAAGCATGACATCCTTCTGCAGGGAATGGTCCCTTCTGACAACATGACCAAAGTAGGTGAGACGAAGTCTGGCCATTCTTGCTCCCAAGGAGCATTCCAGCTGCACTTCTTCCAGGACAGACCTGTTAGTTCTTTTAGTGGTCCATGGTACTTACAGCATTCTTCGCCAGCACCTCAATTCAAAAGCATCAACTCTTCTTCAGTCTTCCTTATTCATTGTCCAGCTCTCAAAGGCATCTGAGGTGATTGAAAATACCATGGCTTGTGTCAGGCACAACTTAGTCCTCAAGGAGACATCTTTGCTCTTCAGCACTTGAAAGAGGTCAATTGCAGACAATTTGCCCAGTGCTGTACATCATCTGATGTCCTGACTGCTGCTTCCATTGGCATTGATTGTAGAACCAAGCAGTGTGAAGTCTTTGACAACTTCAATCTTTTCTCCATTTATTTTGATGCTGCTAATAGGTCCAGTTGTGAGGATTTTTGTTTTCTTTGTATTGATATATAACCCATACTGCAGACTATATTCTTCAATCTTCATCAGTAAGTGCTTCAAGTCATCCTCACTTTCAGCAAGCAAAGTTGTATCATCAGCATATCGCAGTTGATCACTCTCTTCTCTGTATCTTGTACATTCTTTCTCTTTTTGCATGTATTTGTATGTCCATCATTCACAAATACTATGTCTGGGTTCTGTGTAGACTCTGGCATTCAGGGGGAACAGAACAGACATGACTTATTTCTCATGGAACTTATCATTATCACATCAAGTTGTAATTTCTTTGTATAGTCGTGTGTTTGGTGAAATGGACTTTTACATTATGGTTACTGTCCCTTAAAGTCCAGAGCTTTGGTGGTGTAGTGCCTAAGGCATCTGACTGCTAATCAGAAGGGTGGAGGTTCAAACCTACCAGCTGTTCCTTGGAAGGAAGGTTGGGCAATCTACTTCCATAGAGATACTGCCTTAGAAGGAGCTCTGGTAGCATAGTGGCTAAAGCACTTGACTGCTAACCAGAAGGCTGGCGGTTCAAACCCACCAGCCACTCCTCAGAAGGAAGGTTGGGCATCCTACTTCCGTAGTGATACTGCCTCGGAAAGCCAAGGAGGGGTCGCTATGAGTCGGGGCTGACACTCGACGGCATATAACAACAACAACAACAACTGCCTTAGAAATTCAAGGAGGGGCTGTTATGAGTCGGGACCGATTTCGACTGCAATGTGGGTTTTTGTTTTGTTTTGTTTTGTTTTGTTTTTTTTGCCCCTTAAAGTCATCTCTCTTTGCGGTGGACTGCCTTTGTCCTGGGAAATCCACTCAACAGACCTTTGCATTGATATCCACATAAGGGATTTAGGTGGGATTACTTTGGTTTCAAGTGACAAACTTCATCTTCAGCTGTTGCTGTTGTTGTTGGGTGCCGTCAAGTCAATTCTGACTCATAGAGACCCCAAGTGATAGAATAGATACGGTCCCATAGGGTTTGTTTTTTTTTTTTTTTTTGCTGTAATCTTTACAGAAGTGGATTGCCAGGTCTTTCTCTCACAGAGTGGCTGGGTGGGTTTGAACCACCAGTCTCTTGGTTAGCAGCCAAGCTCTTAACAGTTGCAACACAAAGTTAAGGAGAGACTCAAAGAAGTAGTGAATAATCAAGTTGCCAAGAGGGCAGGCCTGCCTTTGGACCCCTGGAGAAACTAGAACCAGGGACTACAATATGGCCAGCTCTTCTCTCTCTCTCTTCCTTTCCCTCATCTTCCCTCTCCTACTCAAACTGGCCTCCCCTACTTTGTGGAAAGAGCACTGATGGCACAGTGGTTAAGCACTTGGCTGCTAACCAAATGATTGGTTGTTCAAACCCACCAGCTGCTCTGCAGGAGAAAGATGTAGCAGTCTGCTTCTGCAAAGATTTCAGCCTTGGAAATCCTATGGGACAGTTCTTCTAATATGTCCTATAGGACTCTATAAGTTGGAATTGACTTGATGGTAATGGGTACTTTGTGGGAAACATGACTACTGCAAATTCCAGAGTCCCTATCAGTTCCAGTTTTTAAAAAACTACAGGAAATGACCCTGATTGGCCTGGGTTGGGTCAGGCTGCTAGACATCCAGTAATGCACAGGACAGCCCCTCACAACAAAGAATTGTTGGGCCCCAAATGTCAATAGTGCCTAGCCTGAGAGACCCTGCTCTAAACCTCAACCAATTAGCTGTCCTGGAAAGTGAGGTCATGTGGCAACGTGGCAACTCCTGTGGGAACCAGTGGATTGAGTGGGGTGAGGAGCCGGTCCCAAAAGAAGGGGAGTTCTCTTTCTAGAAGAAATGGTGGAGGAGGGATGGGCCCTCAAACTATTAGGGGTCCTCATGTTATAGGAGAAGAAATCCTGGTACCAGCAGTCCTGAGGCTACAGTCTAGAAGGATCTTCCTTTTTTTTTTTTTTTAATGTTTTGGACCTCTTTGGCATCAGATAAAGCCTAAGGATCCCTTCTCAGACTAATATTTTTAAATGAATAAAATAAAATGCATTGGAATACAAAGAAAAGCAATTGTTTTGGTTCTTTCCTCAGCCACTTTGAGGACTTTGGACTCATAGCGACCCCTCCTTGGGGTTCCAAGGTGGTATGTGGGTTTGAGGGAGCTCTGGTGGTTTAGCGCCTAAGGCATTTGACTGCTAACCAAAAGGTTGGTGATTCAAACCCACCAGCCACTCCTCGGAAGGAAGGTTGGGCAATCTACTTCCATAGTGATACCACCTCAGAAACCCAAAGAGTTGGGATTCAACTTGATGGTAGTAAGTTTGGTTTTGGTTTATGTGGGTTTGAATCACTAGCCTTCTGGTTAGCAGTCAAATGCTTTAGGCACTATGCCACCAGAGCTCCTGATATTTTTAAATGCACAAAATAAAATGCATTGGAGTACAAAGAAAAGCAATTGTGTTGGTTCTTTCTGCAGCCCCTTTGAGGACTTTGAACACTGAAAGAATGTGAAAAGACAGATTAGTCCAAGATTTGCTCAGTAGTCTCCTGGGAGGAAAGAGATGGAAACCTTGGTTTTTCCCTTGAGGGTGAAAGTGTTAGATCTGTTGGAGGGTCTGAGATGGTCCTGATGAAGCTGACAGTAAAGGCAACTCCTGGAGTCAGTGAGGTTGGGGACCCAGGGACAGTACCAAGGTCACATTAATTAGGGTGCTTATTAATAAATATAAACTTACAGTGTGTGTGTTTGTTAGACTGTAGTTAATAGAGTTGGACTCTGGTTAACCCAAAGGAGTTGTTTGGAAAAGTATCAGGTAGCTTGTACAATTGTGAGAGACTAGAGAAACAGGTTTGGCAGGAATCAGGAGAGCTAAGACCTAGCCAAGGTGCCACGTCTTCTGCTACCTGCCAGCTGGTCACTGTGGCCCCTGCTGGCACCACTAGGCATGAACATGACTCATCACACACCACTAGATGCCATGTTGCTGCAGTAGCCTCTAAAAGTCTGACCCCCCCCCCCCCCGAGTCTTTGTGGCACTCTCTAAAGATTCAAAGTCCTGGAAGGGTGTGTCCAGTTGACCACACAAAGGTCACTATCCATAGTTACCGGGGATGTGGAATATCCACCCCATCCAGCTTCAGCCCCACCTCCTACCATCTTGGGATTCCCAAAAATAGATGCTAGTCAGCCAAAGCAGTAGATGCCTGCTGCTGAAGCTGGTTCAGGGGATAGGGGTGTCGGGGTGGGGTGAGAGGGAGAGAGAATGGAGGAGCTATGCTATCTCTCAAGTTCTCTTCTGTTGGGAGCTTAGGCTTGCAGAAGTGTGAAGTGCCATGACACCTTGAGGAGAGAGGCTCCCTCCTTTTCCCCACCAAAAGGAAATACTGCAGGACTTAAGGCAGAGAATAGGGCCTTTCAGGAAATGAATGAGACTTTCCACTTGCTTCTCTGCAACCCTTTAGAACAGGCCTGTTGACTCCTTCTGGACTGAGTTAGCAAGGACTCTGGGAATCTTGAACTTTTCATGGGTGGCCTTTTCTCTAGGAAGAGGTAAAAGAATGTTAATGGGATGTGGGCTTAAAAACATGTCTTGATCTGAACTTCTGCCTGGGGACATCAGTTAACTCTGTTTTGTTTGCTGCCCCCCTCCCCCATTAGACTGTGAGCTCTGTGAGGGCAGGTCTCCCATCTCAGTTCTCTCTACCCACACGGCACCCAGCCCAGGGCCTGGCACCAAGACCAGGCCAGCTGTTCACCAAAGCTACCTCTTCAGCCTCACGGTCACACCAGCTGCATTTCCCAACCTTATAATTTAGTTGTTGCATGTGACTTAGGTTTGGCTAATGGAACATGGGCAGAAGTGGCACAGGCCAGCTCCAGGCCTGGCCCATGAAAACCTCCAACGTGCAATCCTTCTACTTCTTCCCACATCCAGTTGAAGGCAGATGATTCTGAGGCCCCTAAGGGAAGCAGCAGGAGCTCTGGTAGCATAGTGGCTAAGGCACTTGACTGCTAACCAGAAGGCTGGCGGTTCAAATCCACCAGCCACTCCTCGGAAGGAAGATGGGGCAATCTACTTCCATAGTGATACTGCCTCGGAAACCCAAGGCGGGGTCGCTATGAGTCAGGTTCAACCTGATGGCACATAATAACAACAACAACAAGGGAAGCAGCAGTCAGGACATCAGAGGATGTATAGCAGTGAGTAAATCGGCTGCAAAGGACCTCCTCTTTCAAGTGCTGAAGAGCAAAGATGTCTCCTGAGGACTAAGGTGTACCTGACACAAGCCATGGTATTTTCAATCGCCTGATATGCATGTGAGAGCTGGACAATGAATAAAGAGGATCGAAAAAGAATTGATACTTTTGAACTGTGGTGTTGGTGAAGAATGCTGAAAGTACCGTGGACTGCTAAAAGAACTAACAGATCTGTCCTAGAGGAAGTGCAGCCGGAATACTCCTTGGAGGCAAGAATGGCCAGATTTTGTCTCACCTACTTTGGTCATGTTGTCAGAAGGGACCATTCCCTGGAGAAGGATGTCATGCTTGGTAAGGTGGAGGGTCGACGAAAGAGGGGAAGGCCCTCAACGAGATAGATTGACACAGCGGCTGCGGCGATGGGCTCAAGTATAGCAAGAATCATGGATCTGACGTGGGACTGGGTGGTGTTTCGTTCTGCTGTGCATAGGGTCGCTATGAGTCGGAGACGACTTGAAGGCACCTAACAACAACAAGAAGGGAGGCATAGATACAAGAAGCAGGGAGACTGTGTTCTTGAATTACCACATGGAAGAGCCATCTGCCAACTAGGAGCACCTGTCATATGATCAAGAAAGACAACTCTATTGTATTCCCGAGATTTAGGGGTTTACCTATCACAGTGGCTAAGGTTACACTCATACATTCAGAAAATGGTTGCTGAACCAAGTTGTTCTATGATCCTGGACAAAGCACTGCCCCATCCTGGGGCTCCGTTTCCTCAATTATATGAGGAAGCTAGGCCAGGTAATCTCTAGGTAGCCTTCCTCCTGGGGGAAGGGAAGAATACAGCTGCTCGCCCACACACACACTCCTGTCCTGGGGGATCTTTCTGGGGAGGCGGGCCCCAGAATGCCTTTCTGGATACTATTTCTCATAAGCACCTAAATGAAGACAGTGTTCCGGAACCTTGTCTCTAACAGACGTCAGTATAACAAAAACACACGCTATAGACCAATAAAATTTGATGATCAACTCCAGCAATAAAATATGTTTGTTTATATGTATTTTTATAGCTTCCTGGATAATAAAAGGAGTCACATCCTAATCGGAGGCTTTCCCTAAGCCAGTGTACAGTGTCTTCACACTTCTTTCCACACACAGTACCGTGGGGAGAGAGGAAGTGGCAGCTTTTGTTCTTATTACCTTGTGCTCCTTTGGGACTCAATGGTCGCCCTTGTTGCTGCTTTCCCCGACTCCTCTGGGGCTGTTGGGAGGAGGAGCTTAGCAGGGAGGGGAAACAGCAGAAGGAGTCCAGGATGATTTACCACCAGGCTTCTCTGGAGGTTCCTCTTCTCTTTCTTATGTGGAGCGAGGTTCCAGTAGAGTGGGAGAAGAAGGGCAGGGAGGGGCTAGATCCTGCAGGCCTTTAAATCATAAAAATGGCTCACACTTACTATGTGCCAGGTACCGTTCTAAGTGCTCTGCATATATCAACTAGTTTAAACATCATGAGAACTTTTTGAGGGGCTCCCATTTTCCAGCTAGGGAAACAGAGGCATGGAGCAGTTGAACACTTGCCCAAGGTTGGCAAGCCAGTTAGTAGCCAAATTGGTTCCAGAACTGCCTGTCTAGGCTGGAAGAAGGACTTCGATCCTAATTCTAAGAGCCATGAGATTCAGAGGAAACACAGACTCTAAAGCTGGTCTCAACTGGGGGCGATTTTGACCCCCAGGAGTCATCTGGCAGTGTCCAGAGACATTTTTGGTTGTTATATGTGAAGGGGGTGCTACTCACATGTGGTGCATGGAGGCCAGGGCTGCTACAACACACAGGACAGCCCCATACAAAAAAGAATGATCTGGCTCCAAAGGTCAATTGTGATGAGGCTGAGAAACACTGTTCTGAAGTCAAAGCCTATGACTTCTGTAGCTTCTTAACTGTGTGGCCTTGGGCAACTGACATCCCTTCTCTGAGCTTCAAAGCTTACCAGAACATTGGGTATGACAGTAATGACACAAAGCCTGACACACAGAAAGTGCTCAATAAACGCCAACTCTATTGTTTTCGTCTTATTCTTCCCTGCCCTTCCGGTCTCCCTCACAACAGCCCCTGTCACATTTTCCCACCAAGAAATGGAACTGGGCCCCTAACAGCGAGCTTGGGAGAGTTACGAGTTTATATTCCCCTGCTCCCTTCTGGCTGTGCCGACGTCTTCAGCTCCTCTAATTACTTATTTAAAGGCTATCGATTCCTTGGGCCGCTGCTGGGAGGCCTCGCGGAATTGCATGTCTCGCAAATAGCAGAAGAGCCATGGCCTAGCGACTGGGGCTGCAGCCTGACATAACCAGGCAGGGGGTTATTTTCGCCCGGGATGCTTGTGAAATATTCATGTGCTGATTTAAATACCGAGGATGTCAGAGCTGGAAAGGGCCAGAGAGATCATATCGGCAAAGCTTGGCCTCATCCGGAAGGGGGTACAGTGGGTTGTGGTGAGGTAGGGGAGCCCTGGCAGAGATGGAGATTCACAGATGTGGTACTAGGGCAGAGGCCGCAGCCTTGGACTCAATGTGTGGCCTTGGGCAGGTCACTCCCTCTCTCTGGGCCTTTGTTTCCTCATCTCTTATGAAAGAAAGAGGGATTATAAAGCTGAAATAATATGAATATTTAAGAATGAACTCAGTATATAGCAAGATTGCAAAATATAATTGCATTTGAAGTCAGCAAGCCTGTTTGAGCCTAAATTTTATCCTCTAGAAATTTCCTAGGTTGTTAAGATTATGTGTGATGACACCTTATACCAGGCCAAGGACAAAGATGACAGATGTTAAATATGTTTAACTAATGTCTACTAATGCCTATTATGTCCCAGGTGCTGTGCTAAGTCTTTAACAGGCAGTAGCTCCTTTAATCTCCCAACAGCCAGGGTGAAAGGTAACATTATCTGAGTCCCCGTGG
>NW_006921624.1:1153967-1194137 GCF_000298275.1 Orycteropus afer afer | reverse complement strand
TGTAGTGTTTACCAATTTTCTTGATGTAAATACTCCCACAGTGGCTGAACTCAGGCTACAGTGGCAAGAGTTGGGGAAAGATGCACACACCACTGGATCTCCCTCAGATGAGGAAACTGAGCTCAGACAGGTTGTGTGACTTGTCCAAGCAGATAATTGGTGGAACCAATCAGGTCTGTTTGCCTTCAAAGCTCAGCTCTTAACTGCCCCCAGGGTTGAGTTAAATGAGGTCACTGAGGGTTAGAGATGGGAGTGACTTGGCCAGGTCACACAACATAATGGGCCAGAACCGGTTCAGGACCCAGACTTCCTTGCTTCTAATCCTGTGTTCTTCTCCCCAGGTACTTCGGGCAGCCCTGGGACCACACCTGTTCTCCCCTCCCACTCCTAAACTTATGTAGGAGGGCAATGGAACCACACTTTATGGAGCACCTACTCTAGGTTAAGGAGCTCTGGTAGCATAGTGCCTAAGGCATTTGACTGCTAACCAGAAGGCTGGCAGTTCAAACCCACCAGCCACTCCTCGGAAGGAAGGTTGGGCTATCTACTTCCTTAGTGATACCGCCTCAGAAACCCAAGGAGACAGACATCCCTATGAGTCAGATCTCTTGTGGCATAGTGCCTAAGGCATTTGAGTGCTCACCAGAATGTTCACGGTTCAAATCTACTAGCCACCCTCGGAATGAAGATTGGGTGATCTACTTCTGCAGTGATGCTGCCTTGGAAACCTAAGGAGGGGGTGGCTAGGAGTCAAATTGACTCAATGGCAATGAGTTGGATTGGTACTCGAAGCTGGTTGTTGCCCATGGAATTATAGACGACATTTTCTTTTGGATTGTTCCCAAACATCCTGTGAGTGGGGCTTCTGACTGGCAATTAATACAGGAAGAAACTGGAACTTAGAGAGGCGAAGTGACTATCCCAAGCCCACACACCTGGGATGGGATTTAAACCAGGTCAACAGTGGCTCAAAAGCCCTCACACCTCTCTCTCTACCATCAGGCCCGTCCATCGCCCAGCACATAGACGACCAGAACCATGGAGGGCTTTGGGCAGAATGCCACAGGCATCAACAGACCCTTTTTTTTTTTTAAATCCAGTCTCTTTCCTTATCTCAGTGTGGTCCAGTCTTGCCTCTGTATTTGTTTTTTGTTTTTTTCTCTTTTACCCCACTGAGACATACCTGATCATTCCTGTCCACCCATCTACCCACCCTGTAGATCGATGTTTGCCCTCACTGACAACACAGTACCGTACATGCAAAAGGGTTCATCTTTGTTATCTGTTCCTCTCGTGTATCTCTCTATGTCTTGACTGTATATTTGAATTAAACGAATTTTTTTTTTTTAATCACTAATCAAGCCCCTGTTCCAGACCATTTGTATCTGAATCCTGAGGGCTGAGGTTTAACCAGCTCTAATGTTTAAAAGCTTTCCAGAGCTGCTGTGCAGCCAGGGCTGAGAACCACTGCCCTGTCTCTTTATCAACCTTGGGGCCCCTGAGAAGAGGCAATTACTAATAGCAAAGTCAGACTTGAGGATAAAGGACCCCCAAGTGCTAATACTCATATGGCCCTTGAAGAATCCAAGAATGTAATGGGGGCTTGTTTCTGGGGTCTGAAATAGATAGAGAAGGGGACAACTTGCATGCACACTAGGCAGAACCATCCAATGACATACACACAGGTGAGCTTTATCAGCCCCTTATTACAGGTAAGGGACTCGCATTCAGAGAGGTGAAGGACTCGCCCAAGGTCATAGATATGAAAGTAGCAGAGCACTGGAACCCAGGTATGTGTGACTTCACAGCCTGGGACCTTTGCATGGGCCCTTTGCATCTGTTTGCAGGCAGCTGGCCGCCACCTGCCCTAGTGCTGCTCCCTCAGGGATGGAGGTGGTAGGGGCTCCGGGCTGGGTCCATAGAGAAGGCTGACGTCTGGCCTGAAAGCAAGGTCATCTGCAGCCCAGGAGCTCACTACCTCCTCAGCCCAGAGAGGCCACCCACAGGGAAATCTTTAAACGGTGTCAGGTTCATTGCCTTTGTGGTGGAAAAAGAAAAGGCAAGAATGCAAGGAAGATGGGGCCAATTCCTGCTTGATTTACACCATCCCAGTTTGGCTGAATCAGCAATGCTAAGAGGCCTCCCTGGCCACAGAATGGAATTGCAGGAATTTGCAGATATTTTGGAACCTCTCTGCACTGGTTGGCATGAGAGGTGTGGGAGAACAGAGGGGAGACGGCTGCTGTTTTCATCCTCTGAGGCTGGTTTCTCCCTCTACCCATTCCCACCCTGCTTCTTGTCGCTGTCTTTGAAAGGTCACTTGTCTAGGACTTGCACAGCTCTCGACAGTCTAGAAAGCCCTCACAAAGAGTTTAACAGTCCTCAAAGTGATTTATGACTTTGAAGTGCTTTTCGGATTATAAAAAGCTAATCTACAATAGTCTCTTTCGTGTGTCAACATTTACAAAATGCTTTGTAGATCACAACGCATTTTACAGTTTGCAATGTCCTTTGCTGGCAAGAAGTGCTTGCCTCTCCAGAGAGGGCTTCACAGTTTGCAAGCACTGATCACACCCCTCACCTCATTTAAACTGCAGAAGAACTCCATGATGAAGGCTAATAATAATAGCTATCGCTTATATGGAATGTACCAGGAACTTGGAAAAGTGTTTGAAGTATGTCAACACGTTTCATGTCACAACAACCCTGTAAGATTGCTGCTATTGTTATCCATTTACAAATAAGAACATCAAGGTGCAGTGGGGTAAAGCATCTCACTCGAGATCACAGGACTATTAAACAGTGGAACTTGAATTTGAGGGGTAGCTGCTTGAGTGGATGAGGTTTTACACCCATCTCTCAGATGAGGAAAGTGGAGGTCTAGAGCAGAGGCCAGCTCTGTCCTGCTTGCTGTGTGACCTAGTTCAGGTCTTGGCATGTCACTGGGCCTCCTTTTTTTCTTTCATTGTAGAATTGAAAGGATAAGCCCTACCCTTCCCCCTTCCCGGGAGCTCTGGTAGCCTAGTGCCTATGGCACTTGACTGCTAACCAGAAAGCTGGAGGTTCAAACTCACCAACCACTCCTTGGAAAGAAGGCTGGGGAATCTACTTCTGTAGAGATATCGCCTCAGAAACCTCAGGAGAGGTCTCTATGGGTCCAATAACTAGACGGCAGTGAGTTTGGGTTTGTTTCTCTTCCCCTCTCCCCAGCTCTGTAAAAATATGAGGTATAGAGGTAACAGTAGAGGCTGGAGAGGGGCCAGACCCCGGCAAGTATCTTTGTCTTGTACCCTGTGTCAAGGTCATTGTATAGCAGCAACCTTGCCTTGATTTCTCCCACTCTGAAGCCACGCTCTACTCTGTACAGAGGGTCACCTGGAGGCCTCTCCAGAGCTTCTGAATCACACATAGGTATAGGGAAAGCAGGGCAAGGAGCAGGGAACTTACCGAGGGCTGGGAAGGGCCTAAACTCTGGAAAGGAAGCTGCAGAAAGGAGGATGGGCGCCCCTCGAGAAACACCCATCTTCTGAGGATTGTCATCTGGTGAGAACCTAGAGAAATCACACAGTCCAACCCTCCAGACTGTTGTACAGATAGGGAAACTGAGGCCCAGATTAAGGAAGGACTCATGGTCATGTAGAAAATTGGATGCAGAGATGGGACTAGAATTTGTCTCCAGGCTCTTCCCATGGCCCACTTTGGGAGTTGCTTGTGAATTGAGAAGGCCTTGGACCATCTGTTCATTCATTCATTCAATCATCAGCCAGTCATTCAACAAGCATTTCCTCAGCACCCATATGTGTCAAACTTAGAGATCATAATGGTGGTTATGGTCATGGTTCCCAGTCTCATGACGTTCATAGTCTAGAAATGCACTGTCCGATAAAATAACCACTGGCCACATCTGGTTACAAACACTTGAAATGTAGCTAGTTCAAATGAGATCTTCTAAGTATAAGTGTTGCAATCATAAAATACATAGTGGATTTCAAAGATCTAGTATGACAAATATATAAAACATCACATTCATATTTTTTAAAATCTTGATTCCCCATAGAAATTATACTTGGGATACATTGGGTTTAATAAAATGTGTTACTAAAGTTAACTCCACCTGTTTCTTTTTACTTTTTTATAACGTGTTTACAGTCAACTCTCCTTATCTATGGGTTCTGCAACCACAGATTCAACCAATGGTGAATTGAAAATATTGTGGATATGGGGGAAGCAATTAAGTGATCAAAGCAATTCCTCAAAGGCTAAGGGGGAAGTAAAGTGCTATGTAAATACATCTACATTGTATTAAGTGTTAGATTTACTCTAGAGATGATCTGAAGAATAAGGGAGGATATGTGTAGATTATGTGCAATTACTATGCCGTTTTATATAAGGGACCTGAGTGTCCTCATATTTTGGAATGAAGGGGGTCCTGGAACCAATCCCCCATGGATAAAGAGGGTTGATGGTAGTAGAATATTAAAATTACATAAGTAGCTCGCATTATATTTCTATTGGACAGCACTGTTTTGTAGGAAAAAACTAAAAATGGACAAATAATCTCATTACCAGCCTTGTCTTTATGCCTCCCACTGGCCAGAGGTGCAGATGGTCTCAGACCACACGCCAAAAGCTGATGAGGAACATGACAGGGTCCAAGAGATGGAGCCAACTTTCACTTCCAGTTCTCCCTGGTCAGCCAACCCTGCTTCCAAGCTCATTTCACACCATCACCTTCAAACTGTCTCCAGCAAACTCCAAGCCCATTTCATGCTGTGCTGTCATCCTTCAACCGTGCCTATTCTGTTCATCAGAGAGGAGCGTCTCCATGACACACTCTTTCTTCCCCTCTCACAGGCCCTCCTGGCAGCTGAGTCCTAAGATGGGGGCTCCTACTCTGGGCCAGATCGCCTGCAACTAGGTAAGTTCTGCCACTTACCAGCTGTGTGCCACTACCCACAAGGACCCACACCATTGGGCCTTGAATGCAAAGCAAGAGAGAGCAGGTTAACAGGAGGATGGGGTGAGTGAAAGAGGCTAGGAAGACTTCCTTAAGGAGATGGCACTTGAGCTAAGGCTCCAATAGTAAGTAGAGTGAACTAGAGGGAACAGCATACCAGGCATAGGGAATAGCGGATGCAGAGGCTGAGAGCACTTGGCTCTGCAAAGTTCTGAAAGAAGTCAGAGCAGCTGGGCATCAGAGATTGGGGGAGTAGAGGGAGGTTGAGTTCTGGGCACTGGTGGAGTCCAGATCACAGGGCCCAGAAGGCTTCACTAAGGAGTTTGGTCTTTACCTGGAGGGCAATGGGAGCTATGGACGGTTTGTAAGCAGGGGAGTGTCTGGAAGCCTCCAGTTCTCTCGGGTCCTAGACAAGGATTGAGGAAAGCAGAGCTTAAGGCCAGGTTTCTCTTTCTCCAGAGTTGGTTCATGGCAGGCAGAGCTTGCTGAAATCCCAGCTCCACTGCTTCCTGGCTGTGTACCCTTAGCCAAATAACCTACCTCTCTGTGCTTCGGTTTCCTTGTCTGTAAAATGGGAATAGTAGTGACTGTCTGAGAGAGTTTTCGTGAAGACTCAGTGACCTAATACTTATAAAGTGCTTGACACATGGTAGGCATTCCACAAATGATTGTCCCCTTTCCTTTTTCCTCCCCTGAGTTCCTGTCCCAACTTGTCAAACACCACACCCCCACTCTTCAGGCAGCAGGAAACAGGATCAGAGGAACGTTTCCGCACCCGTCAGAGTATTTATAGCTGTGTTCTGTCAGCGCGTTGTTGTTTTTTCGGGTGCATATATATTTTTACATTCTCCACCATCACACAGATTTCTCGGTGTGGCTGTGAAACGGCGGGGGTGGAGTGTATGATTGCAGAGA
Organism: Orycteropus afer afer; assembly: GCF_000298275.1. NCBI lineage: Eukaryota > Metazoa > Chordata > Mammalia > Tubulidentata > Orycteropodidae > Orycteropus > Orycteropus afer. Next base: position 1,188,265 of record NW_006921624.1, on the reverse strand, counting down.
GTGGCAGGTGGAGGAGGTGAAGACAGACAGCCCAGGACAGCAGAGAGAGACTAGAGGGCCAGCTGAGTCCAGGTCATTTCCTTCCCAGCTCAGAGACCATCAATTCTCCCCCTTGCCCTCTGAGTGAAATCCAGCCTCCTTCACTGGGGTGCAAGTCCCTGGGTGAGGAGGCCCCTGCAACTCTTCAGCCATGTCTCTCGACACTTGTTCTTCCTTCATTCTGTCCATCCCACCCACTTTCTTCTCTGAACTTTTACAGTGCAGGGTGAAAGGGAGCTGGACTTAGCTCTGCCATGCACCTGCTGTATGACCTCAAGCAAGTCCCTTCACCTTTCTGAGCCAACAAACATGTCCATTCCTATGAAATGAAGCAATAATTCCAGCCTCACAGAGCTGCTGGGAGGAGTCAGTGAAACAGCAAACATGAACTGCTATTACTCACAGTCAGGCAGTTCACGGAGACGCTTCAATCTCATGCCTCTATGCCTTTGCATGGGCTGTTCCCTCTGCCAGGAATTCTCTCCTACTCCCTGCCCCCATCTGTGCTCAGAGAAGTCCTTCACAGTCTGGCCTAAATGCTGGCTCTTCCCAGACTCCACCGGGCCTACCTTGCTCCCTCTTAGAGGGACTTGAGAGTTCTTTGTGCTGATACTCTTTCCCTCTCGAGGTAGATTGCACTCTCCTTGCTTGTAATAACAAGCCAGCCCCCTCTGTGTTCTCATTCTATTCTTCCACCATCCTTGGGGACTGGGCACTAAGTCTCCATTCTACAGATGAGGAAATGGATCCAGGAAGGGAAGCGGCTCAGCCAGGATCTGCTCAAATCCAGAACTTCAGACTCAAGGCCCCATGGCTATTGCTATCAGCAACTGGGAGCATCACCCCACCTCTGTGACAGGCAGAGTCCCTTCAGAAGAAATGAACAGTCCAAACAGTCCTTTCCCTCAGTTCCCTTACCCCCACTCACATCTCGGAGCCCACTGAAGCCCTCCTCCCCAGCCTCTGACCTTCCCCCCAGCTTGAGGAACCAGGGTCCCCTATTCCCTGCCTTCCAGCGGCCAGGTCCTCAGGCTGGCTGCACACCCCCAGCTCTGGCTGACTGAAGTGGGGTGGGGCCAGTAGGCCCAGGGAGGGCACTGTTGCTAGGCAACAGCCTGGCAAAGAATCCCAACCTCCTTGAGAGAAGAGGAAAAGAGGCCTTTTCCTGAGAGCTGGAGGTGAAAATCAGGAAAGTGTCTACCTCTTCCCATCGGCCTCAGCAAGGCCTACATCTCACCTTCTCCCTCTGTTCCTCATTCAATCTCTCACTTATTCACTCACCTTTTCTCTCATTCATTCATTCATCACTCTCACGCATTTACTCATTAATTAGTTCATTCATTAATTTATTCACTGACTGCCTGTAGTCACATCATGACTTCACCACTTACTAGCTGTGTCTCAGCTTCCGCATCTGTGAAATGGGGAAAATAACACCAGTACCTACTGTACAGGGCTGTGGTGGCGTGGCATGCGGTGGGCTCCTAGTGTGTGCTCTACTCACAAATGCGTTCTAAGCACCAGTTCTGGGTGTAGCCTCATGCTGGGCTCTGTGGTTAGAAATGGAAATAGGCTCTCAGTTTAGTGGAGAGACTGACACGACCACAGGTGGAGTTAGCAGGGTGTGGTCTGTGGCCCCGGGGTGGGGGGCAGGGGGCAGGGCCTGTGGGATCTCAGGGCTCCAGGAAGCCCTCACAGATAGTAATGGGCTGGGTCTTGAAAAAGAAACTCACTGGGTAGAGGAGAGTGAGGATCTTCCCAGTGATCAGTAGGTCAGTACAGTCCAGGTCAGTACTGCACTGGATGGAGGTGGGAAATGGCTTGCCAGGCTCAGGGATAGAGTGAAAATGTTAAGACAAAATAGGAGCAGGTTTGCCAAGGTGAGACTGATGGAGGTGACCTACCTGGACCAGATCTGAAAGGACATTGAATGTGGCCCGAAGAGCTGTGTTTTAAAAGGGAGCTGTGTTTTAAACCAGAGAAAGGTTATCAGATTCCTCTTTGGCACTGTATTTTGGAGGCTGAAAAGGAGAGGCGGGGCTGGGAGGCCTGTGAGGAGGAGGGCCCAAGGGTCGGTCCAAGCTGTAATGGGCCTGAGCAGGGGCAGAGGCTGCCGGGGACGGAAGGGGCACAGTTGCACATCGCATGCTCCAGATTTCCCCCGATTGTTCCCTGGGTACAACAGAGGATGCTGGGAATGCAGGCAGTGAATCCCAATACCTTGGGATTGTGTTCAGTTCCTTGACTTAGTAACTGCATTCTTGGGGGACAAAGTCAACCCCTCCTAACTTCAGTAGCATAGTGCCTAAGGCATTTGACTGCTAACCAGAACGCTGGTGATTCAAACCCACCAGCCACTCCTCGGAAGGAAGGTTGGGCAATCTACTTCCATAGTGATACCACCTCAGAAACCCAAGGAGGGGTCGCTATGAGTCGGGTTTGACTAGACAGCAGTGAGTTTGGTTCTTTTTTTTTTCAGCCAGAGCTGGGGGTGTGCAGCCAGCCTGAGGACCTGGCCCCTGGCAGGCAGTAGTAACAATCTTAGTGTATCTAGTGGGGATGAAATGAGACCACGTGTGACTCTCACTGGGCACACGGTCAGCTTTCAACAACAGCAGCAATTGTTGACTGTGGAGTCAAGCCTCCCCAGGGCACCATGGAATCCTAGGATCCAGGACCTAGTTTCTCCTCCTTTTTCTCCCCTCCTTGCTCCTCCATCTGGGCCTGTCCACTGGTTCCCACTCCACACTATGCGTGTGCTGGTTCCTCCTTAAATAACCTCTTGGTCTCCTAAAGCCTGATACAGTTCTCAGAGGCATCAGGACTCCACTGGGATGGCTCACAAAGTGAACATGGGGGAGAATTTCAAGAGACTCCCCCACCCCTTGCCTCCCAGCACACCTTCATCCAAGCCTCAGGACCCCATCTTCTAGTGCAGATAAGGCCACTCACCCTCTGCATCATTCACACTTCTCTTCCAGCCTCTGTCCCCTGAGGCCAAGTCCCTGGGGCCTATTTCAGCAGGTTTCTGCCCACCAACTCCCTGGAGTCCAGAGAACCCCCCAAGAGAGAGAGCCCTTGTTATATCTCTTCACAGCATCCTGGGCTGCTTCTTCCCTGTACTTAGAACAATGGTGATACATTCATTTTTTTGTGGGTGTATTTATTTAATGTGTTGCTCCTCTGCCAGCCTGTGTATTGCAGGAAGGCAGGCACTGTCTGAGTGATGCGCTGCTCTGTCCTCAGCACCCAGCATGGACCTGACACAGACAGGATGCTCACTACGTAGCTATTGACTGGATGAATGGATGAATGGATGGATGCATGGATGGAGGGATGGATGGAGGGATGGAGGGTTGGATGGTTGAATGATGAATGGGTGGATGGATGGATGGATGGAGGGGTGGGCATATGGGAGAATCAATAGTGTGGAGCAAATAAGAAAAGCAGCCTTCATTCTTCTTATATCTGAAGAGAGAGTGGGAGACCAAGTATCAAGAATTTTGGGGGTGATTCCAAGCTCTGGACCTCAGTTTTCTCATCTGTGCCTTGACCATAATAGTAGCTCCTACCTTGAGGAGATGGGTGTGGGAATCAAATATGAATTTCAAGACCCAGAGAGGAGCAGCAGCCTGGATGAGGTTGGGTCTAGGTCTGGGTCACAGTTACACAGACTCACGGACCACTCGCCACTCCTCCTGCTCCTGATTCCCCTTGGAAGGCTCAGGGACTCAGGGACTCAGTGGACAGCTAGTTCAGGTGTCCCATGGAGTCTGGAAGCCCGTTAGGATCTTTCTTTGGGAGACCAGCCTCTGCTTGAGCCCAAATCCCACAGATGGGTAGAGAGGCCCAGCATTTGAATGCTGGTTCAAGCATGACTGAGGCACAAGACAAGTCATTTTACCCCTCTGAGCCTCAGTTTTCTCATTTGGAAAATAGGTAATAGTAGAACCCTACAGGGTTGCTCTGAGGAGGCAGTGGATCCATGAAGTAGACCCTGTGACTCTACCCGGGACACGCTCCCTATTTGAGAAATGGCAGCTATTATGATTATTCTTATCATTATTGGTTCAGACTTTAGTTTTCCACAAAGAAACTTTGGTTTAGTTGTTTGGGAAAAGACCACTCTGTGGACTGAGATTCTGAGACTCCTGGCTGTCTAGGTTGTTAGTGAGGTTCGTTCTGGTCCTGCTCTCAGTCGAAGCCAGGCCCCAGTCCCCTTCCACCTCCCATTTACCTTCCATTTGTTCTGTGTCAATGGTTCTCTGCTTTCTCCAGATGCCTGGGCTCAGTCTGGGACCAGCTGTAGAGATCGGTCTATGGGCAGAGCAGGAATCAGTCTGTAACTAAGGTCAGGTCTCAGTCTGAGGCTAGAACCTGAGCTTGGTCTAGAGCAGAGTGTAAGCTCGGTCTGCACCCAGGATTGAAGCTAAGTCTGACCAGGGTTAGGATCTGTTGGTGGACTGGACTGGGTCTCATGCTGGGACTGGGCTCTGTCTGTGACTGGCATCTTTGATTAGGTTTCCAGAAACAGAAATGCATGCAGGTTTATTGGGGCATGCCTTCAGAAGATACACCTGTAACGGAGTAGGAAGGCAGGATAGGCAGAGGGAGAAGGTGACTTACAAGGTTGTACTCAAGGCTCTGGCATTACCTATGAGGAGCTCTGAAACTGTGATGGCCTCTTAGAATTGTCCCGGTTGAGGCAAGGGAGCTGGGCCTTTGTAGCCCCATGTCAGTCAGGTACTTCACAGGGAGAATAAACCTGGTTGAGACTGAAGGCAGTTCCTAGTGAGCCATCAGTGGCCAACATTGCCAGCGACCAAGGGTGGGTGATTGGCCTTGAAGAGGGGCTCAGAAGCACACGGTATCCCCAACAGCCAGCCCCAGGACTCTGGCTTGGACCAGGGCTTTAGCCGAATAATGGGGGTAGAGGAATAAGGCATAAGACTGAGTGTCCCCACAGGACGGGATCTTTGTCCCCATTGTCCAGCACAAGCCTGGGCTAGCAGCACAAGTCTCAGCCCAGAAATGGAGGAAGAAAAGACAGTGTGAAGTGGGGCCCTGTGCCTGGATATATGAATCTGTTGGTGGGAAATTATTTCCCCCAGAGGCTCAGAAAGTGTAGGCCACTTGCCTGAGGTCACACAGCTGCTCAAGGCAGAGCCAGGACTGGAACCCAGAACTGGCTGAGCCCAGAGCGTGCATTCTCTTGACAACACCAGATTGTGAGCTTATTAGAAAGCAAAGGCTGGGAATGAGAGGAGAAAGCCCCTCCTCCCGGTTCCCTGAGCAGGAACCTGGCGCCCGCCAACTCCTGCTGGCTTCTCTGACCAGTCCTCCAGGACCCATGCCCAGGGGAGGGAGCGGCATCTTGCGGGCGGCAGCCCTTTTTTGGGTAATGAGGCCCAGCCATCAGTTTGCAGGCCTTACAATGTGAATAATTCATTTGCAACCAAGTCTGGGAATTAGAAACCGTTACAGGCTGATTTATTTAACAGGGGCTGCTGCTGGGGAGAGGGAAGGAGGACTATAAAAGGGAAGTGCATGTCTTGTAGATGCATTTAGAGAGGCTGACAGACCTGAGTTCCAATTCCAGCTTGACCTCCTACCAGCTGTGTGACCTTGAATAAATAACTGGACCTCTCTGTGCCTCAGTTGCCTTGGTGGTAAAACAGGGATAATAATAGAGTCGTTAAGAGGATTAAATGAGTTAGAATTTGCAGCACTCTCAGAATGATTCCCAGCTCGTAGTGACTGTTTAGTAAAGTGTCAGATGAATCAATGAAAGTTTGTAAATAATCATAGGAGCTGACCTTACAGATGAGGAAGTAGAAGCTCAGAGAGGTTAAGTAATCTGCCCCAGCTTATACAGCTAGGGCCTGACAAAGCACAAATTTGAACCCAGCCGGGCCCCTTGGACTCCAGGGCCTGTGCACTTAACCACACTTTCATATCAGATTTCTGGCACACAGCCACTGCCTAATAAACATCTGAGTCTTATTTTACTAAAAGATTTACTTTCCCCTCAAAGCACTGTCACATCCGTCATCACGTATGATCCCAATAACAAGCCAGCTAGTGATCACAGTGTAGGTTGGTCCCTGGTTCTCAGATGAGGAAACTGAGGCACAGAGAAGGATATGAGTCACTCAGTGTCCCACAGCACCGGAAAGCACCTCGGTGTCTGTGAAGTCTCATAGCAACTGGTACAATGTGTAATCTACACCTGCCCCTCCCAGACTGTGCCCTGGGAGGACAGAGACTACATCTTTGTTTTGTTCACTGTTGTATCTCCTGTGGTTTACAGAAGGCCTGCATTAAATATCGGATGAATAAATGAAGAAAGGAAGGAATCCTAAACCCATATCAAAGGAAACCTCACCTTCCATCCTTACGTTGCCTAGGCCACGCCCCCTCCAAAAAGCACAGTTGCACACACCCACTCTCATACACTCCTGCTGGGGTGATGGGGTGTCGGGGCTGAGCTGGGGGTGGATCCAGGGACCGTTCTGGCCCCTCTGCGAGCCACCTGGGCACCTGATATGAATCCATTCTGGCTCTTCTGACAGGGCAGAGACAAGCACAGTCTCCTTGGCCTCCCAGGGGAGGCGGCGTTTGCCCATCTCAGGTTCCCAAACTCCTGCTGCTATGTGGCAGGGTCGCCAGTGTACCCTATGCTGTCCTTGCTACTGGCATGGGCTGAGTGAACAAGAGGATATGCTGTTTTTCCCATTGTCTGCTTGTGGGGCCTCACAGGGCCACGAGGTACACTGTATGTGTGTGTCTGTGAATGTGTGGGAGTCTGAGTGGCTGTTGCTGCGTGAGTGGTGTGTTGATAGACATGTATTGGGAGGTATTTTTTAATCTTGTGGGTATATGGTATGTATCTGTACATATCTGCACGTGTATGTGGATGTTTCCATGTGAGTGTCTCTGTATTTGGGTATTTAGATTTGGGGTAAGCAGATACATATCTATGTGAGCATACATGTGCATGAATGTGAATGAGTTTGTATATGCATTTGGGTGCTCTGGGGGCATTGTGTCGTTGCACACAGATTGTCATCCAGGCAAGTGTATGTCTGTGTGAGCGAGCCTGTGTGTATTTGTGGAATCTTGCATGTACATGGGTGAAGTTGAATTTGGTGTGTATGCTGCATGTGTACACGTGAGTCAGGAGAGCATGTTCACCTGCCAACTTCCCACATGACCTTGGCTTAGTCCTTGCCTCTGTCTCCGCCTCAGTTTGCCCATGTAGATAATGAGAACTGCCTTGTTCAAGTGGGTCACAGATTTGGGGTTCTCAGTTCAGTTGAGGAACCAGCTTTCGGTTCACTGGAAGGGCATGTTTTATTGCAGTTTATTAAAAACCCGTTAGTGTTTTGTGAGCTTTGGTTTGCTCTTTCCATCAGATTTAACAGGAAATGAGTTTCTTGTTTCACTGTCTTCATTTGTTATTCATTTTTTGTTTTCATAAATTTTTAAAAGATCATGCCATTTAGATTCAAGTAGAGAGGCCCATGATCTCTTTTCCAAAAATTGTAATTCCGCCACTCCCCACTCTGCAGCTGGAGTGATCCTTCACAAACGCCAAGCTGGCCCCACGCTCCCCAGCAGGAGGCCGTCCAGGGCTCCTCATTGCTCTCTGGCAGAGTCCAGCCTCCCTAATGGAGCCCCTCATCCTCTCTAGACGCTCTCCACCACCTGCCTGGCTCTCTGTACTCCCACCACACTGCCCTCCCTCTACTCCTTGAACCTGCCAGCCTCTCCCCTGCCTCCAGGCCTGCTGCTCCCCCTGCCTGGAATGCTGTCATTCCCTCCCTGTCTCACTTCCTCCAGCAAACTCCTCTTCAGCCTTCCCCTTCAGGAAATGCATAGGATTTTGATATTTGGTGTCCGCCTACCCTCCTAGACTGTGAGCTCCCCAAGGATGGTAGAGCTGATTCTCCCTGCAACCCAAGCACCTACCATGATGCCCAGCATGTGGCCGATATCAATAAACACCTGGAGAATGGGTGACAAGGAGATCTCTAAAGATCTGTCCAGCTGTAGCTTGTTAAGATCCTAACCCCAAGGGCAGAGGGATCAGACAGCACCTCCATCAGGAGTTGCTGACTCCAGCTCCGAGCCACCCTCACTGTGCTTTGTTCCAGTGCCAGTCTGAACCCTGACCCTGGACAGAGACTGAGCCCGGAGTCTGGACTCAGCAAAGCCCTGACTTCAGTCCCAGCCTGAATCCTGACGGGAAATATCGAGCCTGGATTCCAAGCTCCTTTGATGAAGTAGATGCTGGGAAGGGTTCTGAGCTGCAAGTCAGAGATGAGATCTCAGGTCAAGCCTTAGTACTGCTCTAGTTCCCAGTGACCCCAATAAGTCCCTGTCCCCTGGGCTTTAGCCTCACTGGCAAAATGAGTGCATCTTCAGAAAACGTGGGGTACTGTTCAAGTGCGGTGACAATGGTAGTGGCAGGTCTTCAGCCTCTTGGCACACACCTTGCTGTCATTTCTCCCAAGCCCAGAACAATCCTGAGTGGTCCCAGGATGGGAGCACAGCGTGGCTAACGGGAAGCCCCCACCCCAGGTTTTTAAAGGTAAAGTCAGTAAGGAGTTTGGAAAGTCTACTTGTACCCCTCCTGTATGGAAGCCCACTTCCACGTGGGAACAGCAGTTCCGGCTGGCCTTGGCTCTGTCTCTGACCGCAGTGCATGGTGGGAAGGAGACAGGCTGTCAGTACTTCCCAGGACAGCCCACCCCATCCTCTTCTTATCTGCTCCTCCCTCTGCCCCCACCTGCTCCTCACCTTGGGAAGGCCCTTCACAACCTGTAAACATGGTGCCTGGAGACAAAGTGGCCATGAGACTGTGAAGCCATTGGGTTTGAGCCAGGTTCCTGCCAGGAGCCTCACAGCCTATGTGTGTATGGCAGGGTGGGTCTTGTTCCCCCTTTGGGAGAGGGTGGATGCTGGTGGGAGAGAAGCCCGGGCCTATCCTGGGGCTCCCTCTAGTGTCTCCAGAGGGGCCTGCAGCTGGTCCTAATTTGGCCTGCAACTGACTGGGCTTGTGCCGGCCATCCTGTGAGGTCATCTCACCAATTCCCTGGCTACACCTTCATCACTGGAGGTTCATCAAGTGGGGATCCATTCGTGCCTTCTCTCCCTCCTACAGCCCTAATGGGCACCAAGCTCTGTTGTTTCTGGAGCTCAAGTGCTCACCTCTGCTCTCCAGCCCTACGTGTGCCCTAATCCAGACCCAAGACCAGCAAGCTGTCAGCAAGGCACTAATTCAAGTGGAGGTGGGGCAGTTTTATGGGTTGATTTGTGTCCCTGAAAAGTATATGTTTAAGTCCTAACCCTTGGTACCTGGGAATGGGATCTTGTTTGGAAGCAGGGTCTTTGAAGATGCCATTAGTTAATATGAGGTCATACTGGAGTATCCATTATTATTGATGTCCTTACAAAAACAGAAGAGAGACACAGGGACAACAGCCACTGAGGATGGAGGCAGAGATGGAGTAATGCATCTACAAGCCAAGGATGGCCAGGGACCACAGAAGCTGGAGGAGGCAAGGATGGACCTTCCCCCGGAGTCTTTGGAGGGAGGACAGCCCTGCCAACACCTTGATTTTGGAATTCTAGGCCCCAGGACTGTGAGACAACACTTTCTGTTGTTTTAAGCACTCAGTTTGTGCCACGTTGTTATGGCAGGCAGCCTAGGAAATTAATTTAGTTGGGCACTGCAGGGGACAGGGGAGATGATGGGGATGTTGGTATTGATTTGCATTTGAGGAGAGAGCAGGGGGCTGGATTATGAAGGGGTTTGGGCATCAAGCTCAGGAATTGAGACGTGTCCTGGGAGTAGCTAGGAGTCGTTGTAGGTGTGCCAGCAGGTGAGAGACACAATTTATGGTTTAGAAAAATTCCTCTGGCACTTGGTTTAGAACCCAGGGGCCTTCTAAGGGTTGTTTTGGAAATGTACGTTTTGGGGGGGCATGTTTTCCATTATCCTGATGGCCAGGGTTGAGGAGATGGGTCACCACTAGCATTTAGTGGATGCCCCATGATGGACACGACAGTCCACGTCATGGAAAACTGTTCCACGGGCTGTTGGCAGATAATTTAATGGAGAGGGAAAACACCTGTTTGTAACCGTCTGTGCCTAAGACCCAAACCAGGCTGGTGCAAATACAGAGAATTTTTGCGTGATTTTTAACATTTATTGAATTAGCCAGAAATGCAACTTCCGTGTAAATTGAGGGAAGACTGTTGTGTGTCTTCTAGTCAATTCCGACTCACAGTGATCTTGTAGGTCAGAGTAGAACTGTCCCACGGGGTTCCCTGGGTTGCAGTCTTTACGAGAGCAGATCTCCGAGTTGTTTCTCCAGTGAATTGCTGGCAGATTCGAACTGCTGACCTTTCGGTTAGCAGCTGAACACTTAACCACCAGGGCTCTTTTGAGGGCAGATTGTTACTTATTTTGTTCTGAATTTTCCCCAGAGTTCTTGTCATTTTAGAAAATTACATACTCCATGGCAACAATGATGCTCTCCTTATCAGTCTACAGCATGGCTTGTATGATTGTCACATTCAGCAGAATTCCATGTATAGGAGCAAGCTTTTCCTTATTTTATCACATCTTCTAGGGTAGTTGTTAAGAGTATTTACCATTTGAAATATTTATCACCTTAAATTACCTTCCTTATCTATTCACTTAACCAACACCCATTTAACTCTTGTTGTTGTTGTTGTTGTTATGTGCCCTCAAGTCAGACTCATAGCGACCCCTCCACCCGTCCTTGGGTTTCTGAGGCAGTATCACTACGGAAGTAGATTGCCCCATCTTCCTTTTTAACTCTTAGCAATGTTCTAAATGCTTTATGAATACTCATGTAATCCTCACACAACTCTACACAACCAGGTGCTGTTAAAGGATAGGTGATTTACCCAAGGTCACACAGCTGGGAAATGGAAAAACCAAGATCCAAACCTAGGAGGTCTGATTCCAGCGTCTGGGGGCTTCACCACTAGCCTATAGTAGATGATTTTCCTTTGGACTTTATGAAAAACAAACAAACAAACAAATTCACTGCCGAGGAGTCTGATCCGATTCATGGTGACCTCTCCTTGGGCTTCCCAGGTGTTATCTCTATGGAAGTAGATTTCCCAGTCTTCCTTCCAAGGAGTGGCTGGTGGCTTTGAACCACCAGCCCTCTGGTTAGCAGTCTGCCTTAGGCACTACACCACTAGAGCTAACTCACTTCCATCAAGTCTTTTCCAACTCATAGTGACCCCCACGGGGTTTCCATTTTGGAAAATTACATACTCCATGGCAACAATGATGCTCTCCTTATCAGTCTATAGCATGGCTTGTATGGCTGTCACATTCAGCAGAATTCCATGTATAGGTACAAGCTTTTCGTTATTTTATCACATCTTCTTTATGGAAGTAGATTGCCCTGTTTCCTTCCGCAGAGTAGCTGGTAGGTTTGAACCACTGACCTTCTAGTTAGTAGTCAAGCGCCTTATCCACTATGCCACCAGAGATATGTCTTATTTCATTTCAGGGTAATAGGGGATGATGCATGGCATTTATTATCAAGGGGACATTGAGACACTGTTAAGAACCACTGGTGGAGAGTGCGGGAGAGAGCTGGACTGGTCGCTGAAGCCTGGGTATGCTCACCGAGGGAGGGATATGGTATGAGAAGGGCAGCCGGCTGGAAACAGAGCCTGAGGACCCCTAACGTTTAGGAGGAAGAAGAGCAAGAAGCAGTCAGAGAGGTAGAAGGTAAACCAGGGAGCATGGAGGAGGGAGTGGGTGACAATGAGTGGGCCTCAGAGACCAGGTGAGGTCAGGGCTGAAGGTGGGCCCACAATTGGCCACCAGGGGCGCAGTGTGACCTGAGCCAGTGAGAACTGAAGCAACAGAAGGGCCTCAACTGGAGCTACAGTCAGAAATGCACCCCAATGCAGGAAGAGAGAGAGGGAAGTACCTGACCTCGCTCTCCCTGCCCTCCCATCTCCTGCCTTGCTTCCCATTGGCCCACCCCCCCAGGAAGCCAGAGGGAAGGGGACCCTGACACAGTCCGCAGGGATCAGCAGGGTGGAGAAAGGCAGAGGATGAATCTAGGGGAGCAGGGGACAAGCAGAGGAACCAGAACAGCCCTCGGGAGGGAAGATGCAGGAGCCTGGGGTGGGGAGGGGTCATATTGGAAGGGTCCAGAGGTCACAGGTCACCTCCTGGTGACGACAACAGGGCATAGTCCCAGACAGGCCCTGCCAGCACCCTACTCCCCTCTCACAATTCTCTGGGGTAAATACTACTATTATCCTTATTTACAGATGGGGAAACTAAGGTTCAGAAAAGTACAAACAGACCAGCAAAAGCTTGCCTGAGGACACTAAACAGAATTAGGATTCAAACCCAGGTCTGCTGATGGCAAACCTGGAGCGCCCAGCCATTAGACTTTACTGCCAGATCTAGTCTCGTGAGATGTTGAAACTCCTGCCCCAGAACCGCCAAATCCAGTCCAGGTGCTTTCGACCAGGAAGGCGGCCTGAGAAATTCCTGAGCTGAGTGGAGCGGCCTAGTCAACCTAGAGTCAGAGATTCTCAGAGAAGAAAGGACTGGAGTCAGGCAGGCCCACATTCCAATCCCGCCCCTGCCACTGACTAGCTGTGGGACCCAGCCTCCCTCAGTTCTCTAATCTGTAAAATGGGTCAGTGCAGTGTTGTTGAGGGGGTTAAATGAAGCCATGTTGGTTCTCTTTCCTCTCTCACACTCCTCCCATCATGAGATTGGGGTCTGGAGGCCAGTGGGAAGGATCCCGGGAAGTAGAATTTCCCCAGGGACTGTCCCCTCAGAGGGGCTGGTTCATTTTCATGTCTCCTCTCCAGATCCAGAAGAGGACGCACGTCAGGATGGTCCGCCGTATCCAACCTTGACTGCCTGCTGTCCTGGCTTCTTCTTTTCCCCTCACGTGAGGTTCCCTCTGCCCATACCGTTTGATTTGCCTACCATCCCCCAATGTCCAGGTCACCCTTCCCCAATTTTTCCATACCTTGCAGGACACTCCCAGGTCTGGCCACAAGATGGCGCATGGCTGTTGCAGGATCAGTGCTGGGGGCGGGCGGGGCTTGGATAGGAGCGTGGCCCCGGCGCCCCTCTGACTTCCAGGGCTTATCCTAAAATCACGTGTGTTTGTGTCTTTGTGTCCAGAGGGACTCAGAGGGCTGTAGGAGTCTTGCAACCTTTCTGTTCCTCTCTCTGGGCTGCCTGGATTTCTTGGGAATCTCTAAAAAGCGGAATAAAGTGAACTGGCAAGAAGCACCTGTGCATCAGCTCATTAAAACTGTTATCCCCATTTCACAGTTGAGGAAACTGATTCCCAGAGAAGGGAGTCACATGCTGAGCCCACTCGGCTGATACCTGGCAGAGCTAGGCTCAAACCGGGATCTCTCTGGCTGCAGGGCCCATGCTTTTCGGCTTTGCTTCCATATGGTGGAAGGGGTCTCCTGGTGTTTGTAAATTGTCAAGACTTAAAGGAGGATTTGGGAGTGAGGAGGGGCGAAAAAAACCCAACAAGGAATAACCCCTACCTTAGAAAGAACAAGACTTGAGGGTAGAGATGGTATGGAGATGGTAGATGAGGGGTCCAGCCAGGGCTCTGGTTCTGCTCTGAGCCCCCTGGAACCCAGGGTAGGGATACTCCACACACGTTAGAGGACCAGCTACGGCCACCGATGGCCTGTGTGAAGCCTACTGCCCCCTAATTGCACTCCAGGTTCCCTTAGCATCCTTCCACCACAGCCTGCAGCTCTCTTTATTGATGCTCAAGTCTGTCTCCTCAGATTATGCCTCCCTGGTGTTAGGGACACATGCCCAGGCCCCAGCACAGGGCCTGTGTGGGCTGAGTTCACGGTCACAGAATTGGGCCAAACATGGATGTGTTGCCAGGGGCCAGTGGCTGATTTCAGGGAAGTCCCATCAACAAGGAAATCTCCCTCCTCCACCCTCCACTGGAGCTGGTGGTTTTTGTTTTTTATTTCAATGCCTTTGAGGTAACCTGGATTCCTGAATCCCTTAAAGAAATCCTCTCCACCCAAACAACATTCCCCTCTCCAGTCTACAGGCTGGTCCTGGAGAAGCAAATATTAAGTGCAGCAGGAGATTGTAAGGTTAGACAACAAGTAGGACTTCCTGGCAGGAGCAAAGGAAATTTTACTTAGCGCTACCATTCAATAGAATGGGCTGCTTTGGGTTGCAGTGAGGTTTCTGGAGTTGCAAATTACTGGTGGTTGATGAATGTGGGGAGTAGGAAGGGGGGCATTGGGCCACAGGGGCAACATGGCTGAGGTGAGCAGCACTGGCAGGAGCAGTTTGGGATGAATAAGCTGGGGGTGGAGGGCATCTATGCAGAGACCAGATCTGGGGTCCAGGAGGCTACTGGACTCACAGATCTGGGCTTGGGAGAGAGGCCTGAACTAGGGCAGATGTGGGGGGTCCAGGAGGTGAGGGGTCACTGAGGACTGGAGAGACCCTGGTGAGAACAGAATCCCAGATAATCCCCCAGAATAGAAAATTGTCAATTTCTCCGAGGAGGCTGAGGCAGCACCACCTGAGAGGTGGGAGAAGAGCAGGGTGGAGTGGGGTTGGGAAGGAGTGGACTGCACTGAATGACAAGGTCAGACCTACAGGGGCCCCTGAGGCCTCAGATGGTGCCCTGGGGCTTAGGGATGTAGGCCTGAAGTCTAGGGGGATGGATCAGATCCTTCCTCTAGAGTCATCCATGAGGTGGAGCCGCCTGGGAGGGCCTGATGGGGGAGGAGGCAGTGGTGGGGCGGGAGGGAGGGGCCGGGCCTCTGTCCACAGCATTAGTGCTGGTTGGAGGGACGAGCGAGGGGGGTGCGGAGCCAGCCAGGCCGCCCGTTCCCACAGCAGCAGAGCAGAGTGCAGCTGCCATGACGCTGGTGAGGCCTGAGACCCAGGGCCCTAGACCCCTTGGCACTCTGCCGGGGCTGCTGCTGCTGCTGCCGCTCTGGGCCCCTGCCCTGGCCCTCCTGGCCGGTAAGTTGGGGCCAAAGCTTTGAGAGGTCCAGAGGGTGTCTGTCTCCCAAGTCAGACACCCCAGGTCTTGAGTTCTGGGGCTGTGGGTGGGCTGGTCTGCATGGATGCATGCCTGAGTTGTGGGGCAGAGCGGTGCCCTGCTGGGGGCCACTGGTACTCATGTGGGGCCCTGAAGAGGTATGTTCTGGGACTTGGGGGCTGTTGTGCATGTCCAAGGGGCTTAGTGGGTGGTGGGGTGGAGATGTGTGTGTTGGGAGATGCTGTGTGGGGTTTGGGGTGTGGGCTTTGAGTTTTGGTGTGTTACATACTCACTGTATGGGAGATGGAGTATTGGAGCTGGGAATTCTAGGTCGTGAGGTACTGAATTTGGGGAGTTGTGGATCACCAGAATCTCACCCTGGAGTCTGTTCTAAGTACTGTGCTGGGTTGTGGGGTGCAGGTTGTTGAGTGTGTTAAGATGTGAGCAGGATGAGTTGTCCTGGGGTGAGCTGTGAGTGTATGAGGCATTGTGGGTGTTGTGAGCTGTGTCCAATCATGAGTTGTGGGGTGTAAGTTGCCAAATGGGTTGAACTGTGTCTTTGCTCTTGACACGAGGGGCAGAGAGTGGGGGCAGGAGACCCTTGTTGGAGGTGGAGGCGGGAGGGGACAGGGGAGCGGGCCATTTGCCTGTTCCCACTCCATTTGTGTGCTAGCCCTGCTTGAGCTGGAGGGAGGGATAGAGGATGCTCTGGGATCCCTGGGGGTGCCCAGGGACTTGGACACACGCATGTGTCCCCTGCTGGCCCCTCCCTGGCATTCCTACGCCAAGTTGAAAAGGCTCCTGAAGCCAGACCCCCACTTGCCAAGCGGTTTTTTGCTTTTGTCCAAGTGAATTCATGTAAGGGGCCTGGAATTCTTCTTGGGGAGTCTGGGGGGACGCTTTGTCTTGGTCGCTATAGCTACAGGGGCCAGGCCAGGGAAGTCCCCTGCCCCCACCGTCACCAGCTAGAGGAGGGAGCCAAGCTGGGCAGGACTGCTTGGGCTCTCTTGTGGCTAGGGAAGCCCCCACCTCCACATAGTTCTGCAGACTCACAAGGTGTGGAGGGTCCAGGCTGAAGCCTTCCTCTGACCTTCTGTGGGGCCTGTACTCACAAAGTCATCTCCTGACTCTTCTCCTTAGGGCTGTGAGGGACGTTAAGAACCCTATTTTGCAGTGGAGGGAACTGAGGCCCAGGGAGGGATGGGGGCTTATGGCTGGGCTCCCAGGCAAATCTAGGGCTGTGAGATGAGCTGGGGCCCGCTCTCTGCTGTATGTGCATGAGGGCTGTGAAATCCTGTCTGTGAACCTGTCTGCTCCCTGCCCTGCAGGGCACACACACCCAAACACCCACACCCCTGCATACCTGTGTGACATGCCAAAGCCACACACCACCACTCAAACGGCATCCACAAGCAGCTGTAGGTCCACCCACATGTGTATGTGTATGCACACACACACATACTTCCCTACAAATCAACCTCATGTACATATATTGGCATGCGTTTGTTCATAGTAATATGTACATTCATATGGATCTTGAGGCAGAGTAAACACAAAATAGATCTTTGCTGAAGAAGGGCATGGACACTGAGATACATACATACTCCTGTGTGCACGCAGGATTTCTGCACAGGGAGCTCATTCCCTGGGGAGCTCTGAAAGCTGAGGTGGGCACTGTGGGTGTGAACAGTTCAGGGGGAGGGGGCAAGATCAAGTCACTTGAAAACCAGTTTCCATCCCAGAGCAGATGGGGTTTTCCAGGACCCGTGGGTCTTCCACCCACCCCTGCCAGGCCCTGAGCTGGGCCTCTCCACCTTGGGCCCACTTGGCCGTAAAGGCTGGCTGGTTGCTATGGAGAGAACCAAGCATCCTGGAGCACAATGGAGCAAGTTGGGCCTTCACAACCGCCCTGTTTCCTCCCCCCAACACACACCCAGGGAGCCTGGCAGACAAAGGGGCAGCAGGTCCAGCCCAAGCCTGGCCCCTCCTCCAGCCAGAGCTGGGCAGACAGCGGCAGGGAGCAAGCAGGGGGAGACACGTATCCAACTGAACCTCAGGATCCCTCTGAGAGTCGGTGTCTGTCCTACATAAAGACTTGTTGGTGAGTGAGTAAAGAGCATCACCCACTACATGGTAGACACTAGGCTACTCAGGTAACATGATCAATCTTAATTCTCACAACAGCTCAAGAAGGTTGGCTCTCATACCTCCAGTTTACAGAGTTGGAAAACTGACTGCAGTACCAGCATCTCCTTTCTGTGTTTCTGTAAAGGGGATCAACACAGTTAAATCTAAGGCTGTAACAGGAATTAGATTAGAAAGCCCAGTGGTTCTCCAACTTAGGTTTTGGTGTGGAACCCCCAGTTTCAAAGGAAGATTCCGACGGCAGCCCACTAATGTTAATAGTGAAATAGTTAAATGTGTTTTTGAGGTGGACCTGGCATCCACCTGCTCAGTCTTCCCCTCATTCTGGAAAATACCTCCCCGGCTCCCAGGTGCCATGAGCACCATTTAAAGACACACCAGGCACAGGCTCCAGGCTCCATCCAAGACAGCTATCGTTGGAATTATTGTTATCAAAATGGTGTTTTTTAGTTTCAGGGGTAAACATTTTTGTGAAAAAGCATTCCGAAGTTTCCCGTCTTTTAAGATCCCTTTCATCCTTTTTTGATGGCTCTGAGGCAGTGTTTGCAAACCTCTATTGTGTTGTACTGTCCTTACTGTCCTGTTATTCGGTCCTAGTGACAGTGGATGAACTTTTTCTTTTTTCATGCTAGCAGCTCCCATACTTTGTGACATCTTGGGTCGGCGTCTTAGGAATCTTCTCTCTCTTGCCTTATCAAGACAAGAAGCTTCCCCGAATTCACCATCAGCAAGACACTTCTCATCAGCTGTAACTAGACCTGTCATAAGTGTGTGTAAAGTGAGAGTTGCTAAGCATTAAGTGAGGCCTGAAACATAGGGGCATTACTCACAGTTGGGTTCTGGAAAGACAGGGTTGATACCTGCTATGTTCAGGCTGGTCTTGGAACCTCGCTCTTGTGAAGGCCCTGAGAGTCTTCTCTCGGTGCCTGGCGAGGCTGGGCTGGAACATGCTAACATGGCAACACATGGGTGGCAATTTAGAGTTGGCGAAGTGGGAGTTTCTCATGCATTAGGAGCTGTGGACCTCTCAGGAGTCTTAATTTTTTGGGAAAGTTTAGCAATCTGAGTTAGAAAAACTGAAGTTTGTTTTTGTTTATAGCACACACGAACACATGTGTAGAACAGTATGTACCTCTTTAGCTTTGAATCAAATATAATAAAGTAATACTTAAATCCATTATCAACTCCCATGAAAGCAGTAGTCAAGAAATCAAATGACATATTGCATTGGGCAAATCTGTTGCAAAAGACCTCTTTAAAGTGTTAAAAAGCAAATATATCACTTTGAGGACTAAGATGCACTGACCCAAGCCATAGGTATTTTCTTTTCTTTTTTTAAATTATGATTTGGGTGAAAATTTACAGAGCAAATTTGTTTTCCATTCAATAGTTCATACACATTTTATCTTGTGACACTGACTTCAACCCCACAATGTAACAGCTCTCTTCCCACTTCCTCCCTGTGGTTACCATCTCCTTATGTCCTTCTTTCCTATGCATTCCTGCCTTCTGAGTTATCTCCCCATGCAAATGCTGCCCTTCTGATCTCCCATGGTTGATTGTTCTAAGGAGTGTAGCTACCTGGTATAACTGTTCACCTAGTTGTTGTTGTTGTTGTTATGTGCTGTCGAGTCGGCCCCGACTCATAGCGACCCCTCCTTGGGTTTCCGAGGCAGTATCACTACGGAAGTAGGATTGCCCAACCTTCTGTCTAATGTTTGGCTAAGAAGGTAAAGCCATAGGCCTAAAGGATGACTAGAAGCCGTAGTCTTGGGGTTTCACCAGCCTCTATCAGACCAGTGAGCCTGGTTTTTTTATTGTTATTTTTATTTTTTTTATGGTTTTGAGTTTTGTTCCACATTTTTCTCCCACTCTATCTAGGATCTCTAATTTTGGCCCCTTTCCAAGTGGTTGGGAATGGTAGCCAAGCACCATCTAGTTCTTCTGGTCTCAGGTTCATGTAGGCTGAGGTTCCCATGGTCCACTAGTCCCTTGGACTATTTGTTTCCATATGTCTTTGATTTTCTTCACTCTTCTTTGCTCTGGATGAAGAGAGACTAGTTGTTGCAGCGTAGATGGCTGCCTGGAGGCTTTTAAGACCCCAGTCACTACTCACCTAAGTAGGAAGTAGAACAATGACCTTAAGGTCTCCCGCAACCATTGTCCTGAGCCTGCAGGCCCAGCAACTCATTCCCTCAAGGGTGCTTGGCTGTGGCTAAGAAGTTAACATAACTTTTCCCCCTGTTAGCTCTATTATATATATGGACATTCTTATAGCACACACAAATACATGTGTAGAAATATCACCTGCCAAACTTATATATTCCCTTTTGCCTACCCATAGCTGATCATTTTGCCTGTCCACCTACGTATGCCATGGGTATTTTCAATAGCCTGATATGCATGCAAAAGCTGGACAATGAATAAGGAAGATCAAAGAAGAATTGATGTATTAGAATGATGGTATTGGCTTACAATATTAAATACACCATGGACTGCCGGGAGAGCAAACAAATGTGTGTTGGAAGAAGTACAGCCAGATTGCTCTTTAGAAGTAAGGATGGTAAGCCTTCATCTTATGGACTTTGGACATGTCAACAGAAAGGACCAGCCCCGGAGAAGGACCTCATCTTCGGTAAAGTAGAGGGTCAGCAAAAAAGAGGAAGGCCTTTGACGAGAGGGACTGACACAGTGGCTGCCACAATGGGCTCAAATGTGGTAATGATTGTGAGGGCCACACAGAACCAGGCATCATTCCGTTCTGTTGTACACGGTCACTGTGAGTCAGAGCTGACTCGATACAGCAGCAATCATAGATGCAAGGTGTGTAGCCCAGCCCTAAGCACATGGTAGGCACTCAGTAAATGGCTGTTGTTATGTTATTATAATAATCCATCTGCTCTCCCAGGGCAGCAGGTCGCAGGGGAGGGGCGGGTGTCTTTTAATCCCTCCCCTGCCAGGTCAGCCTGGCAGCCTAGGAGGTCAGGAAGGATTTATAAAGATAAGCACAGGCCCCTTGTTGTCTGGGCAACAGGCCCCGCCCCCCACCCTGGCCCCTGGGACAGCCCCTCTGCCGCTCTCCTGCCTTCTGGACCCCAACCCTCTTTACCTTTCCTCCTTTCTGACCTGGATCAGCCTGGCCTCCTCTGCTCACTCCTGGATGAGTGCCGACCAACCGACTGGAGGTCAATGGTTCCCACACCTCAATGTAAAAGGAATCCCCTGGGGCCCGCACTCAATGCAGATTCTCTGGCCTCAGGCCCAATGGTTCTGAGCTTTTAGGGCTGGCTGTGGCCCAGGAATTTGTATTCTTAATATGGTCCCAGGTGGTTCTGGAGAACCTGGAGTGGAGGTTCTGAAAACGTGGGGTCCTCAATGGCTGTGGGACTGTGAAGTCGCTTCAGCTCTGAACTGCACGTTCCTCAAAGTAAAGTAAATGTGAAGGTTAATTGAGATTACGCAAGACAGTCACCCCTCGCCTGTAGGCTACTGAGTGCTGTGCATACTTCTCGGGATAGGCACCTCACTCTCTCCATGCCTGACTCTGACTCAAAACATGCCCTCTTCCTGTGCAGCTGGACTCCGTCTCCTGTGGCTCTGTCACTTAAGGTGACAGGCTATCTGCTGCCACAGTCCTGGGTGGGCAGATGGTGATTAAGCACCTACCCCAACCCTGGTGTCCTTTCCTGAGGTGCTGTCTACCCAGCCTGGTCCTGTCTCCTCTAAGTGTGTGTGTGTGTTTGTGGGGGGCAAACCTCCAAATTGGGGTGGGGATCCCTTGACCCACACAGATAGGTGGCCCCTGGCCCTGATTAAACAAAGAACGTGTTGGTACAGAGCCCAGCAGCCCGGGCCCTTGGTGAAGAGAATTAGGATTGTTCTCCCCTCCACAGCCACTAAAATGGTCCTGAGTGGCGCTGAGGTGTTGGCTGAACCTGATGCCAACCTCTGTAACAGTGGTAATGATCGTAACTGCCCGTCACTGCGGGATTCCTGGCTGCCCGGACCTTGTACACATCACCTCGGTGGCTCCTTATAACCCCACAAACTGAGCACAACAAGCACCCCGGATGCAGCCCAGGTTATCTGTTGTCCTTTTCTGAGAGGGGTCCATCCACTCCCACCTCTTTTGGGTGACGCTGCTGACTCTGAGGCCTGGACACCTGCAGGCCTGGAGGACCAGGCTCTAAACTGCTCAGCCACTGTAGCCAGGGTGGCAAAACTGAAGAGAAGCTGCTCACAGGCCTTCAGGGGGGCCAGATGACCCCGGCCTCACCCATCTGACCGGATCCTGAGAGGGGGACTGGGAATGGACCCACCAGCTGGGAAGGCGAGAGGGGTTTGTGGAGCCCAGGGCCCCAGAGGGCCACCTTCAGCTGACAGTGCTTCAGTGCCTGGCCCTGGATGGGCGCTAGGGACAGCCAGGCTGGGAATCGGAAGAGTGAGCCCATGTTGAGCTGTGCCAGGTACTGTGGGCACCAAAGGTGGGAGAGGAGCCTGACAGGACCACCAGTTTTTCCCTGGGTCCATCTGCTGGTATTTCCCTGGTCCACTGCCCGCATCCTACTTCAGCCTGGTTAGGAAGGGCTGGGGTCAGGCCAGTGGACAGTCCTGCCTGGCGGAATGCGGATGACGCGCCCGAGAGGCTGCAGAACCTTATCTGGGGGTCTTCACCCCCGGGATGGGGGAGGGGCGGGCGCAGGGCCTGAAGCTGTTCAGGGGCCTGGTTAGCGTCTAGATGACAACCTGGGTGGGGGAAGGGCACGTCTTGGAGCTTCAGGTTGGGGGTGGGTGTCTTCTGCTTCCAGCTCTCATTCAACCCACTAGCAGTGACAACCACCATTACTGAGTTCCTACAACACGCGGGCACTTGAGTGTAGCTCGTGAGGCTTTGAATCCTTCTGCTAGTCTATGAAGCACGTGCTGTTGTCATCCCCCTCTTCAGATTGGAAACAGAAGCTCAGAAAAAAGAAATGACCTGCCCGAGATTTATCAGCTAGTTGATTTCCTGAGCTGGGGTTTGAACCAGGGGCTCTTTTAATCTAAAGCTCGATTTCTTCCCCTGCCATGACATTGACGGGCACTTGGGAAGGAAGAGAGGGCGGGAGAGAGACTGGCTTCCTCAGCTTCTAAACCAGTCCTCCCCTTTCTCCTCTGTCAGGGATCTGTCAGAGGAGCTCTGAGTGATGGAGGAATCATGGAGGCTAGTCAGGTGCTTAGTTAGCAGGTCTGAATACCTGTACCCTGACACTTCAGGCCGGGCTGGCCACTGCAGGCACCTGTGGACAGGGCATGGAGCACGGGGCAGGAGCCTCTGAGAAGTTCCCAGGCCAGGGCTGGCAGCAGGGGCAGCGGACTGGGGCGGGGGGAGACAGAGGGTGGGAGTGAGTGAGGCAGAGAGCACGTTCCCTGACTTTGAAGTCCTCCGTCCACCCTCCAGAGGTCAGGCTCATCTCCAGTTTCACGAAGGGATGGAGTTACCAGATCCCCAGCAGGAGAGGTAAGGGGGAGTGGGAGGGGCCTCCCCTCTTTCAGCCTGAGTTCCTCACCCCTGGGCCTCCTGGGAGTGAGGTGAACCCAGGATGAGTCCCCCTCTCTAGGTAATGCTAAAATGAACTTGCAGCCTGTCCCAGCCGTGAACTCACTGTGTAATCTCCAGCAAGGGTCTTCACTTTGGTCCTCTGAGCCTCTATTTGCCGCTTGTAAAATGGGTGACTGTCATAAGTTGCTGCATGGATGTGATGAGAGAGTGGAGGACAACGCTCCCAGGGTTAGTGTCTGTCCCTGAATCCCACCTGGGAGCTGGGGAGGCGGGCATCCCTGGTCCTCTCGCTCTCCAAAATGTGTGAGTTGTCGTTGAGCTAATGCCAACTCTCACTCCTAAGCCCACGTGTCACTGTAGAACTGTGAGCTCCAAAGGGATTCCAATGACCGATTTTTCAGCACTGGATTTCCAGGCCTTTATTTCGAGGTTGGCAGCTGAGTGTGTTCATGTTTGCACCACCCAGGGACCCAACTCCAGGATCTGTGTGACACAGACACCCCTAAAACCCTTCCCTGTTCTGGGTGTAGATTTGTCCAGCTGCTGGGACCTGGCCTGTGGGCTTTAGTCCACACCCTGAGTACAGACAGGCCTATGCTACTTCCCAGCCCTGGGGTCTGTGGATGGGCCTGAGAGGGCTGGGAGGGGTGTGTCCCTGTGACCTGACCCACCTTGACCAGCTGGTGTCCTCTATCTACAGGAACGCTGCCTTCAGAGACCCCGAGTGCCTGTGTCTCAGACCCATGTGCTCCGGGGACACAGTGCCAGGCTACAGAGAGTGGTGGCTACACCTGTGGGCCCACAGAGCCCCGTGGCTGTGCCACCCAGCCGTGCCACCATGGTGCTCTGTGCGTGCCCCAGGGTCCAGATCCCAATGGCTTCCGCTGCTACTGCGTCCCAGGTTTCCAGGGCCCACACTGTGAGCTGGACATCAATGAGTGTGCATCCCGGCCCTGCCACCATGGGGCCACCTGCCGCAACTTGGCTGATCACTACGAGTGCCACTGTCCCCTCGGCTATGCAGGTAACATCCCCTGCTGCCTCTAGAAGATCTGTCTGTGATGCCAATACTACCAACTTTGACTTTAGTATAGAGACAGGCCCTGCCCCAGGCATCCTGGGAGCTCTAGGGTTTATACTGTCTTGTTCTGGCCACAGTGTTAATGGCTAACCTGGCGGCTGTGGATGACAGCACCTATGTGTAAGTGCTGGCTGGGTGCCTGGCACTTGACAAATATTATTTCAGTCCCTTCTGCAGAGTTCAGCTTGGCACTAGGGCTGGGGACACCCCCAGACATCTCTGGTGGGACTAGAGAGCTTATCGTCTGGTTTAGCTTTAAGGACACCCCCAGACTCTCCCGAGATTTCCAGCACTTATTCACTCTTATCTGTGTCAAGCTGTAATGTAGACACTTTCTGATGGTTCTTGAGTATGAAACCCCATGCATGGTTCAGATTGCAGTGTAGACCCTCACCCCTCCGGGCAGCCCCCAAAGCTCTAGCGTAGAGACACTCTCAGTCTTATTCAAATTGTAATGTTGACATATCCTCAGGGATCCTTGCTGTCTCTAGAGTGGAATAATGTATATAAAACTGCACAGAAAAGTGACTGACACTAAGCCAATGTTAGTTCCCTCCTCCAGTGAGAGTGTAGCGATGTCCCCGTCCCATCCATGCTCTAAGGTATAAATACCTGGAGCTGCTTCTCTCTAGGCCTGAAGCAGGAAGGGGGGTGCAGCTGGGGAGTGGACAGGTCAGAGAGGGAGGCCAGGTCTCGAATAGTCTGAAGTCTACAGTGTGGACAACCTAGGGTTTCCTTCCAACTGAATTCAGACAATCCTGCTCAGGTTTGAGGTCACCCCAGAGAAGGGGCCACATGGTGTGCTGGAGAGATGGGTCTCAGCATGCTGATGAAAGGTTCTGGGAATTGGTTCCATGTCTCCTTCTCATTACTTGAATGCATCTGTGTCAGGATGTACGTGTCTGTGGGAGTGCGGTTCACATTTGTCTGTGTGTCTCCTAGTATGAAGGAGTATATTTGGTCTGTAAAGAGGCCTCTGTGTGCCTGCCAGTACCTGCGGTTGTCTGGGCTCTGTGAATGCATTTGTGCAAAATGTCTGTGTGTGCACGTAACAGGTGTGTGCACACCTGGGTGTGTAGTACTCGGATGTTTTGGTGCTCTTTCTGGGTTAGCTGTGGATGTGATGGGGGTAGTGTCTGTTGTGACTCATTTCTTTCCTCCTCCTTCCGTTCTAAGCCTGGCGGGGGAGTTTGGGATTCCAGGCGGCCTGGGCCTGGCTCCCCCTGGCACGGATGGTGGGAGTGGGAGTGGGACTGGGGTGGGAGGAGTGCTAGGTCATAGGAAGGAGGGGCCATGTTTTGTGCTTACTGAGCTGGGAAGAGGGGTATGTTCCAGCTGGAGCCAGCTGAACCCCTGACCCCTGACTGAAGTCACCTAGGAGGGGGCAGGGGAAAGCCCACTGGCGTCTACACTGACACATGGGCTCCAGGATGAACTCAGATGGTACATCTCCAACCCTGATTCTACTGCCTCCATGTGTCCCTAGGAGGGCTGCCCAGCCATCCCATTTCACCCGGGACAGAGGGATGCAAGACTTGGAGTTTTAAAACCAAGTTGGTGCAAGTAGAACCAGGACAAGTTGGTCACTATACTTCAGCATCTTCTTCCCAGGGGATATGCTTCCTCCCTGGGGTCCGTCCTAAAAAAAACTCACTGCCATTGAGTTGGATCGGACTCATAGTAATCCTTCTTGGGTTTCTGAGGCGGTATCACTACGGAAGTAGATTGCCCAACCTTCCTTCCTAGGAGTGGCTGGTGGGTTTGAACCGCCATTCTTCTGGTTAGCAGTCAAATGCCTTAGGCACTACACCACCCAAACCAGCGGGGTGACCCTTCTAAAATGTAGGTAGGACCATCTCACTCAGCTGCTTGAAACCTTTATGATGAGCTCAAATTCTGGTAGCTGACCCCCAAGGCCCCAAGATCTTCCTACCCCAGCTTCCCCTCCTCCACTGTCCCCTTAGCTCCTGACCCTCCATGCAGCCCCCTGCCCTAGGGCATCATGCCTCTGACCTACACAGGACTCAGTCCATGCTGCAATCTCTCTCTGTCCTGTGTAGGTCAGGAGCATGATGCCCTAGGGTCCAAAAGCAGTGAACCCCACCCCCATCCTTCAAGGAACTTCTTCCAAGAAGCCTCCAATTCTCCAGGCCGGACCACAGCTCTTACTTTCACAAGATTATGTACTCTCCTTTATTGAGGTTATCAAAATGAAAACTAAGTCTTCATTTATGTAATTATTGCCTTGGGCTAGACTGTTGTGAGAAGGAGCTCTGGTAGAGTAGTGCCTGAGGCACTTGACTGCTAACCAGAAGGCTGGCGGTTCAAATCCACCAGCCACTCTTTGGAGGGAAGATGGGGCAATCTACTTCCGTAGTGATACTGCCTCGGAAACCCAAGGAGGGGTCGCTGTGAGTCGGGTCCGACTCGACTGCACATAACAACAACAGACTGTTGTGAAGGAGCCCTGGTGACAGTGGTTGAGTGCTTGGCCGGAAGGTCAAAGGTTCGAACGCACCAGTCTGGGAGATTCATAAAGATTTATAGCCTTGAAAATCCTAGGAGCAGTTCTACTCTGTCCTATAGAGATTCTGTGAGTCAGAATGACTTATGGGCAACTGGTTGTTTTTGGTTTAGACTATTGAGAGCTCCACGAAGGCTGTGATTTTAGCCTTGTTTATACCGAACTGCCACTGCCAGGAAACACCTGCTCTGAATAAATGGACTAACGTCTGTCTCTTTGGATCCTCGCATTTCGATTCAGTTTAGGGTCTGCCCTCCCTCTGAGTGCCCATCTCTCTGGCTCTGTGTCGCAGGCGTTACCTGCGAGACCGAAGTGGACGAGTGCGCCTCGGCGCCCTGCTTGCATGGGGGCTCGTGCCTGGACGGCGTGGGCTCCTACCGCTGCATGTGCGCGCCAGGGTACGGGGGCGCCAGCTGCCAGCTGGACGTCGATGAGTGCCAGAGCCAGCCATGCGCGCACGGGGGCGTGTGCCACGACCTGGTCAACGGGTGAGCGAGCGGCCGGCGGAGAGGACGGACCGTGGGGTGGTGGGCGCAAGGGACCGCGGCCGGGGCCTGGGTGGCAGGAGGGGAATTGCCCCGCGCGCTCTCAGCACCGGCCGCGCGGCCTCGCCCCAGGTTCCGATGTGACTGCTCGGACACTGGCTACGAGGGTGCGCGCTGCGAGGACGAGGTGCTGGAGTGTGCATCGGCGCCCTGCGCGCACAACTCGTCCTGCCTCGAAGGCCTCGGGAGCTTCCGCTGCCTCTGCTGGCCAGGTGTGTGCGTGCGCGTGCGCGAGCGCGAGCGCGCCCCTCAGCGGGCAAGGACCTGCAGGGGGCAGGGCACGGCCTGGGGCGACGGAGTAGACGTGCATCTGTGCGCATGCGCGAACGTGATCCGCGCCCTTAGCGGAAAGAGTGGGGTGTGGGACTGCAGTTTGTCTGAGCCTCCGTTTCTTGATCTGCAAAACAGGGCTAATAATCACAGTAACTTCTCCTAAAGTTGTGAGGGGAGTAAATGTGGTGAAATCCACAGCATTTGCACGGGCCCTGGCACAGGCACTCAGTAATAACAGTCATAATGGTCATAAAATGATGATGCTGATTGATGAAGGTGCTATAGTCATTTCTACCCTTCCTCATGGAGTCCACTCTCCATGCTGGTGATTGTGTTCCAAGCTGTTATGGCCTTGGGCTGGTCTGGCGGCAGTAACCTGATGCCCACGTGTGTGCTCCCCAGGCTACAGCGGCGAGCGTTGCGAGGTGGATGAGGACGAGTGTGCAGCGGAACCCTGCCAGCACGGGGGCCAATGCCTGCAGCGCTCCGAGCCAGCCCTCTACGGGGGCGCCCAGGCCGTCTTCCCTGGCGCCTTCAGCTTTCGCCACGCCGCTGGCTTTGTGTGCCGTTGCCCGCCGGGCTTTGAGGGTGAGCCCACCTCACAGGGAAGCAGTCTACCAGTGTTTAGATGCACCGGGAGGGTTGCCTCGGACTCGGCAGAGGTATCGCCCTGCCTGAGTCAGCACCTCTCTCTAGCTCTCAAATGGGTCCTTCCAGATCTGTTCTGGCTCTGAGGGAACAGGTGGGAGTCACAGCTGGGCCTCTTGCAGGGGATGACTGCAGTGTGGACGTGGACGAGTGTGCCTCACAGCCATGCATCTACGGAGGCCGCTGCAAGGACCTGCCCAATGGCTTCAAGTGCCACTGCCCAGATGGTTACACAGGTGCCTGGGCTAGGGTGGGCACTGCAGCAGAACCCGGGGCTTGAAGGTTCCCTGTGGTTGATGTGTGGAGTTGACACTGAGGGAGGCTGAGCTGGCACCCAGGTTTTAGAGGTGAGAAAGGCGGAGACTGGCAGGTTTGGGAAATATTTAGGAGGGATACTAAGGTCCTGGTGTAAATCTGTGTATGAGTGGGAGGTGTCAGAGACAGAGGTTCAGCCTTGAGTGACTGTTGAGGGGAGGACAGTGAGTTGAGCTTTGTTCTTGCTTAGTCTGAGTGTCTGTGGAGCAAGGAAGGGCAGGAGCCAGGGTGGCCCAGGGTCTGGGGCTCAGGAGAGGTGCCTGGGTTGGAGCCAGAAACTGGGGAGTTGAGAGCGTAATCCTGGCAGCCGGG
Organism: Orycteropus afer afer; assembly: GCF_000298275.1. Taxonomy (NCBI): domain Eukaryota; kingdom Metazoa; phylum Chordata; class Mammalia; order Tubulidentata; family Orycteropodidae; genus Orycteropus; species Orycteropus afer. The sequence goes on along the minus strand of NW_006921624.1, from coordinate 1,159,758 downwards.
GCCACAGAATGAGGTTGTCTGGTAGGTTGTGTGGAGAGAAGGGCAAAGAAATCCAAGAGCTGGGCTGAGGCCCAGGGTCTGCAGGCAGAACAGAGGCAACTGTGTGGAGGGTGGAGACCTGGGGTTAGTGTCTGTTGAAAGGTGAGCTTGACCTTTGGGGAGCTCGGGCCCACTGGGTTGGGGGACCAAGGGTGCAGGATGTCCTTCCTGCCTGATGTACATGCAGACACACCGACATGGTTCCACATGAACGCTGGTGAACCCACGGGGCTTACACACACATTCACTGTGCCTGGTCCCTGTGGAATGCCTGCGACACCTCCCCCACACCGGCACATTCCTGTTCGGACACACTGCCTCCTCTTCTGGCTGGTTGCCTGGGCACAGGAGAAGGAGGTGTGAGCACTACTGTCCCTCCTGCCCTTACCCGCCTGGAGAGGCTGGCGCTCAGCCTCCCCCACCCCAACACATGGGGAGAGGTATGACCGTGTCCCTAGGGGCCCTGAAAGCCCATCTTCTAAGAGTCCAGCCCCAGGAGAAGTGGCCACAGGGGTACCTGGCACATGGTAGGCCGACCATAGCATGCCCTTCCTGGAAAAGACTTTCGATGCATTTCCTTATTTCCTCCCGGCAACAGATCAGTGATGGATCACAGATGAGCTGATGGAGGTTTGGAAAAGGGTGTTATCTCCCCAGGTTCACCAGCATCAGTGGGAGCCCAGCTCCTCCCCAAGCTCAGCTCAACTGATGGGTGACAGGGAGGGCAGAACAGGGTCAGGGGCCAGGAGGGGGACCCCGGCTGTGGGGCTGGGCTCCTTGCCACTGTCCACACCTCCTTCCTTTGGGCTGTGCTAAGCATGGGGGAAGCCAGTGCCTGGCATTCCTGAGCTGGGTCTGAAGGAGGCAGCGGGGCCAGGCGGGGAGCTCTGCTCCCCAGCTTCGCCACCCACCCACCATTCTTGGCCCATCCGTGGGGAATACAATGGGACTACAGGTTCGGTGGACCTTTCTGGGGGGCCTGTGTCTCCTGGCAGGTATGGGGGGCTAGGGCCTGCAGCAGGGGGAGGTTGGGGCTGCAGTTGGCAGGTCTTTGAAGAAGGCTGTGGTATCTATGGGCTGACTGGGGCCTGGCTTCAAATCCCGGTGGCTTCTCTGGGCCTGGGTTTTTCTGTTGTGGGTGTAGGCCTGGCCTTCGTTGTTTTCCAGAGACTCTGGTTGAGACCCAAGCTGTGGCCGAGCACCTGACGTGGGTGCTCCAGGAGGAAAGAATGAGATAGCCCCTCCAGGGTAGCTGCTGGGGATCCCCGGGCAGAGGGATGACAGGGTTAGAGCCTGGGGGCTACTGGAGTGTCACAGACCTATATACCCACCTCAGCCTCACTCCTGTATGTCATCATTCTGTCCACAAAAGCCATCCCCGACCCTTTGTTAGGCACCAACGACATACTCAGGTCTCTGGAGGTGGTCTCAGTAGAGTAAGCAGATACTTTCAGGGCATTGGTCCAGCGAGCTGTGGCTTGGGGCAAGGGGCTGGGCATGACCTAGTGTGGGGGAGAGTCAGGGAAAGTCTCCCAGCTGAAGAATCTTTTGCAGGATGAGTAGCAGCTTGAGAGGCAGGACAAGGAAGGGTGAAACGTTTTAAACAGAGGGAACAGCATGAGCAATGCCCTAGAGGCAACACTTCCCAGGAAATGCAGTTCATGGTCTGGAAGGAGCAGGGCTAAGCCCACGTGGGGTCTCCAGTACCAGGCCAAGTGCTAGGACTTTGTGGCAGAGGAATCTGGGCAGGGGACGCTTTGGAAATCCATCTCCTGCTGCTGGCAGAGCTGGAGGGGAGGGGACTTCTTCAGGCAGGTGAACTGGAGGAGGCTGGACCTTGGTCCAGAGAGCTGGCAAGGCAGGAGACACGGGGTGGGAGAGACGGGGGCACAGGAGGGAGTTCAGGAATCTGAGTCTACAAGGCATGAAGGCTGGCCAGATATGGCAGGGGGAGGGGGCATCTTGGATTCTGGCCTCTGGGGACTTCAGGGCACCATGAAAAATCCTTTGGGGTGGGTTTGGTTGATAGGTGCCGAGGTTCCTGTCCCAGGAGGCGTGAACCTTGTGGGTCCAGACTATCATTCTGGTGCTGGGCACTGAGCTTTGGCCTGATCTCTCCCCAAGGCTTGACATGTCAGGAGGATGTGGATGAATGCCTGTCGGAGCCCTGCCTCCATGGTGGGACCTGTGATGACATTGTGGCGGGCTACATCTGCTGGTGCCCAGAGGCCTGGGGCGGGCCCGACTGTTCTGTGCTGCTCACTGGCTGCCAGGGCCATACTTGCCCAATGGCTGCCACCTGCATCCCCATCTTCGAGTCCGGGGTCCACAGTTATGCCTGCCACTGTCCACCTGGTACTCATGGACCTTTCTGTGGCCAGAATACCACCTTCTCTGTGGCAGCTGGGAGCCCTGTGCAGGCTTCAGTGCCAGCTGGCGACCCCCTGGGTCTGGCACTGCGGTTTCGCACCACATTGCCTGGTGGTGTCTTGGCCACTCGCACTGATACCCGCAACAGCTTGGAGCTGGCACTGATGGGGGCAACCCTTCAAGCCACACTCAGGAGCCATGGTGTCACTGTGCTCATCTTGAGACTGCCAGACCTGGCCCTAAATGACAGCCACTGGCACCGGGTAGAAGTGGCACTCCGCCCTGGGACCTTGGAGCTGCGGCTCTGGCACGAGGGCTGCCCTGCCTGGCTCTGTGTGGTCTCTGGTCCTGTGACATTGGCTCCAACATCTTCAGCATCCTCATCACCTGCGGGGCTCTGCACCACCCAGCTGGGTGGTGCGGCCTTTGCAGGCTGCCTCCAGGACGTGCGTGTGGATGGCCACCCGCTGCTGCCTGAAGAGCTGGGTGAGAATGTCCTCCTGGGCTGCGAGCGCCATGAACAGTGCCAGCCTCTGCCTTGTGCCTATGGAGGGGCCTGCGTGGACCTGTGGACTGACTTCCGTTGTGACTGCCCCCGGCCTTATAGTGGACCCAAGTGCACTGATGGTGAGGAGAGAGCCAGGTGGGAAGGGGCACCTGAGACCTGGGCCCATCCCACAGGCCTCACACCCAGTCCCCTCTTCCTGCAGAGGTTCCCGCTGCTACCTTTGGCTTGGGGGGCACCCTGAGCTCTGCCTCCTTCCTGCTTCCTGAGCTGCCAGCCCCAAACCTCACAATATCCTTCCTCCTCCGCACTCGGGAGCCTGCTGGCCTGCTGCTCCAGTTTGCCAATGACTCGGCAGCTGGCCTGACGGTGTTCCTGAGTGGAGGCCAGATTCGGGCCGAGGCACTGGGCAGTCCCATCCTGGAGCTGCCTGGGCACTGGGATGATGGGCTTCGCCACCTGGTGGTGCTCAGCTTTGGGCCTGACCAGCTGCAGGGCCTGGGGCAGCAGGTGTATGTGGGTGGCAGGCTCCTCCCTGCTGAGTCCCAGGCCTGGGGCGGGCCCTTCCGAGGCTGCCTCCAGGACCTGCAAATCAATGGCTTCCACCTACCCTTCTTCCCACTGTCACTGGGGAACTCAAGTGAGCCCAGCGAGCTGGGCAACAGGCAGGCCTGGAACATCACTATGGGCTGTGTCTCAGAGGACATGTGCAGTGTGAGTACCAGCGGTAGGGTGCGTGGAATGGACCTTTTCCCAGGACCTATCACTGACGGTTATAGTCACTGTCACTATCACTGTCACTGTCTATCACTATCACTGTCTATCACTGAGGGTTAGCGTGACCTTTTGCTGGTAAGGAAACTGAGGCTCAGGAGGTCGTCACCTGCCCCAAGTCCCCCTGCTAGACAGCACCAGAGCAGGATTTGCATTTGCCTCCTCTCCAGCCAACTGCCCTTACTCCCTGCTGGTCCCCAAAATCCAATCTCCAGTCCTGATTGAGACTGGAACCCTGAACCATGCAGAGAGCTGCCTGAATTTCCGCAGGGACTACTTAGGGGACAGGGATGCCTGTGGGGAAAATGAATGGGTTCATAGAGAAAGCAGCAGCCCTGCATTCGAAAAGTCTGGCTGTGAACTGTTTCCTCCATGTACTGTTTCAGGCAAGTGGCTTCTCCTCTCTGACCCCAATTTTCTCATCTGTAAAATGGGGATGATAGCAATTTCCTGCCTGCTTGTTTGTAAGGAAGTGCCGTCTGTAGTAGATGCTCACAGGAGGTGCTCAGTGAAGAATTACTGCTATGATGGCGGTTATAGTGGGGCTCAGCTGACCCCTGTCCTGCTTCTCCTGCAGTCTGACCCCTGTCTCCATGGTGGGACATGCCTTGTCACCTGGAATGACTTCCACTGCACCTGCTCTACCAACTTCACAGGGCCCACATGTGCCCAGCAGCTGTGGTGCCCTGGTCAGCCCTGCCTGCCCCCTGCCACGTGTGAGGAGGTCCCTGATGGCTTTGTCTGTGAGTGTGTATGCCCTGGGTACCCAAGCTGGCTTAGATCCTGCCCCTGCCCTTGAGGCTCACGGGCTGCTGGGCTGGGGACTGGGATGCCAGCAGCCCCGGCCCAGTGTGGCTGGGCCACTGCCTCCAGCGACTGGTTTTCTGGAGAAGGTAGGTGTGTGCTGAGTTTTCAAGGGCTAATAAGACTCTGCCACCCCTCCTTGGGTTTCTGAGGTGGTATCACTATAGAAGTAGATGGCCCAACCTTCCTTCCAAGGAGTGGCTGGTGGGTTTGAACCGCCAGCCTTCTGGTTAGCAGTCAAGTGCTTTAGGCACTATGCTACCAGAGCTCCATTAGAAGCTTATTGAAGACTCTGCCAGGGCATAAAGGGAAGTCTTTTCATGCAGAAAGAACAGCGTGTGTAAAGGCTCTGAGGTCAGTAAGGACAGCTGAAACACAAGCCCAGGAAGAGTTTTAAGCAAAAGAGGGATGTGATCAGGTCTGCAAATGGGACAGGGAGGTTTTGGGGAGGAGACTACGGGCAGATTTTGCAGGGTTACTATTGTCTGGCCTGTGACCTGGAGAGGGAGGTGGACATCTGGACTTTACGGCACTGGCTGAAGCTGGTTTTCTGGACGTAGGGAATGCATGAACGGGTGGAAAGGGGGTGAGGGGCGGCTGCCGAATCCGGAGTTGGATGAATGGACCGGTGAGGCATTGCTCCCGCCACACCTGAGATGAGCCTGAGGAGTAAGGGTGGTGGGCGGCTTCACCCATGTGCTTGTGGGGGCAACGTGGCTTCACCTCCAGGACACCCCCCCAACTCCCCCGACGTCCTCTCTCCGCAGGTGTGGCCGAGACCACGTTTCTCGAGGGCCCCCCTGCCGAGTTCAGTGGGCACAACCTGTCGGCGGCGCACACTTTCGGCGACCTCTCCCTGGCCTTCCGTACACGCGACCTGGAGGCCAGTCTGCTGAGCGCTTCCGCGGGCGCCCACGCCGCCGTCTGGCTGGCCGTACACAATGGCTCGCTGGCAGCCGGCGTGCGCAGCGGTCGCGGCCTGCCGGGAGCCGTGCTGTCCGCGCCCGGGCCGCGCGTGGCTGACGGCGCCTGGCACCGCGTGAGCCTGGCCATGGAGCGCCCGGCGGCCGCCGCGTCGCGCTGGCTGCTGCGACTGGATGGCGCGGTGACACCCTCGGTGCTGAGCGGACTGGCAGGAGCCCTGGACTTCCTGCGCGGCCCAGGCGCCGCGCGCGTCCTGCTGGCGGAGAACTTCACGGGCTGCCTGGGTCGCGTGGCACTCGGCGGCCTTCCGCTGCCCCTGGCGCCCCCGAGGCCCGGCGCGGCGCCTGGCCTTGCACAGCGTTTCGCAGCTCGTCC
>NW_006921624.1:1147812-1153632 GCF_000298275.1 Orycteropus afer afer | reverse complement strand
TGCTTTCTTCCCAGGTACCGGGGCTGGGGCGCCAAGAGGCGGAGCCCCGGACGGGAGGGCCCCGCAGGCCACGCGGGGGTGGGGAAGCCTTGTGAGGCTCACTGCAGGCTCTCCGCTTTTGGCGGAGTCGCTTCCGTTCACTGACCGTGCGTGCTCTCATCTGTGAAATGGGGACAGGTGTGAACCCCACCTCCCTGAGTTGCTAGGTAAAGTGCAGGACGCCCAGTTAAATTTGAATGTCAAATAAACAGCACGGTGGCCCAGGAGGGGACCCGGAACTGGTCTTGGAAGAAAACCTGGAGGCTTTCCTGTAGAGCTCCAGCGTTGATACTCACGCGCGACCGAGAGTGAGCTGGTCCGACCTTGGCCATGGCCCTTATTCCGCCCTGCTGGGCACATGATGTTGCCCTTCGACCGTCTGCTCCGACTTCCTCTCCTCCCCGGCAGGAATGTCAGGTCCAAGTTTTATGTTGAGGACTATGCTTTGGTTCTGAGGGGAGTTCTTCCATTTTAGCAGCTTCTCGAAGGACTCTAGCAACTGGAAAAGGTTCACAGCCCCTTGTCTAGAGGTTGTATAACCTGTTGTGGGTGGGGCTGGAGCAGCGGAGTAGGTGCCCTGTGTCCTACCCCTCCGCCTGCAGACCGACCCCGGTGAGACTGGTATCAAAGTCTGTAGGAGGAGGGCTCTGAATTCCACTAATACGCCCATTGAGGCTCAGTCACTTGAAGTCACAGTGGGGGCGGGGGAGGGGCAGGTTCCAAGGGACCTGCCTTGAGTCCAGCTCCTGTGCTTTCCCCCCAGGTTGCCCGTCTTGCCAGAAGAATGCGGCCTGAACTTCCCCTGCCTCAATGGTGGTCGGTGTGAAGTGGGGCCCTGGGGCGCCAACTGCAGCTGCCAGGAGGGCTTTGCTGGCCGGAGGTGGGTCTGGGAGTCGGGGCTAGTGAATGTGCTGAAGTGGGCAGGCAGGATTGGGCCCTGGGTCCCTCCATCCAAAGCAGGGGAAGTGGGAGGTGGTTTGGTCCCTGCTCTCCGCTCTCATCCTTTAGTGTCACCACTGTACCAGACGGTCCACTCAGTCATCACTGGAGGTCTTTCCTTCTGGGGCTTCCAAGCAGCCACTGTTATGCAGATGCCTCCTGGGAAGTAGTTGCCCCAGTAGTGGTTTAAAAGTCCCATCCTTATGCGCAAGACCACCTGGAGAGACAGCAGAAGTTCGGGTTCTGAACCCACTCTAGACAACAGAACCCCCGTCCGTGGGACCCTGTCTCTACTGGGGCTACCTGTGATGTGAATCTGAGGGCACGAGGGTCATTCTGTGTCATGATGCTGGGGTGAAGGGAAGTGGTGGGTGATGCTGATCACTCTCTATTCTCGTCACCTGGCAGTGTCCAGCCAGGCAGGGACAGTGCATGGAGACAGGAGGATTGGGGGCCCGGAGGCAGCTGTGGAGGGAGCTGTTTGCTCAGCTCCACCGCACTCCCTCTCTCCTCAGGTGTCAGATCCCCACCCTCCCCTGTGAAGCCAACCCCTGTTTGAATGGGGGCACCTGCAGGGCAGCTGGTGGCGAGCCTGAATGTATATGCAGTACCACCTTCTCGGGCCAGTTCTGTGAAGTGGTGGTGAGTGATGTCAGCGGGGCGGGCGTGGGGTCCCTTTCCTGGACTTTAGAGGTGATGTTGGAACTGTTCCTGGACTGCCTTTGTTGTGGGGTGGGGAGTGGCAGGGAAAGGAGACTCGGTCCCCTTCCATGACCTGGCCAATGTATTTTCCACTTCAGGGAGATCCCCAGGGGCCCCTATCCCTCCATCTCTCATCCACACAATAATACTCCTAGAGAGGCTTCCCCAGGGGCAGTGGGAGCAGGTGGGCTCAGTCACCTCCAATCTGGGGCCAGGATTCAGGGCCCACAGGATTCTGGAGTTTGGGGATGTAGCTTGGTGAGTCTGGGAGCCCATAACCTTTAGGGGTTTCTGAGCCAGGGTTCTGGAGCAGGAAGATCCAGGGTGCCCAGAGTGCTGAGCCAGGGCGGGCTTGGCTGTGTGAAGGCAGCGCCTGCCCCAGGGAGGCTCCGATGCTGAGGTGCTGGGGTGGGTTGGAGCTGAACCCCCCTCTCTCCCCTCCAAGGGGGCCAGCAGACCTGCAGGCCCAGCAGGCACCGAGCCTACAGTGGGTGCCAGTGGAGGAGGGGCAGCGGGAAGGGAGGCCTGTGGAGGAGCCTTGATCTCTGCAGGCTGCTGGCAGCTCGGGTCATAAACCCACAAATCCACTGTGCTTCTGGGGAGTGTTTCCTTTCAAGTTGAACTTTTATAGCCTCTGGCTCCCCCAGCCGTCCTCCTTGCCTAGGAGGAGGAAATGGCTTTGCAGCTCCCCACAAGCGCCCAGCACCAGTTGGGCAGGTGAAGACCCACTTATGGCTGGGATAGCAGTTTCTCTCTGGTCTTGGGACCTCTTCCTGGGGGCTGGGAGCTGGGGTTTGGGGCCCATTCATGGTGGGCTGAGAAGCCTCACGCCTCAGAGGGAGGAGGGGGGTGAGTCTGAGGCCCTGTGATCTGGCATCCTGGAATTCTATGATCCCAGGACTTCAGAATTCCAGGCGTGTAACACCTTTGATAAGGAGCCCCGCCTGGTGGCCCAAAAAGTGCTTGCTGCTAACCCAAAAGTGGATGGTTTGAACTCAGGAGAGACCTGACTATGTGCTCTCCTAACGATTACAGCTAAGAAAACCCTAGGGGGCAGCCTCCTCTGTCATGGTGGGGTTGGAATTGACTCAGTGGTACCCAGTAATGAACGCAGCATCTATGATGAGGGCATCCTGGGTGGCTGTGATTGGAGATGGGGGAGGAGGATGGGGAGGTTTGCTGGGCTCCCATGGCCTGGCCTGAGTGTCCCAGAAACAAGCGCAGGTGATCGGCTGCAACTGTGTCGGAGCAGCCCCTTGGGAGGTGGCTTTTGGGGGATTCTGTTCTCTGCTCCTATTCCTGCCCTGCCCGGGCCTTCAGCTGCTGCTTGAAATGCCCCTTCCTCCCAGAGTTTAAGCATAGTCTCCGCTGTTGTTGTTGTTATGTGCTGTCGAGTCGGACCCGACTCACAGTGACCCCTCCTTGGGTTTCCGAGGCAGTATCACTACGAAAGTAGATTGCCCCATCTTCCTTCCGAGGAATGGCTGGTGGGTTTGAACCACCAGCATTCTGGTTAGCAGTCAAATACCTTAGCCACTACGCTACCAGAGCTCCCATAGTCTCCACAGACACTTCAAAAAACCGGACCTCTAGGGTGGGGGAGGGGTTAAGCGGCCTCAGGTTGGATGAGCTCATTGTGGGGAGGAGGCGGCCAAGGAGGGAGAGGAGGGCCTCCGGGGAGTTCCAGGCTGTAGCACATGGCCTGGCCTTCGCTGACAGAGGAGGGTACCAGTCAAGGTTTGCCAGCTCACTAGTCACGGGTCTGGGGCAGTGTGGGCTAAGCCTGTTTACTCACTCATATCGAGTGCCTGCTACACAGGCGCTGCTCCGGGCACTGGGATACAGCTAGCTGAGCAGTGCGTCGGCCTGGGGAGCTCCTGTCTGCTTCCTGAGGCTGTAGTGAGGTGGATGGGGATCCCACACGCGGTGCTCTGCTCAGTCTCGGTGTTCAGTGTTCTGTCCTAGCCAGAACCTTTCCCCAGCACCTGCTTGCATACCTCTGGGGCTAGGTAAAGCCTGCTCCCGGCTCTGACTTTCTCTGAGAACGTCCTCACGTGCCCCTTTCTTCTTTCTGTTGATTGTGTGGGAGCATCTCCCTCAGGGAGAGCGCCAGGGGCCCCCATCCCTCATCCACACTATACTCCCAGAGTGGCTTCCCCAGCGGCAGTGGAGCAGGCCTCAATGTTTTGTCTCTTGCAGAAGGGCCTGCCCCTGCCACAGCCTTTCCCATTGCTGGAGGTGGCCGTGCCTGCAGCCTGCGCCTGCCTTCTCCTCCTCCTCCTGGGCCTCCTGTCAGGGATCTTGGCAGCCAGAAAGCGCCGCCAGTCAGAGGGCACCTACAGTCCAAGCCAGCAGGAGGTGGCCGGGGCCCGGCTAGAGATGGACAGTGTCCTCAAGGTGCCGCCGGAGGAGAGACTCATCTAGGCCTGGCTTGGCTGCTGTCCATGAAGTCCTCAGCTGTGATTTCTACCTGGAGACCCAAGGATCCTGTGAGGAAGTGGGTCGCCTCCTCTGGGCCTTGTGGAGCTGTTTCAAGCTCACAACACCTGCTGGGGAAGTGGCCTTTTTGCTGGCGGCTCTGGCCTCTGCCCCATCACAGTCTGAGGAAATGGGGGCAACTCAGGGAAGCAGAGCAGGGCCTGGCGGGGTTTGGAGATCTCCATCCGCCCCATTGGGTTTCGTCTCGGCAGGTGTGTGGTTGTGCTGTATGGCTGTATGAGAGGGGCATGTGTGGGTCAGCACATGCTATGTTCAGGAGTGTGTGAGCCTAGGATAGGTGTGTGTGTATGTGTGTGTGCACACACGCACCTAGGGTGGTGCTGAGTGAGACCATGTTTAGATAACTTGTGTAGTGATCTGGATGTGGTTTGTGGGTGTGTCCACGTTTCATGTGTGCATGCGTGTGTGCGCGCACGTGTGAGAGCTTATGACTGTGTAATAGTGCACGTGATCCCACGGAGGCAGCAGCTGCAGCCAGGGGATAACCTTCAGGACCCCGGGGCAGGACCAACCCAAGGCTGGGCTTTCTCCCGGCGGCCAGGCCAGGGCTTGGTCAGCCACGGAAGCGCCAGTGCCCTCATCTTCACCACCTCCAGAGGCTGCCCCTGCCCTGGACACAGCTGGACGTCAGGAGGCCGTAATTGGAGGCTGTGGGAGCTCCTGGTGCTGGGAACCAGTGTTCCTTCAGGCAGAGATGTCTCGTGTCCTTACCAGAACCAGTCAAGCACCAGACCCACAGGCCACGCTCTGACGGGTCTGACCACGGCAGACCTGCAGGAGGCGTCGGGATAGTCTGGGCTCCAGGTTGCTTCCCTCCTCAGAGTCCCAGCTTCGCCGTGTGTAGAATGGGGGAGCAGCCCTGGCCTACCTCACAGGGCTGTTGTGAGGGTCCGAGGATGACAAAGGGGAAAGAACTCGAGAAGTCGTTAAACCCTGGTCTGATGTGAAGGACTGTCTGGGTTGTCCTTTTAGATGTCTGCAACTGTCAACACTCCTGTGTGGGGCTGAGGGAGTGAAAGTGGGGGACAGGGCCTCGCTGAGGTGTGGCAAGGACACAGAGACCAGAGAGAGCTAGGGATGAGGGAGCATTCTGTTTTTGGCTCAGGGAGGAGGCAGTGCCTTGCATAAACCTCAGTCCCCCACCTTCTGCTTGTCCTCAGCTGTGCGTGCTCTTGGGCAAGCCTGGTGAGGTCACCCTTCGCCTGCACACCAGTTACATGTGTGTGTCCAGGGGATGCAGGTGCCCCCTCTCAGTGTCAGGGCTCTTCCTGCCTGTAGCTTCCAAGTTGCAGACACAGGGCAGCGGTCCCTGCCCTGGCGACACCTGCCCATCACAGTCATCTCTGATCCCAGCTTAGCACCTAGTTGAGGGCCTAGCTGCCTCCCTGGAGCAGTGTGAGAGCTTCGTGGGTCCCTTTCCCTCGGACCCAGAATGGCACCCTTATATCCTTCCTGTTTCTCAGGCAGCTGCCTTGTAAATATGGGCTCCAGATGTCAAGGCTGTTGTTGCTATGTGCCGTCAAGTCGGCCCCAACTCATAGTGACCACTCCTTGGGTTTCTGAGGCAGTATCACTATGGAAGTAGATTGCCCAACCTTCCTTCTGAGGAGTGGCTGGTGGGTTTGAACTGCCAGCCTTCTG
>NW_006921624.1:1063255-1147712 GCF_000298275.1 Orycteropus afer afer | reverse complement strand
GTTTCTGAGGCAGTATCACTATGGAAGTAGATTGCCCAACCTTCCTTCTGAGGAGTGGCTGGTGGGTTTGAACTGCCAGCCTTCTGGTTAGCAGTCGAGTGCCTGTAGGCACTATGCTACCAGAGCTCCTTGATGCCAAGGCCAGGAAACCCTTCTTCATGTTTAAACGGAGGATGACCACCTAGCTCCCCTTGAGGTTTCAGCCAGCATGCACGCAGAGGGCACCTGAATCAGACTGAAGGCAGAGCTTGGGGCGACTGGGGAGCATAGAGGTGGGAGGGAGAGGGGACTACAGTCAGCAGCTGGGACAGGGAAGCACCTGAACACGAGGTTAAAGGGCTTGGTCCTTAGCCTGTAGGAGGTGGGACCACCTTTCCCCAACTTTCTCTATGGCCTCTGGAAAGGTGGGAAGAAGCATCTGGCACTAACACCCTAGCCATAGCTGGTTCCTTGGTTACATTTATTTAAGTCGGGGATTTGGAGACACCCGAGAAAAGGCATTTTATGTGGGAGTGCAACACATAAAGCCAGGCTGCTACATACTGAAGAGGCCCACATCCCCCTCTCTTGCTCCTAGGGTTCTAGGCACATGCCATTTTCAAGGGACAGCCAGGTAGGGAGGAGGGCCAGATGATGGAAAGATGCGGGGGCAGGGGGCTGGGTGACTTTAATGAGTACCTGGGTGCTCAGCTCATATTGCTCCTTCAGACATAAGCATCTCACAGAAGAATAGGTTCTGAGGCTCTGCCTTTGTAGGGGGCCCTGTAGCAGTGACTTTCCAGGTATCGCTTGAACTTGTTCTTTTCTGGAGCCCAAGTGCCCTCAACACCTTCTGTGGCTGGTAGACCCAACAGGCCCATGCCCACCTGTGACCAGACCTGATTTTCTAAACAGCTATCCACCTGACCAGCCCACGCCCACATCCTGCTTGTGAGGGTAGGGGACGAACTCTTCTCAGAGCCCTGACTGGAAAGAGGCTTTGGAGTCACCCAGGGTTCAAGCCCTTCCTTAACCTCTCTGTGCCTCACCGTTTGCCTCTGCACGCTGCCGGCAGTTCCGGCCTTGGTCTTACCTTCCTCAGGGACACAGAGATAGCAACCTTCTACCCAAGATTTTATTGAATGAACACACAAAATTCATTCCTGGGTTTGCAAAATCAATCCAGCAAGTGAAGAGACAACAGTGCTTGTGTGAATGTCGGGTGCTCACCACCAGACCCCCAGCTCAGCCAGGGAGACGTGGGGGGCACTCTGATTCTCTGGTGCCAGCCTCTCTCAGCCTCTGCCACACCAGGTGGGCTTCCAGGATGGGTAGGTGGAATGGCTCCCCATCGCAGCCAGAGAATACTCCCGAAATTTGGAGAGAAAATTTGCCCGAAGGGTCACGATTGACTAGGGAAGGGGCTGTGTGCCGGGCCAGCAGCTTTTCAAACCCCAAGTTAGAGCCAACCTCAGGGCCAGCCCTTCGGTCCTCACAGAGCCCCCCAGCCTTGTAGACACTGATGGCGTTCCCTAGGGGGAAGGGGCCTCCAGGGACCCCCTAAGTCCCACCAGACACCCCTGGGTAGACTATGTCTGACCATCCATAAACAGGAAATGAGAAATCAGGTCAAAATGTTCACAATTTCCTGCATGTCTCAGGGTTGTTTTCCTAAATGGTTGGGCTGTATTTTAACTTGGTTCATGGGAATTAGTCCATTTCAAGATTCATCAATTCACTAAGGTATAAAAGAAAAGAAAGATAAAAGAAACAGTAACAAAACATTTCAATCTAACTTTGGTGACATTGGCCTCAGGAATTTCTGTGTTGGCCAGAACTGTTAGGCGGTGGGGAGGGTGGCACGTGGCCCTCCTCCTGCCTCCAGGCCACCATGCACTCTCCCGGGGACCAGGAGACATGGCCCAGTGCTACTGCTCCTTTCTAACCCAGAGAGCCCCAGCAGCTGTGACTCCAGCATCAGTCAGTGACATCAGTTGTCCCATGTGACTCGAAGTTGAGGCCAGCTCTGACTGTAACTCGAGACCAAAATACGCAGGTGTCTGAGGGCCAGAGGGCTAGATAGGGGCTCCAGGATGCCTCCGAACACATTCAGATTTTTATGTTTTCACTTTTCTTCCTAAAAATCAGAGTTGCTGGTGCTTCCCAGCCCATGTGGGGCTGGTTGGGAGTGTGTGGTTATCATCAGGGACCCTAAGGATCCCTCTGCCCCCAAATCCCTACTGTGCCCAAAACAAGTGGAGCTTGGGGTGAAAGAATGGGTATGTGTATTGCTAAAGAGGGATTGAAAATACCCCACTATATAGATCACAAGGGGCTCAGGGTGTCCCTTACTTCACATCCCCAACCTGTCTGTATCTGGTGCAAGCAAGTGCTCACCAAGGGTAACACTGACATCTATGGCCATCGAGTGAAGCCTGCTGGACGGGGGCCATGGTTGAGACAGGAGAGAGGGGAGGAGAGGCCTTAAGGAGCCTCACTGTTCCTCATGGGAGGTTTCCAGAGGGAAGGTGGGTAGGACCTGGTCTGGGGCAATCATTGCCCCAGCTGACCTCTTTAATGCAAAACACAACCAGAGGTGCTGAGGAGGAGAGATGATGGGTGAATGGATGGCCAGAAGCTAAGTCGACTCCGAGACCCGATCTGGCGCCATCCTCCCGTGGCCAGACCTCAGAGATGGGCAGTGTGGAGGGGCAGGAGGGGAGGCAGACAGGGTCCCATCCCTGTCCACCAGCAGAACCTGGGCAGGAACAGGAGGCAGGGGAAGCAGAAGACCAGCTAACACGGGTACCATGGCAGGCCCAAGTCCGGGCTCACTCGAATGTCTCCCACTGCTTCCTGAGCTGCTCCACTGAGCCGGGGCCAGGGGCTGGGCTCACATCTTGCTTGGTTTTCCGTAACAAATCCTCAAAGGGGTCTCTGGCCTCCCGAGGAGCAGAGGGCTGCAGTGCCGGCTCCAGGCCCTGGGGGGGCCTGTGAGGAAGGAGTGGAGGGTCTCCAGGCCTCAGGGCCAGCCCCTGCTTGGCCTCGGCGGCCCTGGCACTTGAGCGGGCCAGAGGCAACGTTCGGATCCTTGAAGGGGTGACTGCTGGAGGGCCCAGTGGCTGCAAAGGGCTGGTGTGGGCACCTGCGGGCATCTGGCCAAAAAGATTGGGCATGGAGAGGGCAGACAGGTTGGGCTGGGATCTATGTGGCACACAGAAGCCAGAATTTGACAGCAGGAGACTGGGTGCAAAACCTGGCCCCAGGGAGGCAGGAGGGGCCCCGAAAGGCCCAGTGGGTGTAGAGAGCAGGGGCATAGTAGGCAGTGCAGTTGGCACAGATGGGACAAAGGGGTTGAGTGATGGCTGTGGGAATGGGGTGGGGGTCCCCATAGGGGGGAAGCTGAACTGTGGTGTGAATGGGGTGGCTACATTTGGGGCAGGAGGGACTGGTGGGAGGGTGCTGCCTGGCCAGGCTGTGTGAAGTGGGTCCAGGAGGGCAAGCAGGGCGTCACTGCCTGTACCAGTGCCCCCTGGAGCCAGGCTGAGAGGCTGAAGCAGTTCGGGGGTGCCATGGGAGGCAGTGCTGGGGAGGTGCCCTGGGAATGGGGCTGGGCTCGGGGTAGCTCGCCTTTCCCGTTCGGCCTGCAGCCACTCTGAAGACAAGTCACCAAGGGTGGTGCCAGCAGCCTGCAGCTTGGCTGGGCGGGCAGTGGGTGGCGGCGGCACGATGCCCAGCTCTGGGGTCTTCCTGCCCTGGGGCCGGGGGATGGTGATACTGCCTGGAGGGGGGGTGGGGGCCTCCTCCTTGTTGCTGGGGTTTGGGATGCTGTCCCGGTTCTGGGGCCTGTGGTGTAGTGCTGGGGAGCTCCCAAGCAGGGGTGAGGGCTTCTCAGGGGAGGCAGCAGGGAGCTTGCTGGGGAGGGCCATGTCATCCTGGCCCAGGCTCCAGAGCTTGTTGTACGGGTGGGTGAGCTTCAGGGCCACTGGCATCCCGCGGCTTCTCTCACTCCCGCCCAGGTCCAGCCTCTGTTTGGAGAGAGCGAGGGAGGCAGTGACCACAGGCTGACCCAGGATGGAAGGCCATTTCTATATCACTCCTGTATGCCTGGTGGGCCCCAGCACTGTAGCCCCAGGCAGGTGGGTAATCAGCTCCCCAGCAGACAAGGAGATGGGTCTCAGAGCAGTTAGGGACCTGCTCCATGTCACCCAGCAGAGAAGCCAGGTCTGTTGGACTCCAAACCCAGGCTTTTCTCACCCTTTGGCACAAAAGCATTCCAGAAATATCCCCAGTCTTTTATGTCCCTGGTTGCCAAGCAGTTTTAGGAAAGCGGCTCCATCTACAGACCCAACCCTTTCTCCTTTTCAGAGTGTGTGGGCCTCCTGGATCACCTGTGGGCCTGAGAGGGTGGGGCTCAGGGCCTAACAGAGAGAGCAGGAAGACCAGGTTCAAGTCCCTGCTCTGCCGTTTACAAGCTGTGTGACCCCGGGCCAGTTACTGCCCTTTGCCTTGGCCTGAGTTTCCTCATAAGCGAAATGATGAGAGTAGTCCCCTGCGGGAGGAACAGATGAATTCTTGGCCATGTGGGAGCTCTGTAAATTCCACAGTGAGACCTAGAGACTGCAGAGGCAGCAGCCCCCACTTGCAAATGAGGAAACTGAGGCACCAAGCAGGGAGGTAATTGATTGGAAGTTACACATGATCAGAGATCATACAGGAATAACCCAGAACCCAGGTTCCAAGGAGCCTTGGTGGGGATGGGTGAAATGTCAACTCTGCCAGGGCCAAAGCCCATGACTGGGCCTGGGCCTGGGGGTTCCGAGGACAGTGGCTTGGAGCACCAGCCCACCTCTGCCTGATGCTCAAACGGAAGTGGGGGCAGCTTTCCACCAGGCTCTGGCATCTTCTCCACTATATGGCAGACTGGTGGCAGGCCTGCCTGGCAAACTTACAGTCAGACCTCGCCCACTGGCTGAAGTCCTTGGGAAGGTTGCCGTTTCTCCCTTGGTCTCTTCCAATGTCAAATAGGGGGACCTGCTTCACATGTGGGAAGCAGCTGGCCCCTGTAGGTACTTTACCCACCTACACATACCTGATAATCAAAGGTCCCTGGCTGCTCCTGCAGGTCTTTAGGCATCCGAAGGTCCTCCAAGCTCTTGGCCTGGCCAAGAGGCTGCAGTGGGGCCTCCATGTCTAGGTTGCTGAAGATGTCTTCCAGGAGGTCGATGCTGGCAGCCCGGTCAGGTGGAGCTGGGGCAAGTCCCATGCGTTCCCGCGGTCGCTGCTCCGGACTCTCTGCCTCGTCACCTTCTGCACTGTCTGACTCCTTGAGTGTCTGGTATGGCTGCGGCCTGGGAGGAGACAGAGCAGGCTGGAGCTGCCCCCTGGAGCCTCCATGTGAGGAGCCAGCAGGCCCAAACTCCCGAGAACTTCAGCTTTTGAGGTGCATGCCCAGGAGACTTTAGGACAGGAGAGTGTCCTGGCCCCTTAAGTGCAGGACTCTGGGCTCTAAGGGTATGAGCTCTGCATTCAGACAGGCCTGGGGCTGAATTTGGGTTCTGTCGCTCACTGTGGGACCCTGAGCTAGTTGCTTTGGCTCTCACTTGCATTAAGGGGGCTCACTGTTATGTGCCAATGAGTTGATTCTGACTTACAGTGACCTTATATGACAGTGTGGAACTGACCCACAGGGTTTCCTAGGCTGTAATCTTTCTGGAACAGTGCCAGGTCTTTTCTCCCATGGAGCTGCTGGTGGGTTTGAAGCACCAACCTTATGGTTAGCAGCTGAGTACTTAACTGTAGCATGATCAGGGTTCCATGTGAGGGGGCCTGCTAAGTCCCTCTAAAACCACAACCCCTGCCATGTAACTAACTGGCTGGGGGGCTTGCAGAGCACTCAGACAAGGCGTATGCAATGGACCACGACTGGGAAGGGAACGCGCAGACACAAGACTTCCTGAGCCCACCACCTGCACCCCTACCCCGTACTAGTCAGTGGACGAGAAGCTGCATTCAGGCCCTATGAGTGGCTCATGGGGAACTGGGGAAGCTCTTCTGTGGGTAGCAGCCCAGCAAGTCCCAGGATCCTCAGAGAAAACTGTCTGGGCTTCAGCTTGTACCATGTTCCAGTCCTGGTCATGCCATCACTTGCTGTGGGAACTTAGGCAAGTCACTTAGCATCTCTGAGCCTCAGTTACAAAAGCAAATGCAGTGCCTGGAGCAGGCAAGCAGAAGCTGCTAACAGCACCAACAACCCACCAGTAAGTATGACTGTCACACGGGCTAGCTTTGTGCTGGCAGCATCAAAACTGTAGCCAAGCCCCAAGCAGGTAACAAACAACTCCTCTCATCCTCCTTCCCACAGGGCACCGCAGGCGCGTGAGGGAACCCTGGCCTCTGGTGGAGGCACCAGCCAAAGCAGCATCTCCTCTCCAAGCACTGACTGAAGCTGGCATTTGCTGGGGCCCCAAGGTCAGGCAGAGACCGTGCACCTCACTCTGGTAAAGTGGAGGAAGGGTGCCACCTGCTGGTTCCGAGCAGGCTCAGGCTGAAGGCCTACTTGGAGGGGACAACCAACAGTCCCAACTAGTGGCAGGGACTCCATCAAACTGAAGCAGTACAAGCAGCCCAGGAAGTAAAGCTCTTACGCCCACTTTATAGATGAGGAAACTGAAGCTCAGAGAGGCTAAACAACTCACCCTACATCGCACAGCATGTGGCAAGAGGTAGAAATGGAAGCCAAGTCTGAGAGACCCCAAAATCTCACATTCACTCAGACCAAGGCCATCTAACCAAGAACTTAAAAAACCCACTGCCGTTGAGTTGATTCTGACTCATAGCAACCCTGTGGGGGACAGAGGAGAATGAAATAACTTTTAATCAGGTCTGAGCACAATGAAGGGGATAAGGGAAAGGCAGTGGGCTTCTCAAGTCGAAGGAAGCAGTGTTCTTTTCAACGGATTATGCTTTAAGATGTGCCAGCTTTTTTTTTTAAACACAGGAAGGCCTATCCTGACCTCTGAGGTCATGGAGTAATGAAGTGAGCACTCTCCATTAAGTAATTAAGGCATTAATTAACAAAAAAAAAAAGGGCGTGATGGGGCTGAGCGCTGGACTTGACCTGCTGGCCTCAAGAGGTGAGAGGCCTTGGATGTCAATCAAGCAGGTTGCCTTTTCCTGCGAGGTGATTTTAAATGGATGAACATTTCTTATTCTAATGGTTCTATATTTTAATTAGTAATAGAAATAATAACTAGTACATTAGACCTACAATATCACACATAGTATTGCTCAGGACTAGACTAACTTTGAAGGCTTTTACAAAAATTTCAAGAGATTCAATTAGTGTACAGGAAGGGTGGCATGTCTGCTTGGGAGACACTGATTGGCCCCCACTTTCTAAGTGAGGACATCAGGAGGGGAGTGACGTGCCTGGGTCACAGGGGACTTGGTGGCAGGATAGGGCTAGGGTCCAGGCATCTAGTCCAGGACCTACTGCCCCTTGGGGATGGGACAGGAGGCAGAGAAGTCTGGGCTTTGTAAGGCACCAGGAGGAACCCACAGGCCCAGCCAGGCAAAGGGGTCATGACCTCAGGTGAAGCCTGACCCTAGGACTTCCACTGTGGTTTGGAAATGGAGAAGCTGGTGAGGGGCTGTAAAATGGCTGTAACAATGCACTTCCCAGAGGGTTGCTGTGGGCACTGTGGGCTTTCCTCTGAGGACAGTGCCCTTCCCTTACAGGCTCCCATTAAAAACGTTTGCATGACTTTGTTAACAAACAAAAATGACAAAAGCTGTCTCTATGCTCAATCCCAGTTCTGAAAAGCTTGTGGGTGGAGGGGCAAGAACTGGCAAAGAAAGAACTACAAAAGTTTAATTTGGGGGGATGGCTGGATTGTGGGGGAACCTTTTCTTTCTTCTCCTTGCTTTTTATTGCTATTGGTAATTAGCATGTGGTTTAGGATAAAAATAACAACTGTAAAAATTATCTCTAAGAAGCCAGGCAGCTCAGTAAAGCATTTGGGTGTGCTAACATGTAGGCACACATGCTATTAACAGGAAAGTTACTTTCTTTTATCTTAAAATCAGACCTGCCATCTCCATGGGCTTTCTAAGATGTGCTGAGAGGACGGGGGACTCTGGCAAAAGCAATCAGGGTAACTGTAGTGACCAACTCAATGAACAATTAAGTGCATTTTGAGGGGTGGGGACCCGTGCACCATTTCACATCACAGAACCCTGTCACTTCACTCCTCTGGGGAGCTGGCAGAATGGTGCCCCGAGAGTGCATGAAGGTAGCATTCACCCTGCAAGCTGGCACTCGGGCCCCCAGCAGGCAGCAGCTCAACACCCCTCCCCATACCAACAGCAAGCAGAACAGGCCACCCCCAGGGCTGCCATGGACAGTCACCAAGCCAAGCTCAAGGCAAGCGTCTCGTCGGGAAAATGGAAGAAGGAAGGAGAGACCATTCAAAGGGAGCGGAGAAGAAAAAGCTTTCGGTGAAGCCAGAGCTTGGGCCCTCTTGCCGCTGGCATTCATCATCAGAAGAGTCTTCAGAGAGGAAGACCGCGTAGTGTCGCAAGGGCTTTACCAGGCTGGGGCAGAGGAAGAGAAGAGAAGAGAACAGACAGTTAGGGGCACCATCAGGACTCTGCGGGGTGCGGTGGGGAGGACGACTTTGGAGGCCGGGCCCAGCCAACGCCCTTCCTGGGGCTAGGACTGATGCTGGGTTCAGCGCCTGTCCTGACCCTGCCCGCCTAGTGGACAGGATCCCCAGAGGAAGGCCAGAAGTCACCAGAGGCCTGGTGGGTCCCCAGGTGTGGGAGCTGGTCCCGGGTAAAAAAAGAAACTGTGAATTTGCCATATGGATCGAGAGCCTTAAACATATGATCTAATAATCTCTAACTGAGTTAACTCCACTTCCATTTACCTAGTCCTAAATGCAGCAAGAGTTAGACACACAGTTGTTCACCACTGCTCTGTAATAGGAAAAAATGGAAAGCAACCTATGTTTCCAGCAGTAGAAATCTGGTGAAATGAATTATGGTACAGTTGGATGAACATTATGCTCCCATCAAACTTAATATTTTTAAGGAATTTTTAAAAAATCAAGATGTAAATAACCAGAAGGCTGGCAGTTCAAACCCACCAGCCACTCCTCAGAGGGAAGGTTGGGCAATTTACTTCTGTAGTGATACTGCCTCGGAGACCCAAGGAGGGGTCGCTGTGAGTCGGGGCCGACTCAACGGCACAAAACAACAACAACAGCAGCATCCTCCTTCATTTAGTTACAAAAACATGCACAGAAAAAAGACTGGGAGGATGTGTCTAAATGTCAATGGCAGCCAGTGGGATTATGGGTGATTTTCTTCCTGCCTCTTAATACTTTTCTGTGTCTTCACATTGTCCACAATGAACATATCTCCTTCGATAATCAGGAAGAAAATAAAAAATAAAGAAGTTAAAGAAACAAGTGAGCCACGTGCAGGACTCTCGTGAGCAGGCCCTTTTTCTGATTAGTGGCTGCTCTCTGGAGTCTCCTTCAGATGCCTCTTCAGAGAGTCTTTTTCATCTGTGATGTGGAAATTAAATATTCATTGTTATAAAAAATACATCTCCCTTGTCAGCCACCTGTGAGCTCTATCTCTATAAACACAAACGCATACACAGCCCGGAGAAAGGCGCTGCCTGGCACCTATGAATTATACACGGGCCAGGGCCCGTGAGAGGCTGTGTGCTCAGGAGATGCGAACTGGATGGGGCAGACCGTGGTTCAAATCCCAGCTCCAAGGCTGCCTCGCCTGGCTTGTGTGCTGTGCAGGGAGTGGCATTCTGTGCCTCTGCCCTGGGTGATGGGGCTGTGGCTTGTCTGAGGACTCCTGGGGGGTTGGGGTGGAGTCTGGGGAGAGGGTAGGTAGGAGAGATAAGGGACTGAATGGAGCTGTCATCTTCCCCACTCCTGCTTTCCAACCCATGAAGTCTCCTTTGTGTGATGGAATTCCACTAAGATTTTATTTCAGGAAAGGGTAATGTGTCAAAGAAAAGTACATGAAAACATGGTGGGGGATAAAGAAGGAGCAACAACTGTCAGGGATAAACTGAGCCTGTATTTGGATGGGGCTTTGTCCTTATCCGTCATCACTGGTGCTAATCTAGTTGTTACCCAAGAACATGCTTTTTTACTAGACCAGATGCTGAACCCAAGCGCCGCAGCAGGCCAGAGCACTGTCACACCTGTGCCTTCGTTTCCTCACTGCGCTGGAGGTCAGCCAAGCAGAGTCCTGTCCTTGTACTTAAGTGGAGGCTGAGGCTCAGTGAGGGGAAGCCACTTGTCCAGGGTCCCACACCAGAATGTTGTGGGTTCAGTGTTCTATTCTTCTTCCAGCTGCCTTGCTGGGTGTTAGAGACGAAATACACCCGAGCCCTTCTTCGACCAGGAGAAGCATCTTCCTTCGGATTCAGCAGAGGCAGGAAGAAGAGCTGAGTCTGAGTGGTGCCCTGGCCAGCCTCTGAGCACGGCAGCCCAGCTCCTGCCACCTCCACTGCACCAGGATGGAAAACAAACCAGAGCTACAGGCTAGCCTCTCGGCTTCTCTGGGCCGCCCGCTGCACTTCACAGATACCATGCAATCCTGTTTTTGAGATGAGCTCCTCAAAAGCAGAGGCCTGGCTTCTCCTTACGCCTGCCTGGAGCACTGCAGTATCACAATGGAAGTTTGTTGACTGAACAAATGAACAATAAGGCAACACATGAACATGCTTCAGCCATTCCTGAAGCCCTCCACATCACGTCTCCCGTTGCCAGCTTGGGGCTGTGGCAGGAAAGTGTCTCCTCTCGGGATTCCACCATCTGTCCTCTGAGATGCCAAGACCCATAATATGGGACAATGTTTGGGGATGAGGGTGCCAAGTTTACAGGGGCAGGCGGGAGCCTTGGAAAAAATGTTTTAAATAATATCTACAAGTAGGGACTAGGCTAGGGAGCCTTGGTGGCACAACTGTTAAGTGCTTGGCTGCTAATGGAAAGGTTGGAGGTTTGAACCCACCCAGTGGCAATCTGTTTCCAGAAAGATGACAGCCTAGAAAACCCTCTGGGGCGTTTCTACCCTGTCACGTGGGGTCGCTGGGAGTCGGGATCGACTCCATGGCCCCCAGCAACTGCAGGCCCGGGATCAGGGGCTTTACCTCTGTTACGTCTACTCCTTGCACAAGATCAGCAGGAAGGTACTGCTGTACTGATTATTTATAGAGGATGAACTTTCTTTAGTCAATCCACCCATCTACCCGCGTGTCGTAGACTTTCCAAGTGCCTGTTGGGAGCAGGCCTAGTGCTAGCAGAGTATTGGGGATTCACTGGTGACCAAGAGAGAAGTGATGAAGGGATTCAGCCAGGAAGTGACTAGCAGGGATCCCAGCCCAGGGCTGACCACTACCAGAGCCCGTGTGCTCCCATCAGCTGGATTGGTGGAGGGCGCCCATGAGGGGGATGCTCCCGTTTGGGTCAAACTGAACAAGGCTCTGGGTAAGCACTTTTCTGACACCCGCCAAACTGGGCCCTCTCCCTTGGTTTTGACAGGAAGCACACGGCACAGGTTGGTGCATTAGGTGAACGCCACTAAACCTGCCAGGGATTTGTGACTTCAAGTGAGAGCACGGAGCTGGTCTGGGCCTTGGATGTCAGTTCAGGCTGCTGCAGTTCATGTCACTGTCAAAATCCAGTGCCTCCCCACACTGCAGTCATCAGGGAGGGGGCCGGGGTGTGGAGGCGGGGGAGGAGAGGGAGCCTCCATATCTAAGCTCACAAACTGTCTGGTCCTGCAGACGACTCTCCTGCCCAAGCTACTTGGGCAGAGGTTCGGGCAGGGGTCCAGGGTATCTTCTGAATACCTCACCTGTCTCTCGAGAGTGACAGGACATCCAGGTGAGACGTCTGCCCTGGGGTTTGACCAGATTCGTGTGTTTTCAGCTGCATGGATGATGATGGATGAGCAGTACTTCCAGGCTGGGCAAAATGCTGGCCACAGTTTCTTGTTAATTCTTCACCATATCTCCATTTTCCAAATGAAGAATCCAAGGCTCAGAGAGAGGGAGTCACTTGCTCAGGGCCACACAGCAGCTAAAGTAGAGCCTGGGATTGAATATGGATTGGCCTGACTCTGAACCACTACTCGGTCCTGACTGTCCCATTTCACAGATCTGAAACAGTAAACTGAGAGGCAGGGTATTTCCCCTCTACTCTTAATAAAAGGTGAGATTTCAAAATAAACTTATTTAAATTCAACTGTTTATGTTCTTTCATGAAACGTACAGTCAGATATTTGTCAGAGATAAGGGATAAACCATTGAAAACATCCAGGTTTAAGTTTTTTTGTTAGCTTAAGGCAGAATATATACATATAAATATATAAAAAGTGTACCTCTTGCCTCATTAACCCAATTCAGCTACTACCCTGCAGCCTGCCACCTACCACTTGCCTGGGTTTTATCGAACACAAAGAGCTGTCTGTGAAAAGGCAGGTCATGGCAAACTTGGCTTCCCAGCAAGGGCTGCTGGAGTCTCGGTGAGAAAGAAAGACCTGCTATCCGTCACTCTTCAGAGCCCCGTCATCTACCCATGGCAGCGCCCGCCTCTGCCCACCTCATCCTGCACCGAGTTACCATGCAGATGACTTCCCGAACCCTTTCTAATGTTTGGTTTAACGTGTCGCCGGTTAGCGCGCGTGTGACAGTGGTGACAGGCGCGGCTGTTCCTTTTTAAATACCATGTCAGAGACACGGCGTCGGGAAGTGAGGACGTGCTCTGTGGCTCTCTGCCGCACTGGGTATCGCAGGGGCTTATTTTTTAATGAGGAAGATCTGCATCTTGAGAGTTTTTTTCATGTGTCACATCGCGTGGACAAATCAGCAGCACATCACGCTGGCCCAAAATGAAATGCTGACAAATGTAGATATTTCAAATTTAATTGACATTTAAATGTACTTGAGATAAAGAAGGAAAAAAAATCAGCAAGGACTTGGTCTCCGGAGGTAATGAAGGGGAGCTGGTCACCATTTTTAAATGACTCATCTCAGTCCAGCACAAAGGATCTTTACTTTGTAAATGTCCTGGCTACTTGGGCATCCCTTGGCAACATGGTTCCTGTGGGGCCGATGAGCAGGGACAGACCCAAGGTGAGGCCAGGTCCTGCCTGCCTAGTGCAGGTGGGTCTGTCCAGCCTTCCACCATCCTCTACCTCCTTGCCAGGTGGCTTTGGTGAAGTCACTTTACCACCCTGAGCCTCAAATTTCTTTATCTGTAAAATGGGGATTCTACAACTTTCCTGATAGTCTTAAAAGAGTTAAATCAAAATATCTGTCAAATGCCTTCATGGTGGCTGGCACATAGTGAATGTATTTAATATTTTCCACTTGTCATGCTCCTCTGTCAACAGATTCTGAGCAATTTCATCCTGTGCCAGGTCTTCACCGGGTGTTCAAGGATGAACATGACAGTCCCTGCCTTCAAGGCTACAGAGTGGCCCTCAGCTGGGCGTATCATAAACCAGTTGCTGTTGGGTTGATTCAGACTCATGGCGACCCCATGGGGTCGGAGTAGAACTGTGCTCTGTGGGACTTCCAATGGCTGGTCTTCAGAAGCAGACTGACAGACCATTTTGCTGAGGCGCCCTGGGTGCACTCAAACCTCCAGTCTCTTGGTTAGCGTTAACCATTTGCACCACCCAGTCCCTGAGCTTATCATAGCATACCAGAACCATGAGAGAACCCTCACCCTGGAGGCTCTGCCACGCCCCCTCCTCTCCATCACCACGACACATTGCCCATGCTCCAGACCATACTTTGAGTGTGTGCATATATTAAAAAAATAGTAAAAGGCTCAGAAGCAGGATAGAGGGGCCTATCCCCACAGAGTGTTGATGCCACACCCACAGAGGAAGCTCCAGAACTGGATTGGAACTACTCCCTGAGTGAGCCAGGGTAAAGGTTAGGATGGTTCTCCGCTAGGAGGAACTGGAGACAGAAATGTACACAGGATCTTTGTACCTACAAATGTATATGCTGTATGTGTGATAAACATGGTGTTCTACTTAAAAACAGTAACAAGAAGAATCACTGCTGTGTAAGTCATGAATACCAATGAGAGACTTCTATCTTTCAGGTGAACTGGTCGTCTAGTGGGGATGGGCAAGCATGTGAGACAAAGTCCTTCCACCCTGTCAGGAATTTGCCCTGCCAGAGGGCAGTGGTGGCAGTGTACCTGCCTTAGGGGCTCTTGGATGAGGCTCACTTGGGAGGTGACATGAGTGCAGATGTTGCACAATGGCCTGGAGGTATCTCTGGAGTGGAGGGGGCACAGAGCTTGAGGTTAGAGTGAGGGTTCAAGAGAGGAGGCTGGCAAGGTTAACAGAGGTCAGGTCATGGAAGGCCTTGAACCAGAACAAGGACTGAGATATTCAAGGTAGGGGTGATGTGAGGTTTCAGGATGGCAGCAGGTAGGCCTTATTGGCTGAATAGCCCCTATCTCCTCTCTGTTGGGCTGGGTTGTATTCATTGCCTTTCCAACCTTCATTTATCCATCTATTCAGTTGTTTCTCAATCTATACATTCATTCATTCAGCAAAAATCACTCATGTCAAAATCATATGAACATACCCATGCCCTAAGCAGTTCTGCCGAGGCCACTGGGTGGACACTCACATAGGCAGAGAGGCCCAAGCACAGGACACTCCACTCTCCCGCTCTCTAGGTTCTTTGGTGGAGGGAAGATGGGGATAGGGACACCTTGGGACACTTAACTTTATCTGGACGTGAGGATGGGGCCCTGATAATGGTCTCTGCCTGCCAAGAGTCTAAGTCTGGGGACTGAGCCTGGGAACATGGCAGCATAGGGTGGGGCTGGGGGGCCCAGTCATTCCACCTGTTACAGCCAGCCTTGGCTTCCTCGTGTGTTGAACGGGATTAACAATGATGTCATGTGATTTTGGGGGGTGTGTGTGTCAGAGGAGGTTAGCTGAGAAGACACATATGGTAGTTACAGTTATGTGTCAACTTGGCCGGGCCTGGTTTTGAGTGGCTGGGTAGCTGGATGTAGTATTCACCATGATGAGACTGGTAGTCAACTTATGGTAGAAACTACTGTGAGCAACTTTAGGGATGTGGTCTGCTTCTAGTATATAGGAAGCAACTTTGAAGAAGGTCTCTAGCTTTTGGCATGCTTGAGTCCTGTATGTTGCTGAGTCATTATTCAGCAGCCTGCCATATTATCTGCCGACCTTGGGATTCTTAATAGACTTGAAGCAATGGCCTGCCATGTGCTTTGGTAATATTGGGACTGTGCCATTTTTATTTGTCAACCTTGGGCTTGTCAGCCTCAGCAGGCAGTAGACACTTGAGTGAAGAATGCCTTCAGCTTCACTGGACTGGGAGCAAGAGGCAGAGCTGAAGCCTAAGATCGAGAGACTTTTACCTAGCACCTAGAGCCTGGCACTTTGAACTCAAACTTTCAGCCTCCCAAACTGTAACAGAATAAACTCCTGTTTGTTAAAGTCACCCATTAGTGGTACTTATTGTTAGAGCAGCACGAGTAACCAACACAGTATGTGCGAAAGTGCTGGGCACGTAACAGGTACCTGAGAAGCAGAGATGTGGAATCCTGAATGGTGGGTCTCAGTTGGGATGGCAAAGCCTTTCAG
This sequence comes from Orycteropus afer afer, assembly GCF_000298275.1. NCBI lineage: Eukaryota > Metazoa > Chordata > Mammalia > Tubulidentata > Orycteropodidae > Orycteropus > Orycteropus afer. Next base: position 1,132,043 of record NW_006921624.1, on the reverse strand, counting down.
AGTGTCTGAAGTTAGTAGTCTCGAGGACGGGGCATGTCATCCTGAGGCATTCATTCTAAAGATTGGGTCTTGCAGCTGGAACTAATTCCAACAATGGTGGCATTTCTCTGAGCGGCCAGGCAGTAGTGACTCCTGTTTTTTTTCTGGGCCATTTCAGGCTTTGGACATGGGTAGGACAGGGGTGGAAGGTGTCAAGGGAAGCTCCTTGGCAGTCCCCGCTGGTCCAGCCTGTGCTCAGGTTCCACATCTAGCGTGGCTTTGTCTCTGAGGCCCATAACCCACTGTTGGAGGGGAGAGGGAGAGGTGGTATGCGTCAGGTCAGGAGCCTCTTGCCTTGCTAATTGTGACTGTGACCTTCTGCTCAGTGTTTGGACTCCAGGCCACTCAGGGAGTGAGTCCTGGTGGTCTGCCAGGAAATAATGCTGAGACAGCTGCCCCCTACCCCCTGGGGCCCAGGGCCCAGCTGGTATCTGCGGAGCCTTGCTTTCTGGGCTGTTCATAGTTTCTGGCTTATAGAGGGCCAGGGTAGGGGAGGTGCTGCTAGCTTCATATTCACATCCTAATAAACCCTGGCACATAGTAGGCACTCTTTACATACTTGTGTTGTTAACTGACACTCTTCCCCCATCCCCAGAGTGCTGGGCTATATAAGCTGCAACCTGTTTCAATGATTCCTTTGTTCAGTCATTCAATAAAATTCCCCTGAGCAGAGGTCTAGGCTAGGCTCTAGTCCAGGAGCTGAAGTGTTAAAGCTGAAAGACACATGATCCCTGCCTGCTGGAGAAGCTCTCAGACTGCTGGGGTGTGTGTGAGAGTGTGAGAGAGAGAGAGAGAGAGAGAGAGAGAGAGAGAGAACTACAATGTGGATGGTATGGTCAGTGCTACATCAAGAGACACTTGGGACTGTGGCAAAAGAAGGGGAATGGGTAGTTCGTGGGGGAGGGGTCAAGGAAAGTGAGTGGTAAGCTATGGCCATCATTGCAGGAGGAGGAGCCTGGGGCCATAGATGGGGAGACCAGCAGGCTGAGTTAACTTAGCATGTTAGCTAGTCTCATGTGGGCAGTTTCCAACACTGTACCTTGGGATGTTAATAGACACTGTGTTAAAAAGGGCAGAGAGACTAACCGAGGGTTTCAGGGATGGTAAGTGGCAGGCCAGGATGCTGAGCCCCAGCCCAGAGCAGCTCCGGTCTGTGTAGGAGGGAATGGGGCTCTAACCACGGGTGCGGTGCGCCACAGTCTGGAACCTCTGGACAGCCAAGCCATGCTGAGCCCAGGTCTTGAGTGAAGTGGGGGCAGAGCAAACGCAGGACCTTTGCCAGAGCACGTGTGGGTGCAACTGGTCTGAAGAGATGGGACCGCAAAATGTTTGGAGACCTGGGCTTTGGGCAGAGCTCTCACTAAATGCTTCTGGCAGCTTCTTCTGATCTTATTTTAATCTTCTGGGGCCTCGGGTACTAGGGTCGTGCACTGCAATTCAGATGATCTTACTTCCATTCCTGAGCAGCGTGGGCTAGGCCATCCAGAACAGTCTGCAGTTTCTCCTCAGCTGCAAGCCTTCCTAATGCCAGTGATGCTCCTCTGGGTCCCCCAGACCATCGGTTCCAGGGAGCCCACAGTTCTGGTGGAAGTGTGAAGTGCTGTAAGTCCTCTAGAAGTTACTTGGCAACATGGAGCAGAAATCCTCCTATGTGACTGTTTAAGGGTCCAGGCTCTGGTGTTAAAAGAGACATATGGGGAGCTCAGCTTTGCCACTAACTAGCTCTGTGACCAAGGGCAGTGACAGCCTCTTAGCGCATTAGTTACTCTTCTATAAAACAGAGCTGACGATACCTATTCCCACAGATCTGCTGTGAGGATAAAATGAAATGGTGCTTTGCACATAGCTCTCAATTAATGGTAGTTGTTAATCATCCCATTTCTTGCAGTAATCTTAAATGAGAAAAAAGCTTCAAGAATTAAGGATGTTTACCCTGACATTTTCTGGAAGCAATCTAAATGCAGGGACAAGGTTAGGGAGACCATGGATATCCATGCAGTGGGATCTTCTGCAGTCATTCACAATCAGAGTTATAAAAAAAGGGGGGGGGGAAATCCTTCTGATCTGATATTGCAAGAGGTGCAGCTCTGTAGGATATACATAGGAAAAAACTGGAAGGGAATCTATAGAAATGCTAATGAGTAGTTGAATTAAAGGAGTGGGATTTAGTGAATTTGTCTCTTCCCCAATTTCCAAATCATCTAGAAGGCTATTGGATCAATTTTACAAACCGAAAAGAATAGATTTTTGGATGGATCTGACCAGGGTGAGTAGGGCCCCTGGTGGCTGGCTCTGGGCCATCCTTATTTAGCACAGTGAAACTTCAAATACCCAGGATGTAGCCAGTCAGGCCCCTTGTATGACTGGAGGGTGTTCTGTCTAACCCATTAAGGGACAAAAGGGCTTGGGCTTTGCAGGTGGTCAGGGCTGGGCTCATTTCTGCTATTCCAGAGATGGCAAGCCCTTTAACCATTGAGACTAAGAAGACACCCTGACCTCTCTGGGTTGCTGTGAAGATTAAACAAGGTGGTGGCTGCATGTAATTATCTCCATCTGTAGCTTCAACAACTCTGGCCCCCACTGCTGCCTCCCAGCAGGGGCTTGGTAGGTGCCGGCTGAGTGACAGGGGGAGGCATCTGGGAACCCCCCCCAGCTGTTCCCTGTCTTTGGCCTCCATCTGCACAGTGTGAGTGGGGCAGCGATACTGATCACAATGCTGCCTGTTAGAATTTGCTGTTAACATGCTCAGCTCCTGTCCAAAAGGTTGCAAGTTTGAGCCCATGTAGAGGCAGATCAACTTCCAAACACTCAGCCACTGAAACCCCTATGGAGCATAGGTCTACTCTGACACATACGGGGTTTCCTTGAGTTGGAGTCAGCACCACAACAGCTGGTTTTTATTGCCTCTCTCCTAAGCATCAAGTTAGATGGGCAATTCCCCTCTACCAGGCCAGCAAAAAGGAAATAACTTGGGGCCCAGTGGCATGCACACTACTGCTGAAAACAACCACGGACCACCTTTAACTGGTGGGAAGCTGTCCTCATCACAGCCATAATAGGTTCTTAACAAAAAACGTAATGGTGGAGAAGAAAGGGCGGGGACTTTGCCATCCGACAGCTGGGTTCAGAGCTGATGCCATCATTTTCTAATGCTGACACCTAATGCTGAGCCTCAGTTTCTCCATCTGTTAAATGGGAAGCCACCTCCTGACTTTCACACTCGCTGTGAAGAAATAAAAGGGCATTTAACGGATGTTCAGTAAACGTTACTCCTCTTTCCTTCCCCAAGTAGAAATCACCCAGGCAACAGTGGATGCTGCTTCTTTGGCAGCGAGAGGTCTGGAACAGCTCTGATTCTCAGCTCTAGGGAATCAAGGGGAAGGAAGGGGTGCTGAGCAACTCATCAGAGGACACGGAGCTGTCTCTCTGGGCAAAGTCAGACTTAAAGTGGAACCCATGGGCACTGTCCCATGGAGGGTGGCAGGGTGTAATGGAGAAAATGTGAAATTAAGCAGAGTGCTGAATCCTGGCCCTGCCACTTTCTAAGTAGATGACCTGGGGTACACGGGGCAATCAATTTCCTGAGCCCAAGTTCCCAGTCTGTGGAAGGAAAACTATTATCAACTTAAGAGGTCCTAGAACACAACAGGCATTCAATCACACTGCCTATCAACTGGCCTCTAACCCATAGCCCCTTCTGCCTGATCCCTCCTAACCCTAACGCTTACCCTAGGAACTCCCCCAGGCATGTCATCAGCCTCACTGTGAATAACAATGAAAGTAGCTGATCCTTCTAGAAAAGAAATATTAACTGAATATTAATCAGCTGTTAACTGCACAACAGAGGACATGATTCCCAGACATCTTTCTGATGTGCTCGTCTAATTGCAATCAAATGGTTTTAAGGGACTAGAGAATCTACTCTGATTCAGGAAGAGAAATGGACCCTGGAAAGTTTCATTTTGGCAAGTGGCAAGTCAACAGAAGACTCAGCATGAGGACTCGCTTTAAAAATCCCCTGTACCTCACACTAGCAGATTTTCAAATGTATTTGCTGAATGAATGGATGCTTGGCTAGATAGACATCAGCTGGAAAGAAGAAGGGCACTTCAATGGATGAATGGGTTGGAGGGCCGATGGCCGAAGGCACAGGGCCTTGAGGAATCCCTGAATGCCAGCCACTGCAGGAGACTGTGGACACCATCTCATCCTTAATCAGAGCCATCTTGCTGTCCACAAGTTAATTACTTAATGTGCTATGTGGAAGTAAGAACTGGAGCAAGTAGTCAGGAGGACTGAATCTCCCTCCTCCACTTCAAGGATCCTGCATCTATTTCTGCCACCCAAATCTGCTGCCCTTTGATATTACTGTTGGAGACAGAAATCCGTGCCTTAAGAAAACCCAGGCAAGATTAAAAGGCCAGGCACTGAGTCCATGTGCCTACCATGGAACCACCCCCAACAAAGGCCCGTTAGGATCTGGCTCCTGCCTGCCAGTTTGTCTCCCAACACAATGCCGACAGATTGGTGGAGCTGGGTTCTGTCCTCCCCAGAACAATATTTTATGAGGAGCCTGTTTTATTAAAATATTTTCCGCTGGATGCTTCCTGTGTTTCAAGACGTTGGTCGTGCCAGCTGGAGCTGATGACAGTTGAGAAAAACACATCCAATGCTGTTGTGACATGGCATTTGGAAGTGGAGGAGCACGGCAGGGGGTGGGAGAGGGCAGCCTGGGAAGACGCAGGAAAGTGCCTGTGTTGCACCAGAAACGTGTGTGGCATCATGGGAGAACAGCATTCCCCTGACATCACTGAGAAAACGTGAAAAGGAAAGAAGCGCTTGGAATGACATCCTGAAACAAACCTCCATCTCCTTGCGGGCCAGAGGCTGTGATGCAGAGTCACAGAGACCCTGCCGTTTATTTTCTAAGCTTGCCAACCCAGCAAACTAACCACTGGGCTCCCGCTAGCTCATTTCAACCCCAAAGGTTTCTCAAACAGAAATAAAAAGAACATGGCACTTTGCAGAAAGAAATTGGAAGTGATTCTGACGGAGTCCAGGCCATAACCAGGATACTGGGATTTTCACACACTGGCTTTCTGGCACACAATAAAGTCATCCCCTAGCACTGGGTCTGAAAAAGCAACAACATACATAAACATGATAAACAAGTTCAACCTCTCATTGGGAACCTGGCTACAGAATAGGTAATGCTTTTCTGTGGAACGTGGAGTCCTGCTTGTCTGCAGTGATTTAGTGCAGTGCAGGAAAATCTTGGCTTTGGATTTCAAAGATCTACAGGCCCATGAGCCTATCTCCCAGTATAGTGTCTAAAGGGTTTGCCCCAGTTTTAAAGAGATGACTTTAAAGAAAAGTGACAAAGTTCAGAGTCACTGTAAAGTTCTCTTTACAGTCACCGTAAGGAGCAATCTTTAGGGTCTGGGGAACGCTGAAGCTGTGCAGCATTTTCTCCACAAGGGGGCAATCATAATCCACGCCAGCCATTGCCAGGGGTTCGCTCCCTTAACATTTCCTCCATCCTATTGTGCAGAGCGGGAGCTCTGGTAACATAGTGGCTAAGGCACTTGACTGCTAACCAGACGGCTGGCGGTTCAAACCCACCAGCCACTCCTCGGAAGGAAGGTTGGGCAATCCTACTTCCGTAGTGATACTGCCTCGGAAACCCAAGGAGGGGTCACTATGAGTCAGGGCTGACTCAATGGCACATAACAACAACAACAACATTGTGCAGAGCAAAAGTTAAACCTACACCCAACTCTAGGCACTCTTCTCTTCCAAATTGCACATAACTATGCACCCCTGACGCACACATACACACACTCCCAGAGCACTTGGGATGGTTTGAGGAGCTGCATGGGTTCTGTAAAGACACACTCTCAAGCAGCACTATAATGGAAAGCAGAGAATTCTGGGAGAGCTGAAGTGTATCACAGCCAGCCCTAGACCACGGCATCACATTTCGGAACTGTTTCTTCCTTTTGGCTCCTTTCCTGGTAGGACCTGCCACCGCCCTTAACTTCTTTCACTGAGAACTTTTTGGAAGATGGAAATGAGGGGCATTCTTCTTTCCTACCCAAGGGACTCCAGGATACTTGGGAGAATTTTTATGATTTCCCCAGTAACCTTGGGCCAGAGTGATTCATGTACTTTGTTAAGGCATTGCTGGAAGCCAGCCTATATGCCTTGGGGTGGAAGAGAAGCACTGCCTTCCTGGGCTGGAAGAAGTGCCACTTTCTCCAAACTGGCCCTGAAGTCAGGCAGCTGTCTGCACCTTTAACCCTTGCCCCATTGAGGTAACTCAGCCTCTGGCCACTGCTTATATGTGTGCCTCCTTCACATACCTCATCTCTCCAACATCTACCCTAAGCTGGGTCCTATGCTCGATATTGGGCACAAAACTCAGTGACTGACCCAGAGTTCCTGGGTCTGAGGGGAGGTAGGAAAGAAAAATGATAATGACTAAGTAAATGCAATGGCACAGGGGAGCACAGGGTACTGGTGGGGGGGACGGTAGATAAGGATGGTCCTGTGTGTAACTCTGAGCTGCAGAGACCTTGGGAACCACCAGGACCAAGAAGGTGGTGACCCTCCTTAAATAGGTTTCCTCCTTGACCAAGTTCTTAACTCTCTCCAGCTGACTCTACATCATTAGCATGAGAAAGGGCTGGGGGACATTCTTGGGAGTCTGTCCAAGTACCTTTGGGATTCACCACTCAAAACCCAGTCCAGGCCTGGTTTTCTGGGTTCTGGGGCCTCCTGCTGGCCTCCTGTTGGTCTAACAACCGGAACCAGTAGAAGCCAACACTGAAGATCAGGCCCTGCTCCCCAGATGCTTCTTCGGGAAATGCCCAGTCTGGGCTCCTGCTTCACAAGGCGCTGGCCCCACAGACAGAAGGGCGGGGAGTAAGGGGGTAGGTACTCACTGCTCAGGGCTCGGGACAGATGTCCTCCGGCCTTCCACTGTGATGTTGCTCTTCGGTCTCTTAACGACATGTGGACGGGGAGGGCGGACCTAGAGTGGAGACAGGGGGAGCCCCCAAGAGGGAATGAATTGGAAAAGCTGCTCAGAAACATCCTGAAGATTTGGATAAGCATCCCTAAAAGGGACCTTTAGCGATTTTCAGGATGCAGGGTACAAAATCCCCTTTCTTATGGCAACATTTCCACCTAATTTGCAGCATAAACTGGAACTCAGAGGCCCACTCAGAAGGAGAGGTGGTCCTGAAGAGCTGGTTTCCTCATCTGCTAGATGGGGGAGTTCCACAGGCTTCTTCACAGGGCTGCTATGAGGACCCAATGAGATAATGTCTATTCAGGGCCCAGAACAAAGCGCCCTCACTAACAAACTCCCCCTGCCTTGCTCTGGGAGCCAGATACAGGTTTTATACAACGAAGAGGTTCCACTCCAATTTTGTTTCTGGAGTTCATTCACATGCTTATTTTGCTCCTTTTACAACTACATTGCAGGATGCCCATTTTCCTATCAAACCGGGGGAGAAAAAAAGCAAATAAAAGCATTAGAGGGTTCCAATAAAAATCATTTTCTGTGTCCCAGGGCATTGGATGTCCAGTACTCCTGAGCAGGGCTCAGCCTGGACACCGCACACCTCACGTGGCCATGTTCAGCAGCACAGCTCCAATACGAGGGTCATATTGGCATATTTGAAAGTGAAATACACAGCTCCCTAACCCCACAGCCTGGGCTGCAGTGACAAGATAGGTTTTTTTTTTCCCTGGCCTGATGCCTCTGAAAGCCAAGATGAGGGCCCAAAGAAGGAGACACCCTTCCTCCCCCCGCCCCTGAGTTGGTAGTGGGGCTTAGGCTAAGAATTTCTAAGGGCGTTAGAAGGATACTCATCTGGTCCAATCAACATTACATGGCTTTGAATTTAGTACTGTCACCTCCAAACAGTTGCAGTGCCAGAGAAGGGCAGGGAAAAGCTGAACCACAAAATTTTATCTGTGAATTCGATCTTCAACAAAAACAATGTAAGCTCCTCAGTGTGGGGGGCTTGCTTTCTCTCTGCAGATAAGGGGCCCAAGGCAGATAGAAAGTGCCACAGTTGCTGGATTTTGTGGACAAGGCAGCATGGAGAGAACACATACACAGTTCATTTCCTATCTGCCTTCATCCCTGAACGGCACCCTCACCCAATTTGTAGAAGACACAGCACAATGGCTTAGGAACACACACTGCAGAAGTTGGCTACGTGAAAGGTCTTCACAGAATCTCATCAAGTCCTCAGGTCTCCGCATGTCTGATCTCAGCCTTCCTTGGCAAATCAGAGATATGGTACAAGCCAAGTGTACTCCACCCCCAAACTCACTGTCTTCTTCTATGAGGTCACTGTGAAGCCTGAATGGGATGATGCAGGGGCTCCATCAATGCCCACCCTGCTTCTCTTTGACCGGGACTTTCCCATCTTATCAATAATGCAAAGAAAACCCTTAGGTGGGTGGGTGGGGTCTCTAAACTAGACGATGATGCCCTTATCCTGATCCACCTCCAAGCACAGTGCCTGGTATACAGTGGCCACATGGTAAGATTTTGAAAAACAAATGAATGTTGCTGCTTGGAATCTGAGAAGACACGATATATGTTACTATTCTTATCATTATTAGAAGAGAGCCTGCCACACAGCGGACATTCAGTCACCATTTGCTGAATAAACGAATACGTGAATGGATATTTCTCCCACCCACTCCAACTCTGAACTGGTTTCCCAGAGCCAGAGCCAGAGCCAGAATCCTCCGGCAGCCTGCTTAACAGGATCACCTGGCTGCCATGGCCCCCAGACATTCGCCACACAAGCGGTGTGCAGGTGGGGCGATGAGACCTTCTGCCCTTGTCCCGGGAGACCCTGGCTGGGGTTTCAGGAAAGGTCAGATATTAGGGCCTGTCAGCTTGTCCCTGCACACGGCTGCTCCTTGCTACAATAAAGGCGGGTTAAGAATGTGAACTTGTGGCTGAAATGGGGGGATTAAGTTTGTGGCAACTTCGACTGAACTTGCAACGTGGTGAAACATGGGGAAAAAGAACAACAGAGCTAATTAGACGAGCTGAGCTGTCAGAGTGCCGCTGAATGGCTCAGCGCCAACAAACAAAAGGAATGGGCTGGCAATCAGCAGGATCGATGGAGGAGACTGCTTCATTAGGGATGATAAAACAGACAGAGCTGGGAGAGGGAGGGGGAGGGAGGGAGGGAGCGGGCAGGAGGGAGGGAGGGAAGACACAGCAGACCCAGAGACAGGCAGGCACCCGCACAGTCACAGACAGACCCAGAGGCACACTCACCTGATTGGTGTGGACAGAGCCACACACAAAATGGCTCTTACAGACAGACAACCATTCAGAGCCACGAACAGAGCCACTGACACATCTACATACACTCTACCTCACAAGTATACATCCACCTCTTTGGAGGTCCAGGTAGGAAACACACACACACACACACACACACACACACACATACACAGCTAGAGCCACAGCCAGGCACTGACACATGCGGTCAAGATGGTTTAATTAAGCCCAAGTCAAAAGATAATGCCGACAACCAGCCCGCCATATTTCAGCCATCACATCCATCTTTCTGGGGTGCTTAGGGAGGGTGGGGGCTAGGGATAAGGGGACAAAAACCACACACAGACAAGAGTGGCTGGCCCCACCAGCTGGAGGATACCAGCAGCGCCCGGGAAAAAAAATGCTAACCAGGGATTTAGAGCTCTGTTCAAGGGGGACTTGAGGGGAAAGTTGGGAAACCAGCCAATTCCCCACTGGATTTAAAACCTGAGAAATCTAAGTCGGCAGGGTTAAATGTGTATTGAATACAAAAGCACCACGCACATTTGATTTTAATGGCGAGCAAGAAATAATAAATACAGAGCTTATAAAGTGGGCCGACTGCAGCCTGGCGCTCCCCCATGTGCCCCAGCCCCAGCCCCTTAGTACACGACACACTGGCAATGGTTTCTTCTGCTCTTTTTCTTTCTTCTAAAAAGAAAATCCCAATGCTCTGCTAACGTCTGAACTTCAGCCACAGGTGCCAGGCTACAAAGCTGCTCCCAGGAAGGTTGAATGGCTGGCCCCCTGATCCCCGCCACCCCAGGCCACATCAGCCCAGGATGCTTGCAGCTAAGGTGGGCTCAATGGGACCCAGGGATGGGACCCCTCCTGGCTCCTGACATGGAAGCTTGCTGGCCTGCCTTCTTTGAGGTCCTTGAGAGGTTCCACATCCACTTTCTCCCAAGTTCATACCAAGTGTGTAGTGGCCTCACTGGCAATGCTTGCATGAGTGTACGTGGAGTGAACAGCCCCTAGGGACCTGGGAATGCAGAAAACACCAACACTCTAGGACTTTCAAACGAGTCCCTTAGTGACTCTGCTTTGCACTTGTTTGGGGGGTATACGTGTGCCCACTTCATACCAGGGACGGCATTAGGCACTATACATACATGACCTCATCACCCTTGTGAGAGGAGAGTTCCTAAACCTATTTTATGGAGATGAAACTAAGGCTCTGAGAAGCTAAGTGTCTTGTCTGACACCGCACAGTCAAGAAATGGCTAAGTTGGGATTCAACCAGGGAAGGCCTCTCTGACTTCCATGCCCAGGAGAGCTGGTCCTAGCAAGCTACCTCTTTAATGTGCCTTAAACCAAGGGAGGTACAGCTCTGAGCACCAGGCTAGTCATTTCCTGGATAAGCTCAGTGGTGGAGGCAGCTGCAACTCAGCGTTTTCTTGTGATACTCTTTGCCATCCCAAGTCATCAAGGGCCAGCAGACGTGGCTGGACACACATCTCAGTCTTCACACGAGTTCCCACACTGGTGAGACAACATGGAGTCCCATTATCTGTCTTCAAGACTCAAATTTATACAAGGAGAGCAAGCCTGCCCTAATCATGCTTTCCAAGAGATTCCCTGCCTATCCCAGATCCTAGGCCTTTCAAGGGAATTCTGAGAGCTCCCCACTGGGTGACTCTTAAGGGGAGGTGGCTTGGTAAGGAGAGAGGAGGGGCAGTGAAGAGAGGCAGGCCTGGGCCCAAAGGCTAGCTTGCTCTCATCACCTCTGTAGTTTTGGCTGCACATTGGGGAAACGGCATTTGATGTTGAGAGCCAATAATGATGGAAGTGCCTAGCACAGTCCCAGGCAAATAAAAGATATTCTTTCCAGCTTGGCAACCCTCCAGGACCTAACACTGACCTACAGACTCTATGGGGAGCCCAGATAGCTGCTGATTAATTTTTTTTTTTTTTTTCTCATTTGAAGATCCTGCCCTGGTCCTTTAGACTAAATCTGTCTCTATTTATGTGAAGATGGAGGTACCAGGAAAGGAGCTCTGGTGTTGCAGCGGGGAAGGCATTCGGCTGTTAACCAAAAGGTTGGTGGTCTCAACCCAAAGCTGCTCTGGAGAGCAAAGATGTGGCAGTCTGCTTCTGTACATATTTACAGCCTTAGAAACCCTATAGGGGCAGTTCCACTTTGTTCTATAGGGTTGCTATGAGCTAGAATTTACTTGATGGTAGTGGGTTTGGCTTGGTTGGAATACCAGGGAGTATAGTATGTTGGAAAGAACATGGGTTCTAGAGTCTGGAGACCCATGTGCCAGCTGAGGGACTTGGGTTAAGTTTCCAAGCATCAGTTTTCTCATCTCTAACATGGGTGATGATGACATCTACTTCCAGGCTAATGTGAGACTCAACTAGGATGATGGGCCTAAAAACGATTTTTCATATGTAAAATCCTACAGAAACGGTAGCTGTTGGTAAACTGGATCATTCCTTAGAAATTGTCATCCTGCTAAGAAGAGTAAGCACTACTACTGCGTGTCAGGCACCGTGCGAGGTACTCTACAAATGTTATCTATGTTCGTTCTCCCAGAAACCCCTCTATGAACGAGGGAATACGACAGAGAGAAGGTAGGCACAGAGAGTGGGATCGCCTGCTGGAAGTCACAGACCCCCAGGGGGAAGTGGAGTCCAGATTCAAGCTTAATCGTGCCCGCTTCCAAAGCCACACTGCCAATCCCTGTACCGTGTCTCTCACTGAGTCACAAGGTTCCGTCTAGAAGGGGGTATCTGTCCCCAAGAGTTTGTGTGTGATTTTTGCTGTTTGTGCCTTCCTTCCAATGACAGTGAGCAGACTATTCCAGGCCTTGACAGCTGTCCTCACTGGAATTTGACTGACATACAGGATGTATCCATCCCATCTTAGACTCCCAGCTGCTACAGGTGAAGGCATCTTGGTCCCTCCAAAGCCCCACACCAGCTCTCTCACTCCCCCATACAATAGAAAAGGCAAGGCAGACAGTGTCATAGAGTGTCCAGCATCCACACAAAGAAGAGCCACCACCCAATCAAGGCTGGGTGCATGCACCGGGGGTTAGAAACAAACACACAGTCCAGCCTGCTCACGCCTTGGCCTCCACACCTTTCACAAGATGGATTTGGACACGTGCATTTGAGAGGGTGGGAGGGGGTAGGACACCAGTTTGTGGGGAAATCTGATCGCAGCGGGGCGGGCGCCCTGACCCCTTTTGCTTGGCTACAGGAGCCATGGCTGCCTTGAACAATAGACGGGAAACTCTTCCCTTGGTGAACAGCCGTCATCTCAAGGGTCCTGGACCGTTTCCCATTTTATAGGCACCTGCTAAAGTTATTATGCCTCAGCACGGCCAAAAGTCTGAGCTTAAATGGAAAACAACTTCACCAATGCTTAGCATAGGACCCACACTCAGTATTTTTCCATAGCATTTCTTTTTAAAAACCATGATTTATCCTATTTGTCCTGCTTCTCTACCCTTACTTTGCACTTTACCTGGAAAGCGGGTCTCCACCTGCAGCCTGGACGAGGAGGAGTACCTGTCTTCATCTGAGCTGGCCTGATATTCTCTGGGCGTAGCCCTTGCCCTCAGGAAGGTATATCAAACGCATTTCCAAACCAAGATCTGGTGGGAACGAGACCCCTGCTGCCAGACTTCTGCTTCCTTTGTGAGGAAGAGGCGTTCAGAGCAAGGCTTTAAAGCTCATTGGCTAGAAATATGGATCAACGTAAGACATTTGCTCAAATGATGCACACACGGCAAACCACACGGTGGCCACCTGGCTACCTACAGCTCTGACCTGCAAGTTGCCAAACTTGCTCAGGAAAAGGAGAGAGAGGCCCAGGAAATGCAAGTTCAGGCTCATGCCACGCAGAGAGGGAAGCCGGGAAAGCCAATTCCCATTTTCCTTTTCCAAGGCAGGAGAATTCAAACTCCCAAAGGTTTAGTCAGGCTGGGGGGAGTGGCTCAGGCAGTGTTAGGTGGGGAGGGGCAGAACCACCGGCTACTCACGGGCCTTGAACGCTGTATCTTGGGAGGCGGCGGTCGGGTGGGAAGGAGTCTTTGTGGCTGCATTAAAGCAGAAACTTTAGACATCAGTACACACTGAGATGGGTTGATGCATTTCCACACACAGCCTGGGAAAAAGCGTTCAGTCACCCAAGCCGGAGCCAGAGGCCCTCCTTGATGCTTCTCCCACTCCCACAGTAGAGGGATTACCAGCCCCGCAAATTGCATTTTCTGGGTCAATGCCCTCTTCCAGTTCTCTAGTTCTAGTTCTGGCTTTGCCTCTGGCCTGGATTACTGCCACAGCCCCTGACAGGGCTCCCGGATCTGGTCTCCTTCCCCAGTCCATTCTCCACACAGGCCAAGGGGACTCTCTCTAAAATGTGACCTGACCACGCCACATCCCCACTTCAAGATCTCTGACACCCCCCTCTGGTCCTTGGGTGACAGTTCAAGGTCCTAGGCTGGCATTCCCTATGCTCCAGGACCTGGGTCCAACGTGGTCTACACAGACCCTTCCCCACCTTCCCCCATGCCCACCCCAGGCAGACCCTTAAATGGCACTGGACACTCATGCCTTCGCAAGCAATGACCTTCCCCATCCTGATCTGCCTGGTCAATGTGTACCTGTCCTTCAACAGTGTGCAGGGAGAACCACCTCCAGGAAGCTCCCTCTGCCTCCCGCCCAGATCAGAGGCTGCCTCCAGTGCCTCCACTCCCTGCCATATGGGACTTCTCATACAGCACCCACCCCATGGCCCCATTCCTCACTATCCTTTAAATCTTCAGTCTCTTGAGGCATTCAGCACTGTGCCTTCAGGACCTGGCGTGGGACTTGCAAAACCAAACTGCTCAATAAATGATGAATAAGTGAGATCTGCACAGAATGCCTCGTTTTTGAAACCAGAATTTGAAACCAAGACTCACAGAGCACAGACCCGCAAACCCTTCATCTTGAAAGCCAAGCTTCACCCTTTCAAACAGCCTGCCCATCTAGATGCCTGGAGCACATGTGGGAGATGGGTAGGTATAGGAAGGAAGGTAAAATCCACAATAGACAAACACCCACAGCAAACCCTGGGAGGCTTCCAACTGGCTCCTCACCATTCCACTGCTCAGTTCATAGAGGTCCATCACTGTCCCACCCAATCCAGACCTGTGTGTCCACTGCAGGGGCTAGTGGCCGTGTGTGGCGAGGGTGAACTACAAAGATGTGCTGTAAGTGGAAAATACACACTGGCTCTCAGAGACTTAGTATGAAAAAAAGAATGTAAGACAGCTCATTGATAAGTTTTTATATCCATTAATGTTCAAATGAATATTGGGGTAAATAAAATGTATTAAAATTAAATTCACCTGTTTCTTTTTACTTTTTTATTACAGCTACTAAAACACTGAGCATTACATTTGTGGCTATTTCTCTTGGGCGATGTCGATTTAAACTTCACTTGGGAAGAGTAATACTTTGGATATCAAATCTGCCTTAGAATTCATGTTCTACACCCAATTCTTGGAGGGTAGAGCTGTAGTTGTCCCTGGATCCCTGGTGCCCAGGACAGGGCCTCTCAGAATGGCCTAAGGAGACTTGGTGGAAAATTGGGGTCCTCTGTGGCACACTGAGGAGCCCTGATAGTGCAGTGGTTAAAGCGCTCGGCTGCTGGTTGGGAGTTTGAGCCCACCAGGCACTCTGCAGAAGAAAGATGTGGTGGTCTGCTTCTATAAAGATTTATAGCCTTGGAAACCCTATGGGGGCAGTTCTATTCTGTTCTATGGGATTGTTACCAGTCAGAATCGACTTGATGGCAGTTGAGTGGGTGCCACATTGAGCAGTGGGGATGGAAATACACTACAGCCTCCATCTCCTAGGCCATCAGCTGGGAGTGTGGACCGGCCACATGTGTGGTGACCTTTCTTTGGTCGAAGCTACCTGGGGTTGAAGACAGGGGCACTCCCTAGAGAGATGGGCACTGTCACCCAGAGAGCCATGCTTTTTCATCTTTGTAGCTTATAGGACATGTGTAGGATAAAGGGGAATGGAGCCAGCTCACATTGTTCATTGAGAAGAAGTAACAGGACAGGGAGGAGGCGGAACCTACTCCTCATGACTGCACAGGCTGCTCCCTCCAAAGGCCCGAGTCAGGTCCAGACACCCCACTCTTGCATATACCACCCCCGACCACTTCTCTGCTTCTCTTCTGGGTGCCTCTCTTCTCCCACCCCATTGCCCTGCTCCAAGTCAGGCCTCGTCACCTTTGACTTAGTTTTTTAGACCTTCTGGTTGGGGCAGTCTTGTGGCAGGGTGCTCAAGAGGCAGGCTCTGGGGTCAGACGGTCTTGGATTGGACCTCAGCTCCACGCTTACTACGTATGTTACCATAGGCCTGGTATTTAACCATTGACAGCCTTACTTTCCTCATACACAAAGTGCAGGTAGTAACCCTCCCTGCTGAGAGGCTGGTGGGAAGATCTGATGAGACGAAGCCTGTCAAGTTCTTAGAGATTAGCAATGACTGAGTCCTGGTGACGCACCAATGGCTAAGCACTCGGCTGCTAACCGAAAGGTTGCTGGTTGGAACTCACCAGCAGCTCCGTGGGAGAAAGACCCGGCAAGCTGCTCCGGTAAAGATTACAGCCTAGGCCCTACGGGCCAGCTCTGCTCTGTTACACTGTGTTGCTATGAGTTAAAAATCTACTCAACGGCACCGACCACCACCACTAGCAGGTTTCCCTGCTTTCAACCCACCTGCCCTTCTCAATCCATCTTCTACACCTGTTCCATAGTGGATTTTAAAAATACTGGCCCAATCGTGCCCTGGCCGCTCAAATCATCTCAAGGCCAGCATCTTCTGAGAAACACCATCTTGGGAGATAAATTTTTAAGGGGGGAAAAAAGGGGGCTTCCATGGCCACTAAGTCTGGAAAATGCTGTCTGCTGTCTGTCTTGCTCCCTTTGGAGACTCAAAATGCCTGTTAGCATGGTAAAGACCGCCAAGTCTTAAAATGAAAAACAAACAAAGAAACACCAAAAGCAACTGTACAAACACCTATTAACTTTACTTAAAAAAAACCTGACTTCCCAAATTTATTTGGACACAGACCCTCTTTCCTGTAACAACAACAACAAAAAAAACAAACACACACCAAATTCACTGCTGTTGAGTCAGATCTGGCTCATAGCAACCCCTCCTTGGGTTTCTGAGGCAGTATCACTACAGAAATAGATTGCCCAATCTTCCTTCTGAGGAGTGGCTGGTGGGTTTGAACCGCCAGCCTTCTGGTTAGCAGTCAAATGCTTTAGGCACTATGCCACTATAATACCCATTAATATTCCCTGGAAAATGCTGCCTGGTGTGAAATAAGCTAGACATAAAAAGTCACACATTGTATGATTCCATTTATATGAAATATCCAGAACAGGTAAATCCACAGACACAGCTCCAGGGCTAGGGAGCAGGGAGAATGGGGAGTCACTGCTTAATGGGGATGAGGTTAAATTCTGGAGTGATGAAAATGTCTCAGAACTACACAGAGGTAGTGGCTGCACAACACTGAACGTACTAAATACCACTCCATTGCACACTTGGAAAGTGGTTATTTTGCTATGTAAACTTCATCTCAATTATAGAAAAAAAAAAATGCTGCTGGAAGCATTCCAGGTTCTGGGCCCTGGCCACTCCGCAGCCTGGTCCCTGGCACATGCCCTGCCTTCTGCAATCTGCCAGCTCATCCCTGAGCAGTGTGGGTCAGTGCTCTGCCATTGTGTATCCACAGCGTTACCAAGGGTCCCTTCTTCTCAGCATTTAGCCCAAAGGGCTGCAATTATCAATTTACTTGTCCATTTCTCTTTTGGTCCTAGGGTCCAGTATAGGATTTGGTACCTAACAGGTACTTTGCAAATGAGTTTTGGCCTAAATTTCCTGGCACCTAGTAGAAACTCAAGAAACATCAGTTTTCCAGATTCTGTAATTAACTTATTTTCCTTTGATCAGGTAGTGCTGGTTCTTTCTCAACTGAATGTATAACTGGTGGGAAGAAAGCAGCCCCTTAACCACAGCCAATCTAGAAGCTCAGCAGAGTAAACCTGGGGACTTAAAGACACCGAAAGGGGTAATGTGGTCTACCATGCCCCCGCACAACCAGAGACACAAACAAAACTTGGCACAAACAGCTAACGACAGAGAGTCAATTTGTCCTGCCTAACTGGGGGGCGGGGTGTGGGGTGGGAGCTGGCAGTGTTTCCCTGAAGACTGCCAGTACCACGGGAGCCAGTCACCAGAGGAGATGGACAGGGAGAGGGGCGTAGCCTGGACAGGGGCTGGACCCGTGAGTTATGAGCATATTCTGATACTGGAATACACGATGGCCACCAGGAGGAGAAAGGTGAATTCCCAATGGGTGTACATTAAAGACTCCCCCTGAAATGGGTGGGAGGAAAGGGGACAGTTTGCACTGATTATCAGGATGCCATGCCAAGGAGCATAGGGTCCCTGGGGACCAAACCTGGTGACAAGCAGGCATCTGGATGATTACCACAGATCTGAGGGTGATCTGTGTGGGGAGCAGGCTTCGGTTTTGGGTAGAACATTCGGCCTGTGGAGAGCCCTCCTGGTTGCAGGAGCGATGGGGTGCCCGCCTTGCTTGCCAGCCAAGTGACTGTGCTAAGCCAGTGGCTTCCCCAGGCCTCGGTGTCTTTATCTGTGAATATGATGACGAGGGCCCCGCTGCAGGATGCTGGGTGTATTACAGCCCTTCACGCAGGGCCAGGCTCCCAGTGGACACAGTGCTGTGAAGATGCTTCTGCTTGGGGGTGTGTGTGGGGGAGGCTACTAGGCCCCAGTAGTCGCAGTTTTTCAAGTATGTTGGGGTAGATGACAGTTGGGACAGAGAGCTCAATCCTCTGGGGAGAATTAGAACAGGTCATGTGAGTAAGTGGTGGTGACTGGGGTGTGGACAGGGGAGGGAGACGAGGGAAGCCTGGGAAGGCTCAAGGCAGAAAAGCATCATTTTTCAGAATGGGGTCCGGTACTTGGGAAGCCGAACCTGAACTCCCGGAATGTGGATGAGCAACTACAGGGCCATTTCCTGTGAGCCAGAGCTGCTCTTCCTCACGTGACAGCGAGCTCCCTAAGGGTGGGGGCCTCATCTGCATCTTAGCCCACGGCCTGGCACCCAGGCTTGTTCATCTCAGACCATGGCCTCAGGTGGCAGGACGCATAGCATTCCATGGAGAAGGAAACAGAGTGGGGAGAGGTAGCTGGGAGCAGCTCTCAGGCTCTAGACTGTGAATCCAATGCTCTTCCTACCGCTGGAAGAGGGAACGGTACTAGCAGGAGAGCCTTAAAGCAGAGGAAGCAGAGAACTGAGAGGTCTGGGCATCTGTGCATAGAAGGCACATTACATGAGATCCCCAATGCCCTGGCGAGATGGAAATACAACTATGCTGACTGCTGATTCTTAAAACCAACAAACGCATTACCGTCCAGGCAGATGCCACTCATAGCGACCCCTCCTTGGGGGAGTAGATTGCCCCACCTTCCTTCCAAGGAGTGGCTGGTGGGACTGAACAGCCAGTCTTCCAGTTAGCAGTCAAATGCCCTAGGCACTGTGCCACCAGAACTCCCGCTGCTTCTTAAATGAGGTCAAAAAGGCTGGGCTTCTGGCAATTTTTGCTAAGAAGAGTTCAATTCAACAATTCATCTGGCACTTCCTGAGCCAGGCCACGGCAGGAGGGGTCAGGGTGGAGCTGGAGTTGTGACAGGGCCAACAAGGCAGCAGAGTGCCTGCGTTCCTGAAGGGCATGCATAGTGGGCGTGGGGAGCAGATCCATCCTCGAGGAGTGGAAGGGCTCCTCTCATGTATGTTTATTGAGTATTTATGCTAGGCCATGGCCCAGGGGTTTAGAGGTAACACATAGTCTTTGTCCTTAAGGAGTGTGTAGTCTGGTGGGTTTGGACCTACATCATGGAGAAAAATCTTTCTTGGAGTGCAATGCATATCTGTGAGCCAAAACCCCAAGAAACACACTTTGGGTTAGAAAGGCATAGGTTCATGTCTTCGCTTTGTCATTTTCTATCTGGGTTCAATCTTGGCTGTGCCATGTGGGCAAGACATTTAGCTTCTCTAAGTCTCAGTTAACTCTTCTGTGAAATGCAAAGCACCCCTGAGTCATGAGCACAGGTTTGAGGATCTAATCAGAGAGTGCGAACTTGGAGGACATTATGCTGAGTGAAATAAGTCAATCACAGAAGGACAAATATTGTATGAGTCCATTATTATGAAAAGTCAAGGAAACATTTACACAGGGAAGGAAATTATCTTGTTGGTTACCAAGGTTGGGAGGAGAGGGGAGGGGAGGGCAAGGAGGGGAAATAGACAAGAGACAGGTTTGATATGTGTGAAGGGATTTAAAAAAAGAAAGATTATCCATTAGTTGACAGTTTTTGAAGGTAGGTTATAGGCACATGGAGATACATTGTAATAGTCTTTGTTTCTGTTTAAAATATTTTATAACAATAATAATAAGGCAGAGTGCAATTAAAGCTGTCGAGGGTCTGGTCCAGGATCCCGATGATGAAATGGGACTATATAATTCTCTGTCCCATCAGGCTTACAGGCCTTCCCAGAAAAAGTCTGTGGATGTAGGGACTTTAGTTTGCTGAGGGAGGTTCTATTGGAGACTGGATTTTAATAATAATCTCTCTGGTGGCACAGTGGGTAAGGCATTTAGCTGCTAACCAGAAGGTTAGCGGTTCAAACTTACCTGTTGCTTTTTGAGAGGAAGATGAAGCAATCTACCTTTGTAAAGATTTACAGCCTTGGAAACCCTATAGGAGTCACTGTGAGTTGGATTTGACTAGATGACAGTGGTTTTTTGATCTCTTCTATATGATGCATTTTCCTTTCAAAGCCTTTTTACACCTCTTCTCTCCTTTGCACCTCACATCCCTGGTGAAGGCAATTTAAGGAAAAATTATTTTCCTGTTATAGAGACAGAGAGCAGGTGGCACAGAGAGGTTAAGGGACCAGCATGAGGCCATACAGTTAGTAACCAAAACGGGGAAAAAAAAGCGCAACCACTGGCTAACTAAAACAAGCAGGTATTCTTAGTACACTGTGCTATCCTTGCCAACTAAAATTTCCAAAGTCATCGAAAGTCCTTTCTGACATGTTTTTTTAATCCTTGTCCCTTCTGAAGTTGGGGGCTCTTACTAACTAGAGAGGTATGTATCTTAGAGGGGGAAACGGGCCAGCAAGAGAGACTGATACTGCCCCTTCTTATTTGAGCATCTCTTTCCAGTGTTTTTCAAAGAGGCATGACAATCGTTTGTTCATTCATTCAACAAACAGTGGGGTCTACTCTATGTCAGGCACAGGGGTAAAACAGTGAACAGGATATGGTCCCTACTCCCATTCTGATGGACAGGATTACAGTGCAGGAGGGATGGGGGTTTGCCTAGATCTGTGGAAGTACAAAGGAAGGGCTCTTCTCTAGTAGGGGTGGCTGGGAATTCAAGTCCAGCTTCCTAAAGAAGACCTGAGTTCAGACATGAGAAGCCAGCAATATTCTAGGCAGAGGGCACAACTTGGGTGAAGTCACAGAGGTGTGAGTAGACATGGTACGTGGTTCTGGAGAAACACAGTTGTCCATCAAGATTAGAGCGAGGATGAATGTGAGGATGGGGCCAGGAGAGGGGTTAGGAGGTCAGATAACATAGGGCCTTGAATGTCAGGCTAAGAAATTTGCACTTTATCAAGAAAGCAGTGGAAGGGATTTAGTCAGAGAAGGACGTAATCAGACACATATGAGAGACCTTGGTGTCCTTGGTATAGAAGATGGACGGGAGGAAGGTGGGTGGTCCTCTAAGGACAGACATTCCTCTCCAGTGACTGTCCACTCCCCTCCTGCCTAGGCCTCCACATTGTCAACTCACCACCCCGGCCATGTGACTGTTGGGAGACCTGAACACGGAGAGGGTAAACCCGAAATTGTGATTGACAAGGAAGTCCCAGAGAAGAGAGGAACTCTGGCCTCTGCTGGTCTCTGCTTGGCCCTTGGAGTAAAATGTCAGCTGTGTGGGCCAGGTGAGTATGCTCATTGGGTATGAAACCCACATTTCTGAGTACAGCATCTGATTTGCAGTTAATTTGTTGATGTGGCAAAACACATTGTTTCCAAAAGGTCAGGAGGGGAAGCCGTGTTGGAATATCAACTTAATTACCTGGGCGGCATGGCTGAACGGGTGCCTCGGGTGGGGCTGTGGGTAGAAAATGCTCAACTGCCAGGCACTGACTCGGGGGCAGAGCAGTGCATGGTGGTGGTGGTGGGGCTCCACTCCTGCGAGGGGCACCAGCCTGCCTGCACCGTTGGCAGAGTCAAAGCACCCGCTGCCCACCTGCGTTTCCGGCACTGAACCAGCTGCTGGCACGCTTGCTGGCTCAGGGACTCCTTATGCAGGAAAGAAGGGTTATTACCCCGTTTTACAGATTAAAGGAGGCAAGGATTGCCCAGGGTCATATAGATCAAGTACAAGACAGGCCTTTAGAAGAGCTCATTGCAAATTAATTATGGGCTGGGGCCCTGTGATGTGTGTGTTGGTGTAGGGCAATGAAGGGGCACCAAAGAAGGTATGGACACACACACCACTTTTGGACCGTCCTTTCAACAACCACGTGAGGTCAGACTCCACACCTGTTTCACCTCTTGGAAAGTGGGCTTACGGGGACAGGTAAGGCCATATAGAACATGAAATGTCAAAGTCGGTGGGGAGACAGGGCTAGACCTCAAGCAGGGGACAAATGGTTCAAAGAAGGAGGCAGAAGATGCCTAAGGACACAGGGCCCAACCATCCTTGATGAAGGCTGCCAGCCACATATGCAAAGCTGGGGGTGGGGGGTGGCTGGGTCAACTGCCCAGGGAGGCAGCCAGCCTCTGCAGCGCTCCTTCCCATGGTAGGTCCAGGAAGGTGGGGTGTGCCTGACGGCAGCGAGGCATGAGAGCTGGCCGCCAAGGCTAGTCCCAAAGGAGGTAGCAGATTCTTTGTGTCTGAATTGTGTTCTAAACTATTCATTCCCCTCCAGACTCTAACCTGGCCCAGAGGCCCTGGGGTCCCCTAAGGAAGCTGGGGATTTCTCAGTCTGTCCCAGGGATGTGCCCTGACCAGATACACTGCCAGGAAGAGAGAGATAGAGAAAATTCACAATTAAACTCAATCACTGTTTAACGAGAAAAGAGTTCACCTGGTTAATTTTCCTGGCTAGTAGCCACATCAATGCTCTGACCTTATGCATGAAACCAGCCCAGTTGGGAGGGGAAGACAAAGCTTTCTGTAGCTTTACAAAGGGCCTCTGGGCTGAGAGCAAGGCTCCTCTACTCTTCAGGACTGGAAATCTGCTATTATGCAAGGTATGGAAATAAAAGAGGGCTTCTTTTGATATGCCTCCAAAAAGGAGTGCATTGAAGTGATATTTTTGTAGAGTGTCTCCTTTGAAATGCCCAACCAGCCCTCTCAGGCACAGCTCTTGTCTGTCCCTCGACTCCTGTCATTATTTCCAATCCTCTTCGTCCAGCCTCGACTAGAGCAGATCCTGCTTGTTGGGGAGGATCAAATGCTTGCTTCCGCTTCAGGTTTTCAGCGAGGACAGCAGGAGAAGCCCAGGCCCTGGTGATGCAAAGTGCTCACTCTTTGCCAACAGCACCGGGGCTGGGCGTCCAGGGGGGAATCCCGGGAGCCCAGGTAATAAGCTGTGATTATGGGGGGATGCTTCCTGCATGAGGCTGCCTGGGATGGACTACCACAGCATGGCTGAAGATGGCACTCCATGTGGTAGCACACCCACTCAGAGCAACAAGGAGGGGCTTCTTCATGGAAAAGGAAGTGGGTAGAAGGGGCCTTCACTTTGGAGCACACACAGTGGGTCAACCAAACCTACCAACTCTGGAAGAGAGGCACTATTATTATGATCCCCATTCTACAGACAAGGGAAACTGAAGCCACCTGCCCTAATTCATACAAGTTCATAAGGGGCCGGGAGCTCATCTCTGCTTGTCGAAGTCCAAAGTCAGGTTCAACATGCCTCACCACTTGCCATCCTGATGCACCATGAAGGCAGCGTTCAGGGTTGGAGATGGGCCTCTAAGGAAGGCGCTGCACCTGCTGTTGGTTCTGTACGCAATCGTCTTGGGAGAGGGCGTGCCAAGCTCAGGAGCATCAGACACTCGCCGAGTCACCTTGCGAGGCCATTCTCTCAGGCTGGGCCTGGCCACTTCTTTGCTGTGAGGGCTGCACTGAACTACGTCTCCGACTGGTCCTGAAGAGCAGTCCATTCTTCCCCGATGTTGACAGCAGTAGTATTTTGTAGTGGTGCTGGTTAATTTGTAGTGGCATTTGTGGTTTGAAGCCTTGTCAAGATCCCTGATTACTTCCCGTGCAAGGAGCTCGGCTGACGGGGAAGTTCACATGCTGAACAAAAGCAGCCAGGCAGCTGTGAGGGAAGGCTGTGAGAGGGGGCCGGGTGACCCCAGTCGCTTGGGGGACAGAGGCAGTGGGAGGGGGAAAGAAGGAGGGTCACAGTGGGGTGGGGGAGGGGAGTCTTTTGTTTTTACTCAGGAGCAGCTGCAAGGTCTGAATAGGTGGCATCCCATTGGTGGCCAGGGGTCCAGCACCAGATGCGCCGGTGGTGGTAGCTGGGCAGGGCAGGAGATTTCCTGACAGGTGCCATTCTCTGCCCAACAGTGAAACAGGAGGTGGGTGCTTCATTGCTACCTACACCAGGACAGCCATCTAGGATGCCATCAAAGGTACCTGGGTGACATTCCCAGGAGCTGTGTAGTGAGTGGGGCTAGAGGGAGGCTTCAGATGTTCGGAGAGACTATCCCCTCTGAGGGGTGCTTTGGTGGCACCATGGTTAAGTACTTGCCTGTGAACCAAAAGGTCAGCTGTTCGAACCCACCAGCAGTTCTGTGGGAGAAAGATAACAGCAGTCTGCTTCCGTAAAGTCTGCTTCCAGCCTTGGAAACCCTATGAGGCAGGTCCACTCTGTCCTCCAGGGTCACTATGAGTCAAAATTGACTCGATGGCAATGGGTTTGGTTTTTGGTTTATCCTCTCTAACGCCACCAGAGACCACTGTTTTTTGACACTTGATAGGTCCCAGGCCTTGTGCTAGGAGCTTTACATGTAAGGTCTTGAATGATGTCAACAACCCTGCAAAGAAGGTGGAGTCCCCATTTTGCAGATGAAGAAACTGTGGCTGCATGGCTCAGTGCCTCACTCAGGCCAGCTGGCAGGCAGCAGAGTCAGGATCGAAGTCTCAGCGTGTATAATCTTGAAGAAGGTACATCTTTCATCAGATGCAGCATTCAGAGAGCAGAAGAAAGATGCTGGAACATACTCTCCTGACATTGAGGGTGCTCCTCTCTCCCGGGGAGGGGAGGGGCTCTCCCCCGCATCCTCTAAGCTGTCTGTCCTGCGAAGGCTGTTCTGGCCACAAGCACAGGTTCAGCTCTGCAGCCGCAAGCCTTTCACTGGGTCTGTGATCCTTGCTCGGTGAGGGTCGGCTCAGTGAGTTTCAGGGCCATGGCCAGCTCACCAGCTCAGCAAAACCAGGCTAATTTATCATCTCTAGAAAGATGTCCACTCCAAACAGTAAGCCACTAGGAAGTGGAAATAGAAACCTTCCCATTTTGCAGTTGTACAGATAGGAACTCACGGTGTCTTCGGGAAGGGAAGCTGGTGGCCCCTCCCAGGCCAGGCAATTTTGACAGCCTCCAAAATGCTCTCCTTGGCCCCAGGGTCCACAAGGTCCAGCTGCGGCCCAGAGGAGCGCTCTAACCCATGGGCCTGATCATGTCTCTGTAGACATTGCTTGGCAGGCTATGCCAGCCCCAGCCCCTGCCCTACCAGCCTCACAGCCCCAGCCATCTTTCACCCTGTTCTCAAGCAGCCTTTTTCTCCAGCCCTTCACAGATCCTGCTTGCCCTCTCATGGGCCACCACCCTTCACACAATGCGTACTCTCTGTGCCTCCCTCCTTCCCACCTGATGGAGTCCTGCTTGCCCCTCAAGATTGCTCCCCTCCCTGAGAAGCTTCTCAGCTTCCTTGCTCAACACAGTCAGTCATTCCTTGCCCTGTCCATCCCCTAACGGAGCTCTTGGACACTGATCCATAACCACTCAGGGTCCCATGTCTGTCTAGATGGTGAACTCCTTGAGGACGGTGCTATGTCAGTCATGGCTCCTGGTGCCAGGCCTGGCAAGGGGTTGTTGTTATGTGCCGGGGTTAGTGCAAAGCAAACGCTAGTCCTTGAGAGCATCAAATTATCAGCAAGGCCATTGCTAAGCATCTGAATGATACCAAACTAGTCATTGTTACTGTCATGTGAATTGCCCTGTCCGCAAGGCTGGCAACATCTCTGGTGTGCTTCTGATCAGGAAAGACTCTCAACCTAGAGCTATCTTGGCCTCAACAGGTTGAGCCCCAGGGCTATCCCCAAAAGCAAGAGACTTTTTGAGTGGAATGCAAAAGTGTGAAGTGATAGGATGCTTAGATGTGAAATCTCCCAAAATTTCCCAAGTGTATCTGTTAAAGAAAGTCAGTCAGATTTACAGAAGGTTTTTTTTTTTTTTCCTCCTTCTCCCTCCTCGGAACAAATGGATGGAAAGCATGGTTTTAAAATTTCTGGACCCTGGAATACATTTCTATGTGTGTCAAAGTCTACCATCCACCACCTCAGCAGAGTTTAAAATCCTAGCTAATAGGTTAACAACTGTTTTTCTTCAGCTTCAAATGAAGAATATCAGAAGGCTGGGGGAATATGCAGCTCTCCAATTTGTACGGACTGCACACAGCTCCCTGCAATGTGTGTTTGACAGGACTGACATTTTGTACCGCTGTGAGATGGGAAAACGTGTGACATTTTTATTCATGGTGGCGTACGCCCTTGTAATGATCAGCTCTGGTCGATGTGCTTACCGCAGCAGCCCCTGAGCCCTCGGAGAACAAACAGGAACCCAAGGTGCCAGCAGTTCGACTGCCTTATTAAACACCGCCAGGATCCTAACGAAGACCAACTGCTGGAAAATCTCACTGTCAAATCCTCAAGGACATTGTCAGCGCACAGCTAACTGCATATATTTTTCATTTAAAATACTGAAATCCAACCTTGTGCCATTACAGCCGAGGTGGGGGTGTGCCCACTCCAGCGGCTCTTCTGTCAGCTGCTTCTCCGGAGCTCCAGATGCTAGAGCCAGATGCCCGGTGGGGTTCGAAGCTCAAAAAGGGACAGCCAAGTCAGGGCACCGGCTTTCCGAAAGCCCAACCCCACCTTCGGGGTGAATGGCTGAAAGTGACAGGGTTCTTGTACGAGTCACTTGGAAAGTCAACCCACTGGCTCCCCTTGCAAGCAAAAGCAAATCTGCATAATTAGAAAATCATTTTCCCTGCAGCCAACCATCTTTCTGAAGGTGCAACCCATTGCATCCTGCAACTTGGTACTAATCAGCCTTCTGCTTGGTGGCAGACCTTAAGACATCTGCAGCAACACACGGCTGCCGTAGGTTTCACACCTTGGCAGAAAAGCTGTGTGTCAGGGTGCCCACCTGCAATCGCACCACTTGCCTCAACTGAAAGGCCTCAAGGTCAGTGTGCAGGAGGACCCCCTCCCTCCAGCGGTCATTTTGAATGCCGATGCACACTGATGGATGGAAGCCAATCACTTGGCAGACCCTTGGAGCTGTTCACAGTTGTTAAACTAGATGATTTGGTGATGTACACACTAATGTATTGATACATTTGTTTTGTAAATAGCGATTATTCATGCAGTGCCTCAATTTCCATACTCCAGCCCTGATGCACCAAGACACCTTCTGCTAGTTATTTATGGGGTCCTGGGTGTAACAAGCCTAACAAGGTGCCTATGTGTGGTTCCTGCAGGTTTGCAACACACTGTAAGTGGTTGGCTAAACAACTGGATGTTCTCCATCTATCATGGGCAGAGGCTTGCATTTTAAGGGGCTGCCCATAAAGTTGGTTTAGCATAATACTGTACATCATCCTTGGCGGAAATGACCTGGGATGCTGAGAGCTGGCAACCTAGAGAGCAAGAGCCGTAATAGTCCTTGGAATGGGGCGGGGGGAGGGGAGTAAGCTATGGGTACCCTGGGTGGTTGCAGAACCCAGGAGAGTATAAAAAGGTGATGACTAGATAGGGGGTCAAAGCAGGCCTGCGGTGAGTGGTGGGGGATGGTGGTGTAAGCTGTGCCCTATTTCCTTCAAGCAGGACCCCCCCACCCCAGTGAGCAGAGGCTTCACTCTGGTCTGCAACACACTCCAAAAGACATGTTCTTCTCCATGGGCTGCATCTCAAACCTCCTTCGAGCACATCAGCAAGGTGAAGACAAAGGCAGCCAGCCTTGTGGAATTGTAAGATGAATGTCAGTAGCTGCCCTACAGCACAGACCACAGAGGACATCCAGCTACCCACCAGCTTCTGTCTGGTCACCTAAATCTTTCTCTCACTTTCATCCTCAAAACCAGTGCCCTAGGTCAGGCTCCCACCAGCTCTTGCCTGAACAACTTCCTTGTCTGCCCACAATGCCCTGGAGCAACTGCTCCCCACTGCTGATCTAGTCTTACCCTGTCCCTGAATGCTCCCTCACTGGTTCCTAGTCTCCCAGAGGATCAATTCAAGTTCCCCCAAGGCGTGACCACTGCCCACCTCTGTGGTTTAGCTCATGGCCCTCACCAGTTGCCTCTGGCCCCTGTGCTAGATCGCTCTTCCCTGAAGAGGCAGACTCTCCTATCCTTTGCCTATGACATTCTCTTCACTTGGAATGCCCATCCCTCTGGTTCCACTTGATATGGATCTTTCAAGATCCAGCTGAAATGCCACCTCCTCTGTGAAGCCTGTCTTGGTTCCTCCCCTACCCCATTCTCAAGCCCCCTCTTCAGCTAGTACATGCATGCCCATTAGTATTTCTCTTTCTATATGGTTACAGTCTTTCCTAGATAGCAAGTGCCATGAAGACAAGAAGCACATGCCATTCTTTTGTGACCCTGGGGCCTTCACAGGGCATGGCACCTGACATTCATTACATGTTGACTAAATGAAAGACAGAATGAATGAGAGAATAAAAGAACAATGTGTAGTCCTGTTTGGCAAACAAACCTCAAATGCTCAGGACTTTTAATCACAATGATGGGGAGGAAGCAGGGGGAGAAGAAACCTTGAAGCTGGTCATTGTGGGTTGGGAAATGGAAAAGCTGGCTGTGAAAAAAGAAAACTCCCATTGGATGGAGCTGGCCTCCTTCCCTCTCTCTCGCCCTGTTTCTAGAGAGAGAACAAAGCCCTGGATGTCACATCTGGAGATTCACCGTCATCCACTGACTACTTCTTGCTAACCAGGCCTCTCAAGGCACTATCTTGCCAATGCTTATCTTCCTGTCCATGCTTATTGGTAAACATCCACTCTCAACCCCTCCAAAAAGTGCAAGTGAGGATCCAGCTTGAGACTGGGCATCCCAAGCAAGACTAGGAGGTGGCTGTCACCATGGAATGACAAGGCTGATGGATGGCAGCATCCCAGAAATTCAGTTCAAACTGCTTCCAAGCAACGGTAATCCTCCAGCACACTTTACATTTTCAGTGGGATATAATCAATGATCCCTCGGGAGAAGCCCCTTTGACAGATTCTCTTTTTATACTTTTATTACATTTTTTAATTCTTTGCTGTATAAATGAAATTCTGTAACTATATTCTAGAAGGCATGGAATTAAGCAGAGTGACAATAAAACAAACCAGGCAAAAACAATAACCTACATTAGGGGAAAGGTCAGGTAAAGTGTGGAGAAGACTGGCACACAGCCTCCGCTGCAAGGAACCACCAGGCCGTCCCAGGGTCAAGCCAGCAGGGCAGTATGGTGGAAAAAGCAGGGGCTTTAAATGTGAATTCCATCTTACTGGGCAGAGAGGATTAGGGCCTTGAGCTGCAAAACAGAGTAATAGCAGTCCCTTAGGAGCCCTGGTGTCACAGTGGTTAAGTGCTGAGCTGCTAACTGAAAGGTCTGTTGTTCAAACCTACCAGCCACTCTGCAGGACAGAAACGTGTACTCTGCTTCTATCAAGATGACAGCCTTGAAAACCCTCTGAGGCAGTTCTACTCTGTCCGATAAGGTCGCTGTGAGTCAGAAATGACTGGAGAACAGTGGGTTAGGGGTCCCTACTGCATTAAGTCTGGGGAAGATAAGGTGAGAAAATGCAAGTACCCAGCTGTGCACAATGCCAGGCCCATAGCAGACGTTCAGAAATACAGCATCATTGTTACCATCCCTGTGTCAAGGCATCAAGGATCTGTTTGACTGATTCCTGGGAGAAAGCAAAGTCCCAAGGCCAGGCAGCAACCAGGAAATCTCAGCCAGAAGGGAGGGAGAAGCACAGTAAAATGACCTTGACCTCTGCAGCTATCTGAGCCATAACACTGGATTTTAAACATGTCCCAAACCACTGGCAGCCACAACCACATGCCTCAGGATCAGGCAGAACTGATGATGAGTGCTTGACAGAGGGCTGGCTTAGAGTGAGGGGTGAGCCTGGGCTCTGACATCTGATAGGCCTGGTTTTTAATTTTGGCTCTGCCACTTACTGTTCAACTTAGCATGACCTAGGCCACCTAGATTGTTTAAACTTTTTGAGCATCAGGTCTCTGGAGATAACACTGACCACGTACATCCTATAGGGTTGTTGAGAGGATTGAGAGAGATGATGTTTGTGGAGGGGACTGGCTTAGACACAGTAAATCCACATCACAATGAAAATATCCCCAATCCATCTGATCTCTCCTTACCCTGACATCTCTTCATTCGTCCCTACCATCCCTTCTCCTGGGCATGGCCAGGGTGATAATTTACCCAATCCCCTGGCAGTGCCTGGCTCTGATGGGGTTAGGGATTGACAGGGATAACTCAGCAGGCAGCTCCTGGCACAGCGCTCCTGTGGCCCGAAGGTGGGGACTCCCCACATAGCCACAGACACTGAGCTGACTCACCCAGAGGATCCTGGGGCTTGTGGGATATAGTTTATTTTCAGTATTTTACCTTTTATTTCCCCTTCCCTACTGTGGTAAACTCCCCACCTTCAGCACTGAGAATTCTAATCTAAGAAAATGTCTCCTCTGGTTTCACTGAATCAGATTTCCTGCTCTTGTCCTGCTGGGCTCAATCTCTCCCTAGCAGGGAGCTGGATTCTGCATAGCTCTAGCACAGACCTTAAAATAAATGCTATTTTCAGGATCTGGTCAGTCCCCTGGCAGCACGGCCCTGCTGTCATGCTGCCGAACGTGAAGAGACCTGGGGGACTTGGGGGGCCTGTCACTCATGACATGGCACCCCATGTGGGGATTTTAAATGGACATTGTTGCTGTGGCATAGCAGCCACCCCCTTGTTTTGGTTTCTCCTGTTCTACTGAACTCGCTGGCTGTTCAAGGGCACAGAAGTGAGCAGAACTGCCCTCACTCCTTCCCGCGACTCAGTGTGTGTGTTCACTCACTTGCCACTTAGCCATTGCCCAACCCTCACTGGGCAACTTGTTTGTGCCAGGCCCTGGGAGGGGACCAAGGAGGCAGAGATGAAGACCATAGGGCTGGGGACAGCATGTAAGTGCACCCTCACCAAGCAGGTACAGGGAGGGTGCCGGCCCAGGGCAGGGAAGGAAGCACTCTGCTTAGAGAAGTCAGGAAAGGGCTCTTGGGGGAAGGGGAGCTTGAGGTGAGTCTTGAAGGGCTGACAGGATTTTGTGGGTGGAACAGAAGAGGAAGGACATTCCTGGCAGAGGAGATGGTGGGAACGGATTCATATCTGGGTCCTGAGTACCCAGCATGGGGTCTGGCCTAGATGTTCATAAAGAGTTGGTGAATGGATGAACACAAAGTGTTGGGGAGTAGAGAAGATGCGAGGACTGTCCAGGGTGCAGGGTGAGAAGGAACTGGTGAGAAGTGGAGGGTAGCAGGTGCCTCCAACCCAGAAGGCCCCATTGTGAAGGTCAGAGTTGGCTTGGGAGATGGTGACTTCTGGCAGGACTCTGAAGGCTAGACGTGTTCTTTAGATTATACTAGCAAACCAGAGGGAGGGAAATCTGGCAAGGGATTGGCATTCCAGAGGGTAGAAGGGCCTGCCTACCTCAGTACTTGCTCATGCTTGTTAATACCCACTGTGCCTCACTGACCAGTTGAGGAGACAGACACAGGACCCCAGAGATATGAGGGATATACAGGTTCTGAGAGGGCACAGGAGAAATCAAGCCTGGGGAAGTGCAAGGACAAGCCTTAGATTCTTGTGAAACAGAAATAGGTTCAAAGTGGAGGTTGGGAGCTGCCAGAATAAATGTGGTGTTAGAAACCACAGGCATAGACGAGCTCCCCAGAGTATAGAGAGTCAGAGGAGGCAGGCCAGAGCTGGAGAAGAGCTCCATCTAAGGGAAGGAAGGATGAAACGCAGCTCCCGGGTGCCAAGCCCAGCTCAGGTTGCCCATCCTTGCTGGACTCTTGACTTGATTTGATCTGCCATGCTCCATTTCCTGTGCCGGCCAGCCCTACTTCCATTCCTCTTTGTGTATTTTAGTTGGGTCTTTCTTGGGCCAAAGAAGTGATTTAAAAGGTGAAAAATCTCCTGCAACCAGCTGGTGAAAGAAAGTGGGAGCTGCCTGAGCCAGGTGCAGGGAATTCCAGGACTTTACATGAAGTCGGCTGCCACCTCCATCCCAGAGCAGCTGCTGGGTTTGGTCTTTCAGGTTCGGTGCCTTCACCGTGTATTTGAGACACAGGCTTAAGGAGGCTGCTCCCACCCATCTTAGAGAGCTAGGAAAATGAGCTCTCTGCCTAGTCCTTGAAGCAGAGGAAGAGTAAGGGTGTTAATTAAACATTGCATCTATTTCACAGCGATTTCTAGCAAGGCAACAATGATGAGATGATGGGCACCTCATGAGAATGCTGGCACAGAAATGCCCTGAGGATCAAGCTGGTTGGAGATTAAAACAAATGAAAAGGGGACTTTGAGATGCCCTATGGCATGATCATACAAGCAAAATCTGGTCCTTTCAAAACTATCAGATGGGTTTTATCCTTCAGGATTAAGTCAAGCCACCTGCTATGGGTCAGTGGACTCCTAGAAGTCAGAGACCATGTCACTGTCACCCCTGTTGTCACAGTATTGGCACAGAGTATAGGTATCAGTGATTATTTGCTTAACAAATGGCCTAGATTCTTAGCTTCTGTCCTTCTCCACTCCTGGGTTGCAGCTGGTCCTGCCACGCTCCAGTCCCCAGAAGCTATCACACGCTACTGTGGACAACTGTGTCCATCTTATAGCCTGTGACTCCTGGCTCCTGCCTCCATGGTCTGCCACGCACTGACCTGCTATTTCTTTTCTGTCCCCTCTCCATTTGGTGCCATGGCTGACATGCGACCTTGACTTTCAGTCCTGCATACTCCCTTGGTTTCAGGATCCTTCAAAGCCCTAGGTGGGAACGTTTCTCTGCCATCAGACAAGAGGACAATGGGTTGGGGAAGTCTCCTGTTTGGGCTCTGTGGCAATTTATCAATGTGTCTATTCTCCCTTATTTTGGTAACAGCTCCTTGATTTCCTTTACAAGGAACTACCTCTGTGTAGTTTCAGAAAACCCTTGGCCATAATGATTGGTTCTGAGATGGGCAAATGATCGAAGTTGGCTCAATGAATGAATCCCATGTTTTGTGTGGCATTTATTAAGAGTAGCCTTCACTTTCCTGTTGGTCTTACACCTGGAGCTGTTACAACCATCTCACCACTAAGAGGGGAAATCCTGCTTGAGGAGAGCACTGATAGAGGAGACAAAGCCAAGAAATGCAACAAAATACTGGGTCTGATTGACTTGATTTGATTACTGGATCACACCACACCCAAAGCTAGTGTAAGCCAACAAATTCTCTTTTGGGCTTTAAGTCACTTGGCAAAACTAAGTACCCTACCTGCAACAGAGTCCCAGTATAGGCTCTGGCACTGGTCTTTGGGACTGGACTGTCTCCTGACACCTCTCAATACTAACTCCCACATATGCCTAGCTTTGATCTTATATGCTACTCCCTCAGACACACCACAAAAGCACCCAGAATGGTGAGTGTGGTGTGCAGAGTCTGTATTTGGTACAGAATAGTTGTCTTGGTGCCAGAAACATGAGGGAGGGCCCGAAACCTAGAAGGAAACGAATAACAAGGCCATACTTGTGGCCCAACATCCTGGCATCCTGGGTCACTGTGGAAGTCTGGCCCAATCCCTATAAAACTAGCAAGAAATGGCTGTTTTCTTAGCACAGAGCTGAGGTAAGAACCCGAGCTTTAGAGTAAACCGACATGGCTTTGAGCCCTGACTCTGTTGCCTCTGATCTGTGTAACTCTGGTTAAGTCCCCATCCTCTCAAAGCCTATTTCCTCCTGTGCAAGAGGGAATAATACCTGATGCCCTGATAGGCTGGCTGAGAAGATTAAGTGGGCTAACCTATAGGAACCACCTTGCATGGTGGCTAGAGTTGGCATATAGACCGGTTTCTCCTGCATGGAGTGGGCAATTCATCCCCATGCCCCCACCCCCAACCGTCCTCAGGCTACCCAATGCCTAATATATAGAAGCTGCACAGACTGTTGTTGAAGTGCTCAGATCCTAGAAGGAGGGGTGCTTGGGGGACATGACTGACCCTGGCCCCTGGCCCTTCTGCAGCTATCCTTATCCTGTGCTGAATGACGGTCAGGTGGTGCAGCTTTGAAAGTAAATTGCTGTTTTGAATCTGGATCTCCGCTGCTGACATTTCTCAGCCTTCCACGGTACACTGGGAGATCTGCCTTCGCTGCAAGCTCGCTGGCCTTCTGCAGCTCCCTCTACCAGCAGAAACCACATCTGAGAGGCCAACACCGAATGCTCAGTTAGAAGCCTCCTGAATCTTCAATCTATCCTTATAAATGTCCAGAATCTTACTTCTCTTTTTGAATGGCAAGTTTTTCCTCCTGAAATTGAACATGTCTGCTCAGAGAAGCAACCCCTGGCCTTGTTCACCTCCATCAGAAAGCTGTCTCCAGTCTAGCGTGGGCTATGAAAAAGCCAAAAGGCCTGGAAAGACAGGCCCAGCCAGCCACCCTCAGCAGAGATAGCTGACAAACCCACCCCAATCAGGGGCCACACTGCTTTTGGTAACGGCAGTGAAAAAGTCTAAAGGATTTTGGACAGCTACTCCAACAAGGCTGCAGGCAGAGTCATGGTCACCTACAGCTGGAATAAAGGCTGAGTCAGAGCTGGAGGAGCTGGAGGGAGGGGGGCAGGGAGCCCACCAAGATGGCTACCACTTTCTCATGGAAAGGCATGGCTGGGAAGAGCAGAAAAAGGAGAAATGGAAAAGGAGTCACATGATTTGGAAACAATAGGGTTAGAAAGAGCAGTATGCTGCCTTGAAGACTTGTGAGAGTGGGTTGGTGAATTAGGCCAAGAGAATGATTCTGGACTGCAGGCCATGGCCCTTACCTGCTCACTCATGTCTGGTGCCCTCTGCCCACAGCCTGCCCTGCGGCCCCTTCTGCTCACATGTCTGTGTCAGACTCCAGCACCACTGTCTGCTATTTCTAGCACTGACTCCTGGCCAAGCTGCCTACAATCTCCCTCAGCACGGTGCTCTCCCTTCTCTGGGTTTGGGGTTTTTCTTTCTCACCAAGAGCTATAGGATGCAGATCAGTTACAACTGTAGGCTTGTATGCAGGAGAGCTGCCACTGAGGGCAGTAGGTTTTCTGAGAGCCCAGACACTGGGTAAAGGCTGGCTGGGAGGCAATAGCAGTGGATGACTGACAGACAGCTGGCTCTGTGTTTCCCTGCTGGGGAAAGAGATTAATATCTACTGAGGGCTGGTGTGCATGTAGCCACTGAGCTAGATGCTCATCTAACCCTACAGCAACCCATGATGTGCACATCTTATCCCTAGTCTACAGATGAGGAAACTGAATTTCCCTGAGGTTAAATCATTTACTGAAGGTCATCAGCTAGTTAGAGACAGAGCTAAAATGTATTAGCCCAGAGCTGTCTGATTCTAAAATCTGTTTTGTCCCCTCTACCTCCACCAACTGACCAGCATTTGCCTTTTAGCATTTAGATACTTTTGGGAAGATAGGGGCTGTCTTTGCTCTCTCTCTGTCTCTGTGTGTGCACATGTGTGTGCAGGTATTTTCTTTGCCATACCACTTGAAAGAAAGTTGCAGACATTCTTTCTCCTAGGAATAAAGATAAGCCCCCTCCCCACAGTCATGAGATTGTCATCAGACCTAAGAAAATAAACAATTAACAATAATGCCGTATCATCTATCCTAGTCCACCTTCAAATTTTCCCAAACTTTTTTTTTTTTTTTAAATCCAGTTTAAGCTCACACTACGCATTTGGTTGTGTATCCTACTCTCATTTACAGGTTAAATCTTTATAGCTGATTTATTCTGTGGCTTTAGTTTATATAATTCAAGGGATGGCCTGGGCCTTTCCCTTCTTCTGCCACTTTCTCCCCTGTTCTTCTCCCTCCCCGTGTCTCCCCCATCCTTGGAGGACAGAGGGCATCTCAGCCCACTGCCTCTTTCCTCTCCTCCTATCCGTAGGGTATGTATGAGTAGACCTCAGGAGCTTATAAAAACGTACAAAATACATAAGGCAGGAATTGAACCCCTATAGCACAAAGCTATTTATACTTGGGGGCAAACCCCTTATTTACGGAAAGTGTATTTAGGAACAGTTTTTTGACCACTAAGGGGATATTCATTTTTCTTCTTCAGATGAAGAGTTATAAACATAGGAATGGAAATAAACCCAAGTAACTTTCTGGACACACAACAAGCTCTTAAATATTAATCAATCAATAAATTAATTAATTTGAAAATCCACACCAATAATAAAATCACAGGATGTTTACTGCCTGCCAGCTCAGTGCCAGTTCCTGTGGAGAACAGTGGACCTGCAAGGGGCGTGCACTCTCATGGGAGAGACAAGTACATGAAAACAATCAGGAAGCTGTGTGGTAAGTGTTGTATGTGCAGAGTTCTGGGATAGCACAAATAGAAGCAAGGGGAGTCAGAGGATTTGCAAAAGGGACCTTGCCCTGAGGTCCCCATATGTCAAGCCCTTTAGGGATGAAGATGGACCCTTTAGGGGAAGCCAGGAGCAGGCAGTGCCATAACCACTTGTGCATGTTCCTCACAGACCCCTTCAAGACCATGTAGGGAATGCAGTGGGGGTAAGCCATGAGGCCAAGGGCTGGTTGGGAGACTCATTTAGTCCAAGTGGGTGATGAGGAGGCCTGAACCAAAGCTGTGACTGAGGCGATGGAGAGGAGATGAACAGAGAGGTGCTGAGGGAACAGAGGGAGAGGTTCTGACGGGGGAGGAATGGACTAGGCTTCTAGACAGATAGTGGTGCCATTCGCTGAAGCAGGAGATGGAGGAGGGGGAGTGAGTTTGCTAGAGAATGTTATGCAGGCTGGAGGCCTGTGAATTGAAGTGTCTGGGGAACATGGGAACACCTGCCAGAGCTGAACTGAAGGGAACCCAAGCTCAAAGGGGCAGAAGAATTTCTCAGGGCACTCAGAGCCAAGGCTGCTGGAAAGACATTTGCTGCCTCAGCAGCTTCTTCAGCCCAGTCTTCCACTGGCACTAAATGGCCTGGCTTATGCTATAAAGCTACAATCTTCCACCTGTGTAGACAAGCAGGCAACTACATTCCAACAGCTGCTCCTGGGGGCGGTATCCAAACCACACTGTTGCAGGTCTTTGGAAGGGGTCGGTTTTGCCTTTGGATTAACTGGTTTCTGAGACTTTACATTTAAGGGGTTTAGAATAGAGGTACCCTTGGGCATTTATCAGATTGGAAGGCAGGTGATTACTTTGTTTGCAGGATCAACCATTGGGGGAAACACAAAGAAGAGGACCCTGGAGGGGGCTTGTCATGATGCTAGTATCAGTGAAGGTCTCCTGAGATAGCCCAGCTGCCAAGGCCCACCATGTGGGCCGCACACATCCAGAACTAGAATCCCATCACTGAGTTCACCCTGTCAGTCTAATGCCCCAGCCAGGTAGGGAGAGCTGCACGCGGCTCAGAGAGTAGAGGTACTGCTGGCTTTAGCATCTGGATTAAATTCAAATGACCATTTTCTAAGCCCAGTTCCTCATATATCAGAAACAAAACAAAACAAAAGACAAAAACAGTTGTTGTTGAGTTGATTCCTACTCACGGTGACCCCATGTGTGTCAGAGCAGAACTGGGCTCCACAGGGTTTCCAATGGCTGATTTTCCTGAAGTAGGTTGCCAGGCCTTCCTTCTGAGGTACTTCTGGTGGACTCGACCCCAGTCTTCCTCTTAGCAGCTGAGTGTGCTAACTGTTTGCCACCCAGGGACTCCTCATATGTAACCAAACCAAACTCACTGCCACTGAATTGATTTTGACTCATGGTGACCCCCCACTGAACTTTTAAGGTTGTAAATCTTTACAGAAGCAGATTGCATCATTTTTCTTCCACAGAGCAGCTGGTAAGTTTGAACCACTGACCTTTTGGTTAAGCAGCCAAATGCCTTAAGCACTAAACCACCAGAGCTCCTTTCTCATATATAAAGTGGGTGTGCTACCTTCTTCCTTGACAGCTGATGGTAAAATTCAATTAAATGAACACAGACATGAAAGTATCTAATGGCCTCTTCATCTTCAGGGAGCAGAGCAGCTTCCACAGGGTGCTACCTACTTCTGCTGGTTTCTTGAAAGGGAAAGTGGTCAAGGCAAGAAGCTTTGGTTGAGGGATTCCCAGGCCCTCCTCAAGAGGACATGGCTCCTCACTCTTTCTATACCCACAGACAGGAGGAACTCTCAACTCCCCATCCCTGAAGAGAAAAGCAAGGGGAACCCTTAGCTTTTCATTTCCCAGATGAGGAATGCCTTCCTGGGGGGTCTGGGAGGAGGAACTGAGCATGCTCTCTCATCTCTTCAGGCGCAGCGTACAGGGTGATTCCTCCTTGCTGGTGGTCAGCTAATGCTTGAGCTTCTGGCCAAGGGAAGCTGCCACTTTCTATGTCTCCACTGTGGAGTAACTAACAGAGTCTTTTTAATTCTGAGGTGAAGTTGTCACAAGCCCATTTGGCCTCTCTTCTCTTAGCTTTATCAGTAAAAACCTGACATTTTTATCTCCATCTGATTATTTCCTGGGCCTCATTTCTCAATTGATTCTGAACTTGGGAGGGGGAGAAAAGAGGTGTTCATTAAAGCCTCTCTAAATCTATACACTTTCCAAGGTACAAATGTGCAAACTCCAGTTATTTGGCAAAATCTCAACTCTTTAAAAAAAAAAAAAAAAAAAAAACCATATATGAGAAGGATGCAGAGACCAACTGAAAATCCATTTATTTGCTTCTTGTCTGGAATTTTGTCAACATGTGTTCACCACAAGCTCTGAGGCATTTTATATATCGGCTTTAGAAAAGAGATGAATTGTTAGGGAGTTCAGTGTGTTGACAAGATATCTTTTCATTATAGGGTCCAACTCTGGACATGCAGACAGGTTGCTTTTGTGGGGCCCTATTCTTATCACTTGAGATTGGGGCTGTCCATTTGTGGACCTCTTTCCTTCATGCCTTGAGCTCCACAAGAGCCAGGACAGTGGACATATTTATCTTACACATGAGTGGTCTCAACACATGGTTGAACAGATGTGGGAATGAATGCAGGAGTGGTCATAGCCTTGAAGAAGGAAACTCCACTGAGGC
Organism: Orycteropus afer afer; assembly: GCF_000298275.1. Classification (NCBI taxonomy): domain Eukaryota; kingdom Metazoa; phylum Chordata; class Mammalia; order Tubulidentata; family Orycteropodidae; genus Orycteropus; species Orycteropus afer. The sequence goes on along the minus strand of NW_006921624.1, from coordinate 1,092,866 downwards.
GAGGGCAAGAGGGCCCTCTCCCTTGGCAGTGGCAGCCCTGGCTCAACATTAAATTCCCTTCTTGCCAGGCCCCTCTGCAGAGCTGCTGCCTGTGGGCTTTGCAAAGGGCCTCTGTTAGGTTCCCTGCCACCGTGAGATGTCGGCATGGAGCTCTCCTGACATAGGCACCAGCTTTGCAAGGCTGAGACTAATGTCACAATCTCAACAATTTCCATACCCATTCTAATGCTAGATGTTCTTCAAGAACGAAGTCCACACCAGAAACACACACCCATGAAACATTTTTTCCACAGGCGCACGTATATGGCTAGTGTACTCATTTGGCCAGGCACTGCTGCTTTAACAGACTGGCACATAGCTGAGGTCTATAGCTGGTGACGGAAGTGGTGTGGGCTCTGGAATCAGATGCCTGACCCAGATTTTTGTGCTGGGGAGGTAGCCCTGGTATCTGAGCCCCAGCTCTGCATCCATAAAATGTGGCTAATGATCCGTTCCTCAAAGGGCTATGGCAGAGATGACACAAAATATTGGGGTTCCATGTTTCTTAAAAGGAGAAGGTATACCACTGAGGCTACATGAGTTGCTCAGGTGACACATGGATGGACACTTAAAAAGTTATTTAATATGTCTTTTTTAAAAAAATTGAACCAGTCCATCATACCTGTGATTTAACCAATGTCTTTACTTAAGATGAAGCTAAAGTTGGTATGCATGTCAGGTCTGAATCTAGTTACAGATAAATATCAAGTAAAAAACAGCATAGTTGGCAGGAGAATGCGGCAAGCATTTTTGAAATGGTACTCTAAAGATTATTCTTTGAGAAGAACCTAAGGCATCTGACTGCTAACCAGAAGTCTGGCGGTTCAAGCCCCTGCCACTCCTCAGAAGAAAGACTGGGCAATCTACTTCCATCGAGATACTGCCTCGGAAACCCAAGGAGGGGTCGCTATGAGTTGGAAATGACTCGATGACAGTGAGCTTTTTTTTTTTTTTAAGTCTCTAAAACTCATGCCTACCAGTAGTAGGCGCTCAAGAAATGCTATCTGCTATAGCCACTGGCTAATGAAAGCAGGCACCTGGGAAGGACTAAAAGATAACCTGCCAAAGGGGCAAAGCAGGAATTAAAAGAAAGGGGTCTGCAGTTTCATGGCCCATCCCCCCTGCAGCTGATCTGTCACCTAAAGAAGAAGCGGCCGGCACAAGTGAGCTAACTGGCAGTTCACTTACAGCAAACTGATTAAGAATGTTCAACCAACAGCAGACTGTAGACCTTTCCAGTGAAAATAAATAGAGTGTAGACTGTATGCAAATGTGTTTGTCACTTTGACAGCACGTCTCAATTAAGGCATCTCGCGGCTGTGGGTAGGCTCTGTGGCTGCAGCTGTAAGGGAGAGCCTGCTGCATGGCTGATACTCAGGGCTTGACCTTAATCCGCATGCATGCATTAAAAAAAAATCCTGCCTTCCTGTACACTTGCATAATGCTGGCAGCCACGTGAGGGAAGTGACAAACGGGGAAAAAAGCCACTTTCATCCTCTCCAGTTTACAGACCTGTGAAGGCACAGACAGCTCTTATTTCAACAGAGTTTGGGGTGGCTTTTTTAATTGTTTATCTCCCACCCACGCGTGTGCACATGCGCATGCACACACACACACACACACACTTATTCTGCATTTAGCTGGGAATGGATTAAAGCATCTCCACTTCTTGTTGAAATGGAAAGGTCTTTCTCCATTTCAAATAGGGCCTCCTTTTTTTCTGTTTCGAAAATGGAATGTTTAACACCATGAAATCCCTCTCCCCCGCCCCCTCTTTCTCTGTAATGGGCTCCAAACTACAGCAAGGGGCTCTTTTCATGGGAAGGTTAGCGTGTGCAGGAATGAGGACAAAGGAAAGCAGGAAGCTAGCTCTGGAATGCCATGCTGGTGACAACTGGGGCTGCGCTTTCAGCAAACACAGCCAGGGAACTGGGGCGCAGATTTCTCCAGCAGGGTCTGAGCGCGGGGAGGAGGCGGCTCTTCAGGGGTGAAAACACCAACGCAATTTGAAGATAATCATTAACCAAATGAGCATTGCCCCATGGGTGCTACTTTCTTGCGCTACATTTCAATTTATAACATCCCTTTTAAGTGCAAAATTCAGAAGAGGAGAATGAACCTCCTCAGGTTAAAGAGGTATGAACGTATTATCTGAAAATACTAATTACAGAGGACCGACTTGTGTTTTGGTGAACTCATCCCGTACCGTAACAACCTACAGCTACAGTTCCATTAGTTTCCTTCATTTCTAAATAGCTCAGTGCCTGGGACATGTCACTTGATCAACTGCACCTGACACATGTCAGTTACAAACAGCAACATTTTACATGTCGGCTTCTAAGTCCTTTATGTGGTGAAACAGCAATCAAATGGGGAAATCGTAACGATCATTTTCATCGTGCTTCCTCTAACACATGACTAATGATTCAGGTGATTTAAACATACATAACGTTGCACATTCTTGTTACAGCCATATCTTGTGAACAGAACCATTTTTCATAAAGCACAAACACTCTGACTTTTGCTAATCAAGCGTCAATTCAAGAGAGAGGAGGATACACACTCTTTTTCAACCAAAAACATAACCACTGATAAGATATGGATACAATTTTCAGTTTTTATGCAGAATACAATGTTTTACTTAAGGGGGAAAAAATCAAGCAAAGAGAATTTTTCAAATGCTCAAGTTGATGGAAATAGTTGGTTAAAGAATCAAACCTCTAGAATCGTACTGTGGGTGTTTACTCTGAGCAGCAGGACTCCCAATGTGGATATTCAGGAAGTACATTAATAAAGAACTTCTAATTGATTTTTTTTCTAAGACTTCGCTTGTTGTCTTTTACTTGAAGGTGCAAAGAAGGCCTGGGATGCTAAAGTGTTCTAATGAAATGCTTAGCTAACAGAGGTGCCTTAAAAAGGGCGCCTTGGAGGGGGAGGCAGCTGCTGCATTTAATGACTTCATTCAACAGTACAGCTAGTTCATGACCAGAGCATTGCTGTCCCCTCACAATTTTAAAAAATTCACCTTCAAAATATTTTTGCACCAAATAAACAATGGAAGAGGTGAAAATTTCCATGGAGCTCCTCAGCCAGAGAGCAAGCTGAAATGAAAACCCATCTGCGGCGTGTGCTACAGCTCCTGCTGACGGACAGACTGCTAACAGGGCCAGAGTACATACCTGTCCGAAGTGGACTGTGATTGGCCTCCGGTCTTCACGGAGCTTGGGGTCCTTCGCCTCCACCAGTGGGGATGGTGCAGTCTTTGGTAGCTGCTCTTCTGTGGCTGGGGCACAGCCATTCTCAGCGATGTCCTGAGGGGAGAAGTATGTTTGGGGGGGGTTGGTGTTGGAGGTCACAGCACCTGGCCTTGAGCTCCCTCAGACCCCAGAGCTAAGAGACTATGCAACTCATTCAACATTCAGAGCTGATCCTTCTGACAAAGGGGGAAGAAGAGGAAGGCTAACTTGCCTCTTTGATTTTTGAGGACCAGAGAAGTCCTCATACATTAAACGACACATTAAAATCATACACATTAAATTACGAAGACAATATAAAAATAATTCATAATAGTGGGAAAAAACTATCTCTCATCTCATTACCTTACACAGCTATTCTCACTTTTACATATTCACTTTTGCCCACAGTAGACATATAAAAATTACTTGCAATCACAGCTCATGTATAATTTTATATCCTGCTTTCTCCAACTATATTCGAAGCTTCTCCATGCTGCTATATAGTCATTTTAACAAAAAATTTTAATGGATGGTTAGTATTTCCTCGAGTGGGTATACCATAATTCAGTACACTATTTCACTACCACTGGACATTTAGGCTGCTTCTAATTTTTTTACATCCTAAATACCAGAGTCATAATTATTGCAGTGTTTCTCTTGAATTATTTCTTGTATGGAAATCTCTAGGAATAAAATCACTAGGTCAAGAGATATAAATATTTTTAAGGTTTTTAATTCATCCTACTAAACTGCTTTCCAATTTACACCAACTACCAGCAATGGATGCATTATCAGTTTCATGGCACTTGTTAGCCTTATCGTTTTAAAAATGTATCGCTAATTTAATAGGTGAAAAATTAGACCTCATTGTTGCTTTAATTTGCATTGCTTTGATTATTTCTGAGTGTGGACATTTTCCCCATGTTTGTTTCCTGATGATGCGACTGTTTGTGAAAACGGTCTCTGTGTACTTCCTCTCTCCCTACCCCAAGTCTTCCCTGCAGAGAACAAAGTGAAGCCTGGGTTAAGACTCTATGACTTGGGGAAAACTTAGGAACCAAAATAACATTTTTAAATTCAGAAATTTACATTTGTTTTGTTCTTCTGAAGAAAGAAGTAAAATTTTAAGGAAAAGCACAACTCCAATGTGCGAAAGACAGGTAATGGTTCCTTTGGCTAAAGCTGGCTACTGGCTCTGCACACAGGTTGTTTGGAAGGTGGATGGTACTTGCATATGTTAAGGACCACAGGCTTTATTGAAGTCATTAAAGTTGCTTAAATCCTCATTGGAACAAGGTGGAGATTACATACATGGACAAATAACATTTCAACAATCATTTTTCACCAAGTAAAAATAAGACCCAGAATTAAAAAATAAATACAACTTACAATTCTCATTGCAAAAATAAATACAGATATTGATTATCAAAATGCACATCTTGAGTACTAAGTTCTGCACATAAAAGATTCTTGACAATTTGTGGCTCTTAAACTTTTGGTTGAATAATGGCCTGGCATGGAGGAAAGTGGACCCTAATTGAATAACACTGCATTGAGGAAGAAACATACTTAACATCCCTGAATCTGTTTCCTCATCTGCGTAGTGCCTAAGGCATTTGACTGCTAATCACAAGGCTGGAGGTTCAAACCCACCAGCTACTCCTCAGAAGGAAGACTGGGCAATCTACTTCCATAGAGATACCACCTCAGAAATTCAAGGAGGGGTCGCTATGAGTTGAATCTACTCAACGGCAGTGACTTTGGTTTCTGTTTGTTTAAGGTGGGATATGTTTGCTATGAGGATTAAAGGAGGTAATGTCTATAGGAATTTTAATGATAAAATAAACGAAAACTCCCATCCCCAGCTGCCTACCTCCTGACCTCCTCTCCTAAGGAATCAAGGCCACCTGCAGAGAAGCCAACTCTGAGGAGTCTCTGTTGTCAGGTGCATTGAGTTGGTGCCGATTCACAGAGACCCCATGTCCGACAGAAATGTCCTGCGCCAGCCTCACAAATCATCACTATGCTGAGCCCATTGTTGCAGCCACTGTGTCAATCTACCCTGTTGAGGGGCTTCCTCTTTTCACTGACCCTGTTTCACCACGCATGATGTCCTTTTCAGGGACTCGTCCCTCCAGATAACATGTCCAAAGTACTTGAAACAGTCTCACTATCCTCACTTCTAAGGAGCATTCTGGCTGTAGTTCTTCCAAGACTGATTTGTTCATCCTTCTGCTAGTGCACGGTATATTACGTTCTTTGCCAACACCATAATTCAAAGGCATCAATTCCTCTGCAGTCTTCTTTATTCACTGTTCAGCTTTCACATGCACATGGGGGGGGGGCATAGCGACCCCCATTGGGTTTCCAAGGCTGTAAAACCTTCACTGAAGCAGATCGCCCCGTCTTCCTTCTGCAGAGCATTGGGTGGGTTTTCAACCACTGACCTTCTGGTTAGTAGTCAATGCCTTATTTGCTACGCCACCAGAGCTCCTTCACATGCATATGAGGTGATTAAAAATACCATGGCTTGGGTCAGGTGGACCTTAATCCTCAAAGCGACACCTTTGCTTTTTAACACTTTTAAGAGGTCTTTTGCAGCAGATTTGCCCAATGCAATACATTGTTTGGTTTCTTGACTGCTGCTTCCATGGGTATCGATTGTAGATCCAAGTAAAATGAAGTCCTTGACAACTTCAATCTTTTCTGTTTATCATGATGTTGCTTATTGGCCCAGTTGTGAGGATTTGTGTTTTCCTTTTGTTGAGGTATAATTCACACTGAAGGCTGTAATTTTTGATCTTCATCAGAGATCTTCACTTTCAGCAAGCAAGGTTGTATCATTAGCCTATCACAGGTTGTTAATGAGTCTTCCTCCAATTCCCAATGCTACATTCTTCCTCATATAGCCCAGCTTCTGGGGTTATTTGCTAAGACACAGATTGAGTAAGTATGGTGAAAGGTACAACAATGACACACACCTTTCCTGATTTTAAACCATGCAGTATCCCCTTGCTCTGTTCAAACAACTATCTCTTGGTCATGTACAGGTTCTGCATGAGCACAAAATTAAATGTTCTGGAATTCCCATTCTTTCCGATGCGATACATATTAAGTTAAGATCCACACAGCTGAATGTCTTTGCATAATCAATAAAAGACAGATAAATACATTTCTGGTATTCTTTGTTTTCAGCCAAGATCCATCTGACATCAGCAATGATATCCCTCATTCCAGGTCCTCTGCGCTTTCAATCTTAATAGGTATTCAGTCAATTCCTGAAGCCTTCTTTTTGGCCAATGCCTTCAGTGAAGCTTGGACTTCTTCCTTCAATACCACTGGTTCTTGATCATATGCTATTTCCCCAAATGGTTGAACCAATTCTTTTTGGTATAGTGACTCTGTATTCCACCTTTTTTTGATGCTTCCTGTGTTCAATATTTCACACACAGAATCCTTTAATATTTCAACTCAAGGCTTAAATTTTTTCTTCATTTCTTTCAGTTTGAGAAAGCCAACTGTGTTCTTCCTACGTGGTTTTCTAACTCCAGGCCTTTGCACATTTCATTGTAACAGTTTACTTTGTCTTCTTGAGCCACGCTTCGAAATCTTCTGTTCAGCTATTTCACTTCATTTCTTCCTTTTGCTTTAGCTACGTATGTTCAAGAGCAAATTTCAGCGTCCATTCGGAAACCCATTTTGGTCTTCTCTTTCTTTTTTAATAACTTTTTGCTTTCTTCATGTATGATGTCCTTGATGTCATTCCAAAACCAGTCTGGTCATTGGTCATTAGTATTCAATGCATCAAATCTAGTCTGAGATGGTCTCTAAATTCAGGTGGGATATACTCAAGGTCACACTTTGGTTTTCGTGGATTTAATTTTCTTCAGCTTCAATTTGAAATTGCATATGAGCAACTGATGTGTTCCTCAGTGGGCCCCTGGCCTTATTCCAATTGATGGTATTGAACTTCTCCATTGTCTCCATATACGTAGTTGATTTGATTTCTGTGTATTCCATCTGGCAAGGTCCACGTGTATAATCACTGTTTATGTTGTTGAAAAAAGGGTATTTCCAATGAATTGTGAGTCTTGGAAAATTCTATCATGTGATCTCCAGTGTCACTACTATCACTAAGGCCATTATTGTCCAACCATTGATCTTTGTTTCCAACCACTAGTAATTATCAAATGAAACAGAATGCTTGGACACCAATATCTTAGCCATCAGTGAGCTGAAATGGACTGTTACTGGCCATTTAGAATCAGACAATCTTATACTATGCTGGGAATGAAAAATTGAAGAGGAACAGCATCACATTCATTGTCAGAAAGAATATTTTGAGATCTGTCCTGGAGTACAATGCTGTCAGTGATAGGATAGTATCCTTATGCCTACTAGGAAGACCAGTTAACATGACTACTATTCAAAACTGTGCACCAACCACTAATGGCAAGTGAAGAAATGGAAGATTTTTAGCAACAACTTCTGCAGGAGTCTCTGTACTACTTTATAAATAAAATAGGGAGATGATGACATTCTGGCTTTGCAGCAAGGGCCAACTGTGGCTCAGTGGCAGGACCGTTTTCGATGAGGCTTAGGATCAGTGATGAGAGAGGGTACTGACAGCTAAGTAGAAATGGCTCTTTGGGGAAGGGGCTGCCCTAATGTACTCCAGTCTGATGGAACAGAGGGAGAGGGGTTCCCTCTGCAACAGAAAAGGGCAAAAGGGCCATTGTGACCATGTGAAGACATAGGGTGAGGGGCAGAAGAGGTTGAGTAAGGCCTATTTAGTTTAGGGAAAAAGTGTGTGTCTAAAAAGAAATGAAATAAAATTGTAAGGTAACATAGTAAGGAAATATTGCTACTAGATAATTGATAACTGTAAGATGATACTTATTTTTTTGTTTAAAAAGGAAAATGCACATGGCAGTTTTGGGGAAAAGGTCTTAGCTTAAGTTTCTAAGTAAAAATAGCGTCTCCCAGTTTTGTTTCTTCCATTAACCAGCAGTCTGAGCTTCCTAATTCATTCAATTTCCCTGTATTTCTTTTATTTTACAGTGGGGAGACCACCATCTGCTTAGCAAACTTCAAAGCCATTGAGAGGATGGATTATGTGAGATGAAATGTGAGGATGCATTGACAAATGTTACAGTATTGTGCAAATTGAACCCCTTATCCTCTGCATAATGGAGAGAACTTACCAACTGCCATCAAGTCAATTCCGACTCACAGAAACCCCACAGGGCAGAGTAGAACTGCCCTGTAGGTTTCTAAGGCTGTAAATCTTTATGGAAGCAGACTGCCTCATCTTTCTCCTACAGAGTGGCTGGAAGGTTCGAACTGTTGACCTTTTAGTGAGCACCTGAATGAATACCTGAACCACTGGACCAGCAGAGTTCCTCCATTTAAAAAGAAGAGCTCCCCTGTGTTGAGCATCGAATGCATGGCAGGCACTTTTCCAGACCCTCGATTTTCATTACCACACTTAGTTTCCACAACAATCACAAGCTAGATAGATCATCCTTCTTTTATAGGTGGAGAAATTAGGGTTGCTATGAGTTTGGTTTTGGTTTTGGTTTTGGTTTTATAGGTGGGGGACTCAGAGAGAGTAATTTATAAGGTGATAATATAACTAGAAAGTGGAGCAATCCAGAACTATATGACTCCTGGCCTTTTTACCACATTGACACATAACAATAGCACATGGCAAAGTGTTCTGAGTTGGGGAGGTGCTCAACAAGTCATGAAATATGATCTTCTTCTTAGACATCATGATGCTTTACATCTCTTTCATTAGCGTGGTCACATTCTGCCATACCTTACAAGAGTTCTCTGCCCTAGAGCCTTGAATCTAGCGTACGATTTCAAACAAATCTCTGTCAAGTTGATTTGGTCACTCGAAAGGCAGATTTGTCCAATACACACATGTGCTGTGCATCAAAAAGCAGTGCTATACATGCATTTTATTTAGATGATTCAAAGGTGAAAGACTGCTTACGAAGTCCTGTGGCCTGCCACAGCAATTTACTAATGTCTTCACTACTCTTTCAAACTGGAGAAGGGCAATTGCTTTCTCCCAGGATCTCTGATGGAGCAGAGTGGAAGAAGCCCAAGTCCAGAAGGAAACAGGGCTGTTTCACATCTTCTACTGTATCAACTAGCAGAGTTGTTACATGTAATAGGATCCAGTAATAGTAACTTTTGGTGAGAATGCAAATTGGCAGTTTATATAAAAAACCTAAAAGATATATATTTCCTTTGGCCAACTAATTCCATTTCTAGAAATTTATCTTAATGAAATAATTAAAAGTTCTTACAAAGTTTTACGTACAAGGATATCTGCCTAGAAAAAAACTGAAAGTAACAAAAGCATGGAACAACAGGAGTGATTAAATAATGTCTGGTACACACGTCCATTGGATAACAGTTCACACGTCCATTGGATAACAGTTAATGTCATTTAAAACAATGACATGTAGAAGAAACGTTAATGGTCTAAAAAATGTTCAGGACATAGTAAATGGAAATGAAGGTTATAAAACAGGTGATTATTTTCTTTTTGCTTGTCTGATATGTGGAATTTTCTTTAATTAACATGCATTTAGTTTGTAAAACAGGAAGAAAATATAAACACCTTCTAAATGTCATTCAAAAAATGAAAAAAAAACATGAAGTTGACGGGAGGAATAAACTTGCTCCATTCCTAAGGGTCACAAAGGAGGAAGACAGTAGACCAAACTGCATATCAGAGGTGACCTCAGGGTACCAAATCTCTTCCTAGGAGCCCCGCAGCTTGGCCCAGAGCACTGGGCTCCAACCAGTTCCTGTCCCTCGGTAAAGCTAAGGAGTCAGAGAACTAACTATTCAATTCCTGTCGAATGAGTGTTTACTACATTTCAGGCACTGGAATAAAAAAATCATGAGTGAGATCTAATCTCCACTCCTCTGTGGAGAAGGCAGGCACAGTACGTTAAGTCCTCAGACATGAATACCCAGGAACCCAGGGTCTCGGGAGACCCGAGGAGAAAGATTAATGCCAACAGAGGGGTTCTGAGTGGCCTTGGGTAAGAGCTAGGGTGGGGACTGGACTCAGAAGGAGCCGAGGACAGGACTTCAAGAGGCAGAGGAGTAGAGCATTCCCACTAGGAGAAGACAGAGGGCAGAGCCTGTTTAGGAATGGTAGATGGTCTAGGGGCTGGGGGCAAGTAGCTCCAGCCAAGGAGTGGGAAGGTGTGGAAGGCTTTAACCAGGGAGTGGCTCAGTTGGAGCTGTGTACTTGAAAGATGGCTCTGGTGGCTGTGTGGATAACCAAAAGGGAGGTGATTCCACACCAATCACGTCTTGGAATACATGCATGTGGGTGTTTGCTGAACAGATTTGCTGTTCCAGATGTGAGGTATAAGAAAATAAGACAGAATGGAAATTCCCATTACTGAGTAGTTTCTAAGCATTGCTGTTTAGACCAATGATCTCCTTTAATCTTCATAACAATTCAGTAAAATCCATATTTCCTCTAATTTACAGATAAGGAAAACTAGGTTCAGAGTAATTTACTCAAGTTCACATAGCTAACAGCCCGTATGACTAGCACTGAACCCAGTCTGTGTGCTTCAGAAGCCTAAACACCAGACCATGGTGCGGTGTGTGTGTGTGGGGGATTGGAGGCCATCCCCCCAGGGGTGTGAAGCAAAGGCACTACTGCCTCTGACTCGGACTGCTCGTGGAAGAACTATCTTCATTCTCAGATTCCTACAGGGCCCTTCTTTCCCCAGTCTACCTCACATCACAGCAAATGCAAATTAAAACATGAATATTGATATCAAAATAGTACCCAAAGTTGGAATTTCTGTGATTGAGGCTGACACGTATTTTAATGTGTCTGGAGACAGGGAGCTGACAGTTGTGTGATAAAGTGTGAAAATGTCTGTTCTGTGAGAGTCTACCTAGAGCTCCCCGCCCCACACATGCTTACTCACTCCCTTCAATACACTGGGAAATGTTTGGCCAGAAACTCAAGGCTTTGCTAACCCAACTGTGAATTTGCTCCTTTCAATCACAGAGAGACTCTAAACCAACAAGCTCAATTTGCTTTTTAGAGATCAAATATTTAGAAACTTTAAAAATGGCTGGGAAGTGGGCCCATGTGATTAAATCATTTTGATGCTGAAGAAAAACATAATTTTTTCTGGGGTCCCTCGATAGACCAAAAAATGACATCCTTAAGTGAAGGTCTTAACGCTCCCAGCAGGTGAGGAGGAATATGTGTGCGTGTGTGTCCATCACTTTTATTTATTTATTTTTTCAGGGCCCTCTAATGCCAGGCTGGTGTAAGGTGCTGCAATGGGAATGCAATTTATTAAGAGTGACAAGCCTGGCCATGCAGCATTCTTCTCTGGGCCAGGTGTGGCAGGTAGATACTCTAGAGGAAAGAACTACATTCTCCCTTTAGAAAGTGATGGCTGGATGGCATCTTTGCCATTTCTTCTTTTTCCTAATTTTGAGCAAGTCAGACTTCAAAAGACGCCAAGCCATAGAAGAGCTTGACCACTTCGCTCCATTTGTCCAGAGAAATATGTTATCCATCCTTCTTTTTTGCTGTTGGGCTGGAGCCAAGCAGGTCTGGAATAAAGCCACACTACAGTGTCTATTAACAATTATTTGCCAATGGTTACACGACACTCTGAAAGCTTCTATTTCAGATGCTTTGAAAATCTGCAGCACAAATGAACAAGGGATGGAGTCACATTAGAGAAGGACCCTCCACACACCATGGTGACCTCTCTGCAGGTCGGCACCACATTTTCTATTTGCAATTCAAACCCAAGGCGAGAGCGAGGAGGGCAAGACTGGGTTCTTGATTATATCTGCGAGGTCACCATTGCTATGCAGAGTTAGAGGAGGCCAGGTGGCAACCCAGTACATTTGAAAATTGGATCTTTGTTGGGAACTGCCTCAATTTCATAGCAAAAACCAAACTTGAGATGTCTGCATTAGGCACATCTGGGGAGCCACATAGATATGTTATCATATGAAGGGGTGGGGTAGCGGGGAGGGGGACAAGAGAGCAAAGGAAATATTTTCTACTGCAGTGTGAGGTCAGGTGAAGCCAAAGCCTAAATTAGCTCCAGAAAGGGAGCTGGAGAGCACTGCAGAAGACCCAAGTCCTGTACATACTGAATAATGCTAGTGTTTCAAATACAAAATAGCTCTTCCAAGAACAACTGCAACATATCAGGTCTGTAGAAATCTGTAAGACCAAAGGGGGGAAAAGTGAAAATTGAAAAGGGTGCACTAATAGATCTGTCAACAGTCCAATGGTGACAAGCCACATTTCTATAAAATGCCTTCACCATTCGTGTCACCTGAAATGTACTGACACTCTTTATAGAACATTATCTCCTGAGCTATTCTTGAAAAGACTGGCAGGGGGAAGAAGAGAAGGGGAGGGACAAAGATCTGCCTGAGATACTATCAAGGAAGGAAAAGGAGGTGGTGTGGAAGGAAAGGGGTCTAGACTGGTTAAATGAACCTTTGAACAACAACATTAAAACCATGAGTGTAACTGGTTATTTGCAGAGATGTTACATATAAAAAGGGGATTTTCTTAAGGCCAAATACATACATGAGTAGGGAGGTAAGGAGATGTCTCTTGCTTAATGGTCTGCAGATGGCAAGTCTGACCAGTGAGGGTGTATCTGTCCAGTGCACACAGGCAGGACCTTTTTCTTTCCTTATTTCAGGTGATGTTCTAATACCAGCCAGAGCCAAGGATGGGAAGAGGGAAATTTTGGAGAGAGAATCCCCCATCTATGTCCTCTATTTTACATCCACTCAAATTCAGGCACGAGACTGGGATAGGGGATGAGAAGGTCCTGTCAGGGACTTAAATGACATCCAAGAGAAGAAGTCCACTGCCAGTCTCTGGTGGGGTGCAGCAGATGACAGTTAAGGTCTACCTGGACTGACTATTTCGGACTTGACGCTCAGTTGTTAAAAATTCACTCTCAGCTGAAACTCGGAATTTAAATGCTTAGTCAGAGCAAATCATTTTCCAATTAAAAGAAAGGAATCAATTCCTTTGACCATTTCAAGTTAATTAGAAGGTCTTTCTGACTTCATAACATTAAAACTGTTTTTTATTATTATTTTTTTAAACTCCCAAGATAGACAAAGGCCTTTATTAGAGTAGTACATTTGGGGTGTAAGGATAATGAAGTAAGTGACTCCAAACATCTTCAGGAAAACAAAACACTTCTTTTAAGAAGGCAGTGGAAAACACTGCAGTGAAAGATCACAGAACCTGGAAGTAGGCAGTCTGGGGTCGAACCCCAGATCTGCCAGCTCTCACAGTGGGACCCTGGCAGTCACTTCACCTCTCTGTAATCTTCTTAGTCATGAGATGGGAATAATGCCCCACAGGGTTATTCAAAGGATCAAATGTGAAAGCTGCTAGACTGGACCATGTGTAGCAAGTGCTTAATGAAGGCTGACAATAATAATAACGATGACAATTGTTAATAACAATATGCAAAAATGCCCTTTTTGTTATATTCACACCTCATTGTACAAGTGTAGAGATCGGGTCAGGGGAATCTTAGCCAGTGTGATTTCATAAAATTCTCATATCTTACTGATGGTTCAGGAAGATAATCAGAAGCTCCTCTTCTCTCATAGAGCCTCAGAAATCAATCGCTGGGCTCCTCTCATTTAATCCACAACCGTGAGGGGAGCCTGCAGCGTCTTCCTCCAGCCCGCCCCTTTGTGCCCTGCATCTGCGTGCTGGCCATGTGCATGCCGGAGCCACCGGAGTCATGTCCCGGGGGATGCCTCCTTGTTTTGGTTTCAGCCAGCCACAAGACAGAGGGCGGCTGGAGGTGGGGGTGCTGCTGGGATGGCGAGGCCAAGCCAATTTCTACAAACCCCTGGGAACCCTAGGCCCAGTGGGGCTGGCAAGGGACAGACCGACAGCGCTAACAGCGGTAACTCTGAACTTCCTCGCCTTTGTGGGTTTAAACTAGAGTCTTAATGTTATTTGAAGACAGTTTTTTGTCTGTGAATATTTATAACAGTGTGAAAACTCCCGGACAGCTGGTAATGCATTTTGAAGTGTGCTAACAACACTGTATCAAACAGCCTTCTATTGATCACATCATACTTTTTTGTGGCCACGCATTTCATACACGGTGCTTATACATTTTGAATAAGAACTTCAAGTACCTTTTGCTTCAAGCGGTTTTTCACCTCTTTTATTCCCATTTTTGCATGATCTTTTGCCTGCATGAAAAATTAATTTAAGTTAAGATTCCCTTTCTGTTTCCAGCAGGGACTATGCTTGATTTCACTCCGTTGTGAATCACCTTCTCTGATTACTAGAAAAAGGAAGAAAAAAATGGGATCATCAAGTCAAAAACATAATGGCTATGAAAACAAATACAACGTTAAAGTTAAAGAAAAAAAAAAATCCCTGAAGGAGACTGCAGAGATTTTATTTTCTGCATTTTGATGGCACAGAATTTTTTTTCCTCCTGAAGCCCTTCTTCTGCTCACTGTAATCATTTACCTCAGCAGCCTGGTGATGGCTACCGGTAACAGCAGAGCAGCAGCCCTTTCTGGCCGCAAGATTCAGAACATCTATTCCATTTCCCCAGGACAGGGGTTCAAGACCAATTTCCCGCCCAGGCTGAACGGCCTGAACAGACACAGCTCTGGGATTCTAGCTATGGCGCCATTTCCTCAGGCTCATTTCGACAGACATCCTGGCTTTTATTTCTTATCATTTTAGACTCATGTGGTTCAACTGACAGCCACCCAGCCCATTACAATTACAGCAATTTAGCACAGAAAGGACAAACAAAATTGAAAAAGTGGAAATAAAACAAAAGCACCTGACTTAAGTGGTTCAGGGTCAAATTAGCAAGCAAGGGAAATTGCCAGAGAAAATACTTGAGACTTGTAAATGGTGGAGCATCGGGAACTGAGGTGCTTCTATTTTCATTCTGCTGTGGGCACGACTCTCACAAACAATCCATTTCCTACAGGGCAGCCATGAGAGAGACGATGAAGAATTTGGGAGAAAAATTACGGGGTGTGTCCTGCCACGAACACTCTTCAGGAATCTGCAAAGGAGCTGCTTTAGTTGACTTAACAATGAGGATACATGCAGGAAAAGTTTGCTAGCACACCTGAGAGACCATGCCTCCATGTCATAGGGATATGGGCACAGAGCAGCCTGAATTTTAGTCAACTGTCTAGGCTAAAACCAGAAGCCTACCATTTCTCTATCATAGCTACTGTTAGCAGCAGCACCTTAAATTAAATATGTTACTGAACTGATCATAAAATATCAAGGCTAAATCATCCTCAGAGCTCTGAGGGCTTTTGGAAATAGCCTAGTAGCCCCTGAATCATCTCTGCAGTTCAGGGTCAGGTGCATTTTAGAGTCTTATGATGCCACGGGACATAGCTACTTAGATTCCGACACTAAGATCAGTACTTACAAACTTATAGACAGTCTTCATGGCTGGGTTTGCTTTTGTTTTTACGGTATTCAGAATAGCTCCACTTCCTTTCTATAATGAAAATATCAATTAGAAATTTGGACTGAAGACATAGTAATCCAACACCAACAAAGATCTTTTCTCTTCAATCAAGTTAAGCAACATTTCAAAAGCATGTAATTTAATTAGAAAAACAAGCCTATATACGGTAATTGGTTCCAGGTAGTTACGATTACAGTTATGGTAGAATCGTTATGGGTGGGTATTTGGGGGTGGGGGTATGGGGAATGAGGATGGATAATCCTTCTTTGTGATAACTAGCTGAGGGGAGACTTTAGACTCTGTATTTTGTTTGGCACCTGTACCCTGGCTGGAAGGAAAGCTCATCACAGGCTTTCTGGGGCAAGGGTTATAGTATAGTAATATACAGCTTCTAGCATTCTGGACTCTGAATCCAGCAATCCGAGTTCAAAGCTTGGTGGAACCTGTGATGCTAGCCTTTTAGGAGCTCTGGTGGTGTAGTGCCTATGGCATTTGACTGCTAACTAGAAGCCTGGTGATTCAAATCCACCAGCTGCTCTTGGAAGGAAGATGGGGCAATCTATTTCTGTAGTGATACAGCCTCGGAAACCCAAGGAGGGCTATGAGTTGGATCCAACTCAACGGCAGTAAGTTTTTTTTTTTTTTAAGAAGTTCTAGTTACCATGGACAACATGAAGGTACACTTAATAGCAATGGACTCTATAGCTACAACCAAGCCAGGGCAGAACATTCAAGGTCTGATTAGCCAGGATTGTCCAGCTCCTCTGAAAATATGCTACCCTCAGCCATGTACCTTCCCTTCCTCATTCTGGTTTTCTTTAAATTTTATTTATTTTGTTGTTGTTGAGAATATACAGAGCAAGACATACACCAATTTAACAGCTTCTACAGGTATTATTTAGTGACAATGATTACATCCTTCGTGTTGGGCAACCATTCTCATCCTCCTTATCTGAGCTGTCCCCTCCTCATTAATATAAACTCACTGCCCCCTAAGGTACTTATCTAATCTTTTGAGTTGCTGTGGTTAATTTGATCCTATATAGATAGTTCTTAAAAGTGCACAATGCTCAAGGCAGACTTTTTTTCTTTTCTTTTTACCAGCTAACCAGAAGGCTGGTGGTTCAAACCCAACAGCCACTCCTCAGAAGGACGGTTGGGCAATCTACTTCCGTAGTGATACCACCTCAGAAACCGAAGGAGGGGTCATTATGAGTTGGGTCTGACTCCATGGCACATAACAACAGCAACAGTTAAACTAATCAACTGCTTGGTTTGAAAAAGACTTCAAGGGATATTTTTGGTTTAAAGTTTAAAGATTATCTCAGGGCAACAGTTTCAGGGGTTCACCCACCCTCCATGGCTCCAGAAAATCTAATATCCATAAGAATTTGCAATTCTGTTCTGTATTTTCCCCTATCAATCAAGATTTGTCTATGAAATCTTTGATCAAAATATTCAGTAATGGTAGTTGTGTCCCATCCAGTTCTTCTGGTCTCCTGGCAAAGGAAGCAGTTGTTCATGGAGGCAATTAGCCACACATTCCATATCCTCCTCCTATTCCTCCTCTTCTTCCTCTGTTGTTCTAGGTGAACAGAGACCAATTGTTGTGGCTTGGATGGTTGTTTGCAAGCTTTTAAGATCCCAGGCACTATGCAATGAACTAGGAGGTAGAAGAGAAACACTAAACACTTCATTAGACCAGTTAACTGGGATGTTCCATGAAACTATGACCCTAAACCGCCAAACCAAGGAATGAAATCCACGAGGTGTGTTTCTATGTAAGCAGCTACTCTCAAACTCTCCTTTTGTCATTATAAATGGATCTATTACACAACTTTTGCCAATTCAACTTTTAATAAGTGTACAACATACTGACAACAGTTACAATAATCAGCCTTGCAACCCTACCCTTAATCAATGGTGATTTTTCCATCACCATTAACCATCCTGCTTTTACCCTTCCTCCCACCTATGGTAACCACTAATCAACTTTGGTCTCTATACATTTGCCTTTTCTTGTCTTCTTATATAAGTGAGGTTTTACGATATTTGTCCTTTTGTGATTTACTCAGCATAGGTCTTCAAGCTCCATCCAGGGATGGGGAGGCCAGATGGAATCAGATCATGAAGGGCCTCCAATACCAGGTGAAGGGGTCTATATTTTAGAGGGTGTTAAATCAAATGCACCACATAATCAGATATGTGGAGGTTTGGAAAGATAATTCCAATTGATATGTGGAAAACAAATATGAATAGAGAAAGGCCAGAACCAGTGGGTGTATAGGAGAATAAGATACAGTAACACAATCACTGGCTTAAATTATAGCACAACTCTTGGTAACTGCTCACATTAGACATTTTGAGATTTAGTTAAAAATGTTAAAATCTGATCTAGAATATTTTCTCTGTTGTAGGACAATATGAAATTTTTACCTACTCATTTATTCCATACTGCTTTCCAAAATTACTTAGTATCCTATTTAAATGGTCCTTTAGAGCATTAAAACTTCCTTTATCAATCAATCAACAAGTCCTTATTGCTTGTCTATGACTTGCCAAGGCTGTGTTTGGCTATACAAGAAGAACAAAAGAAGTCTTTCATTAAGGAAGTGCTTACTTTTGGCCAACTGTAGCCACTTCCAAGGGACCCACCTTGGCAGGTGCGCACTTGACCCATAAACAGGAGAGAACACTTATCACATTATGTTGGAGTTGCTTGTTTACATCCCACTCTCCCCAACAAGATGAGGGCTCCCGGGTCCTGCTTCCCACTGTATGCCCAGCACCCAGCATGGTGCCTGGCACAGGGTACATATGCACTGATAAACTGATGGAAAAGGAAGGCAAGAGTTTGAATTCTTTCATGGCTTCTGAAGCCCTAAGGACCTGGCTCCGGACACAACAATAAATGGTTTACAACAACAGTGAGGGGATGAAAAAAATCTCTCAGTGATATGTTCTCCATTTCTCCAGGAGCCTTTGCTGGGAAAAGCGGAGCAGCAAGAGGCACCCATTTGTGATTTCCATGATCACTAAAAGCCTACTGGTCCTAGAAAGAGACTCCAGAAATACTCTAAGACAACATCCCATTCAACAAGCCTCAGCTGGCTTCCTAAAATGAGAATACTTCTTTTGCCTTTCTGACCAAGGGATGGCTTTGGACAGTCTCATCCTAGTCTCCAAGTGGCATGAGAATGGCCTGGCTTTAAAGACAAAAGTATCTTCAGCTGAGGGAATGGAGTGCTCCCTAAGGACAGCCCTTGTGGGCATCAGGGGAAGCCAAGGGCTGCCAGGAGGCTCAGAATGAGGCCTGGTGGCTCTGAAGGGGTACACACTTACCCGGACTGTGGAGAGCCACTGGTGGTACAGCTTATCACTACCTGGGGAAAGAGGATTCAGAAAAGCTGTTATTTAAAAAAGTAATGTTCCCTTAGGAGTTTCTCAAGTTGCTTTCAGCATGTAGGTTTTGGAAAGTCAAAATCCGGAGAATCACATGGAAGCTCCTAAGTCCCACGCCCTGAAGAAGGCCACAGTGAGTCAACACCACTGGCTACCTTTCTCAAACAGAGATCTGAGCGTATCACTGACTTGACTACAAACTTCCAAAATCCTCCCCACTGCCTACTGGATCAAGGCCAGACTCCTTAGTTCTCCCTGTCTCTCCTCAGTCTCTCGGCACCACCCACCCTCTGCCTCTCCATCCTGAATCACCTTACGCTCCAACCATGAGGAACTCCCTTGGTTCCCCTCAACATACCTTGTTTCAGTCCTCTAGGCCCTTATAAATGCTGCTCCCCTTGCCTAGCTACCATTCCTTATTCTGTCTGTTTGCTAGACTCAACAACCAGTTCAGATGTCATCTCCTCTCTAAGCTTCTCCTTTCTCCTTCTTCTGAACAGCCCTCTAGAACAAGTAATGCTCATTTAGATGTGGATGTTCTCTGAAGTACTATGAGCCACCACCAGGCGTGACCATCAAGGCTGTGTGTTTCAGGGCAAGCACTTTCATGGATACACACTCAGCCCTCAATACATTTGGATGGTGATGGGGAAAAGGAGGTGCTGTAGCTGAACTTTGGGACCAGGGTTTCCGATAGCTTTTCGAGATTCTCTGAATGACTTCACTTAGTTTATAAAGCCAGTTGCCATCAAGTTGGAATTGACTCATGGTGATCTCTTGTGTGTCAGAATACAACTGTGCTCCATAGAGTTTTCAATGGGTGATTTTCTGGAAGTACAGGTAATCTCTGGGTTACAAACGCCCGACTTATTAACCTGAGGAAGAAAGATGATGCAGTCTGCTTGTGTACAAGGGTTGTTATGAGCTGGAATTGACTCGATAACAGTAAGTGAGGGACACTTTCCCTTTAATGTAATCCGAATTTGCCCTCACTTTGAAATTACTGAACCAATCCTACTTGCAACACATTCTTTATCACAACCACCTTCACTTGCCACACATGCAGCTTTTAAATCATGGAAAAGGCTTAAAGCCTTTTCTTGCACTAAAATAAGACTGAATAAGAACCATATGCACCTGTTCCAACTTACCCACAAATTCTTAAAGACACAGGGACAGATCTTGGTTATAACCCAGGAATTGCCCGTAGATCACCAGACCTTTCTTCCAAGGCACCTCGGTGTGGACTTGAACCTCCAACTTTTCAGTTAGTAGTTGAGCACATTACCACATAAAGCTCATCTTCTCAGAACTCGTATTCAACTGTTAGAATGAAATGCAAACCCTGCTTCCTTTGCAAAGCTCTCACTCTATGCAGTGATAATTAATGGAACCCTACTCTAATTGCAAAGAGTCCTGGTGATGCAGTGGTTAACTCCTCTACTGCTCATTGAAAGGTCAGGGTTGAAACCCCCCAGCTGCTCCTTGGGAGAAAGATGAGGCAGTCTGCTTCCATAAAGATTATTGCCTTGGAAACCCTATGGGGGAATTCTACTCTATAAGGTCACTATGAATTAAAATTGACTCCCCAGCAATGGGTTTGCATTTTGGATTCAAACTGTAGGAATCCTGGGCTGGTGGTACAAATGGCTCAGCATTCAGCTACTAATGGAAAGACTGGTTGTTTGAACGCCCCCAGAGGCACGTGGAAGTCAGGCCTGGTGATCTATGTCTGAAAGATCCCATCACTGAAAACTCGAAGGAGAGCAGTTCTGCTCTGAAACACATAGGGTCACTATGAGTTGGAATGGATTTTACAGCAACTTTTTTTTTTTTTTTAATTTTTATTGTGATCTGGGTGAAAGTTTACAGAGCAAATTCACTTTCCATACAGCAGCTCACATACACTTTGTCTCATGACACTGACTACATCACAGCAACTTTTAATTTTTAATTGTTTATTCTAACTGCACAAAGAATTGTGTTCTACCTCTTTTCCTACAATGGTTTAATTTTTATGTTTTCATTTATGCATCTCTCTCCCAGAAACCTATAAGCTCCTTGAGGACAGAACAGGTTTTTCATTCTTACTCCAGAGAGCTCGGGACACAGCAGGTGTTCAGGAAATGGTTATCAACAATCTGCTACTACTTGAAGCCCACTACTGTGTCAACAGGGAAGAACACTGGTCTCATTAACTGACTGTGCTTTGTGCAGCATAGGCTGGAGGGGCCTGTGAAAGGGGGAGGTGGAGACTGTGTCTGGCTCTACGAGTTTATAACCACCAGAGCAGAGATGTGCCCAGCAGGTAAGAGGGGGCTGGCAGCATGGTTACTTTGCACATGGTTTTGACTTTGTTGTCACCACTGGGGCTTTGGGATTTGGAAAGAAGGCCAGATTGGGATTCGGGAAGCGGGGTTGCCTACTAAACCTCTCGAGGCCTCAGATGCTTCCTCTGAAGAATGAAAGGATGGTCCCTCCAGTTCTAAAGGTCTACAGAGAGCCCAGAGTCTCTGCCACGATTTCTACATTTTAAAGAAACATTTGCTGAGTGCTGCCTACGCTGGGGACTGTCTTTGGTGCCTGCACAAACCCTTGTGGATTCCAATTTGGTTCAACAGAAACCCTGTCAGGTAGACGATGCTGCTCTTAGTGCAGAGAGAGGAAAACTTTAGTTAAGAGGTGCAATGATCTGACCAAGGTCTCACAGCTCTAAGGAGGCCGAGTCCTGATCCGAACCTTGCTGGCTGAATTCACTCTCTCGTGTGTTCTCCACTGCATCACACTGGGCACGCTGTTTAACCAGAGTTTGTCAACCCAGGGAAAGCAACTGACCACAGGACAGAGGATTTCTTATAAGCCAATGTGTAACTTGTCAGAGATTGAAGAGGGATTTCTTAAACATTTCACAGCCAAGGTGAAAACAAGTCTCTCCCTAACCTCCAATGAAGGAAAAGAGAAGTCACTGCCACTCCTTGCTACACAATGCAATGCACTGCTGTCGAGCCAGATCTGACTCCTAGCAACCCCCTCCTTGGGTTTCCGAGGTGGTATCATTACGGAAGTAGATTGCCCAACCTTCCTTCTGAGGAGTGCTGGTGGGTTTGAACCGCCAGCCTTCTGGTCAGCTGTCAAATGCCTTAGGCACTACGCCACCAGAGCTCCCCGACCCCTTGCTCAACACATTTTAATGCACAGCAGCCCCAGCCCAGAGAAGGAAAATGAAGTGTTTCTTACCAGCATACTCGCCCATGTTGATCTCCTCTTCAAAAACATCACTAAAACCTTTGCCGGAATTGAGAAGGTCTAATCGACCATCAATAAACTATATAGAGAGATAACCAAAGCATAACAGTTTGTACAGAGAAATGGCGGCGGTGGGGTGGTGGTGGTGTGGGGACAAACAAACAAACATTCCTCTGGGCATCTTAGCGTATGACCAAAGAACAGCCACATGTGAGTTTTCAAAAAATAAGTTTTAAAAAATAAGTGTCAAAATACTGGCTGTGGGTTTATTATATTTGTACAACTGCCCAACGTTACTTGCTATGGGGTCGCTGGCCACCTTCCTCATCCATCCTCCCTCCCAGAACCTGAGCCTCTTTGGGGTGGGGCTTTGGTCCACACCATGCCTGCAGACTCGGGACTTAGAGTGCAGACAGTAGCAGGAATAGCCACCAGGGATCCAGACACAAGCCATTCTAGGCCAAGGGTAGGGAGGGGTGGGCACCTGTTTGAAGAGCTGCAACTGTGTGGCATTCTGCAGGAACTGCCTCATGGCCCCGGAGCGGTAGTGGGATACGAAGGCTTCCTCACAGAAGGTGATTGGCTCTTCCTGGGCAATGGAGACAGGAAGAGGAGGGTCAGAGGCATGAGGTGAGAGCAACCAGTTCTCAAAGGGCTTGATCCTGTAGGCACTGCTGCTTGCACATCGACTGTTTTCCATAATCATCATTTATGTGGTGAAGTGGCTATTATCATCAACACTATTCTATTCTCTTCAGAGAGCAAGAGTCACCACTCAAAGTCACACAGCTGATAGGAGGCAGATCCTGGACTGAACACAGGATTCCAAACCCCACGCCCTTTCCATACAACCACTCACCAAAAACCAAACCCACCGCTAACAAGTTGATTCTGACTCAGCGACCCTATAGGACAGAGTAGAACTGCCCCCTCAGGGTCTTCAAGGCTGCAAATCTTTTTGGAAGCAGACTGCCACATCTCTGTCTTGCAGAGTGTCTGGCCGAACCACCGACCTTTTGGTTAGCAGCTGAGTGCTGTAACCACTGCCCCAGCAGAGCTCCCCACACACCCACAATCATACCCAAAAAGCAAGTTAGTGTCACGTGACTGCTGATGCAGTGATCTCCAGGCTTTTCTGTTTTACTTTTAGGAGTGGAACCCTTTACCCAGATAAAACCTCATGCGAAAGGAGCTCTGCTACACAGAGCATCGCTGAGCTGCCGTGGAGGGAGCCGTGGGTAGTGAGTGGTGCCTGGGCTCCCCTAGTTGGTGACCTCCTCCTTTCCCCCCATGTCTCAGGCACCTCTGCAGCCTCTGAGGCACCAGCCATGGAACACAGCTTGAGAACCATTACCACAGTCATCTTAACCAATGGCACATTATAATTTTAAAACAATAATTTAAAAAAGGCAGGGATAAGCAAAAAATACGATTTACCATCCAATCAAGTCTGTGCTTACACTACTAGATAAGGAAGCTGGCTTTTACCAAACTACCTTTTATGAGTCAGGTTATTAAAAAAAAAAAAAAGTCCGTTCTTGTGTAGTCAACACCTCAATCCTTCTTTGAACATACTTGGAGTGCTCATCGACACAAACAAGTCTTTCATTTCAGTGGTGTGGTCTCAATTCTGAAAGATCAGACTTTCGTACTTTGAATTAAAAGTACCCTCCATTTCACAGACTTGGTGGGAAACACAGAGAGGTTTTGAAGCTCTACTTTTATCCTGCCTTAATGAGTTACGTGAGTGTTGAAGTTTATTGTCTAGTTGCCATAAGTTCCAAGAGTTTCTCTTGCTTAATTCTAGCCAACATTAGCTCAGCAACTGGATAGATTTATTACACAAGGGTTGCAAAGATGACCCAAAAAATTAGAGTGGGGGTAGATTTATTTTTATATACATCCTATTTAATTTTTCAAAGGATTTGAGGAAGCTTACACGAGCACATAAAACAACAAAGGAAAAAAAAGTATCTGGCTATGCAAGTCCTCTATGTTTTCTGAAATTAAATGAGAAAACTAGCTCTAAGCTTCCTGACTGCTGAAGCAAGAAGGGAAACATGTTCATTTGCAAGGTTTGCATTATCTATGAGAAAAAAGCATATTAATTTCTTAGAAAAGAGGCAAAGCTTTTTTTAATGGTATTTCTTACGTTGGTATAGATTTTTCTATCTTTCTTGCTAAACACCCGAGAGAGTTCAGCTAGTAAGAATAAACAGAAGCCCAGCCAGTGTTTCAACCATTTCTTCTCACCCTTGGGAGCACAGCAGGGCAAGTAATCCTCTCTCCAGGTGATCTCATCCATGCTCACAATGTCACTTGTACACTGAAGACTCTTGATAAATAGCATCAGCTCAGACATTTTTCCAGAGCTCCAAACCTCTGTGTCTAAGTCTTTACCTGGAGGGCCCACTGGCACCTCAAACTCAAAATGGCCCAAACTCCAGATTATCAGCCCACCTAGACTGTTCCCTGAATCTGTTTTTTCATTGCTTTCTTGGAGTCCTTGGGTGCTGCAAATGGTTAACATGCTCAACTACAAACCAAGAGGGCGGTAGTTCAAGTCCATTCATAGGCACCCTGGAAGAAAGGCCTGGTGATGTGCTTTTGAATAATCAGCCCCTAAAAACCTGATGGAGCACAGTGTGACACACACACGGGGCTGCCACGGGTCGCAGCGGACTCCACGGCAATTGGTTTTTATCCAGCTAGTCATAGTAGGACACCTGATCCCACTACCTTGGCGTAGGCCTAAACTGTTACGGTGGATGGCATTTAACCATAAGGTCCTTTCCTGTCTCCTTCCTCCCAGTCTTCCCCAATTCTTCTGGCCAGCATGATTTCTCAAATGCAATCAGATCACATCACTATCCTACTTGAGAGCATTCCTGACATACATATTTGTCTGATAATGTCATGTTTGTTTCTCCTGCTGGACTGTAAGTTCCAGGTGAGGAGGAACGGTGCCTACTCTAGTCAACACTGTACACTTAGCAGCAGCATGTAGGCACACAAGGGTTTCCGTGTGGGTGGGGAAAGAAAAAGCCCGAGCTCCTTAGCCAGGCAAACAAACCCTTCCAAAGCTGGTCCCTCCTTTCATTTCCAAAAATAAACAACCCCACCAAACTCACTGCTGTGGAGTCGGAACTGACTCATAGCGACCCCTCCTTGGGCCTCCAAGGTGGTATCACTACGGAAGTATATTGCCCAATCTTCCTTCGGAGGGATGGCTGGTGAGTTCAAACCACCAGCCTTCTGTTTAGCAGTCAAATGCCTTAGACACTATGCCACCAGAGCGCCTAACCTTTTTTTTTTTTTTTTTTTTGTCATTTTCCCTCTGCTTCCCCAAATATCTTATGATCCAAAACACCTCCTTGATTATATGCCACATCCTTCCCCCATTTTCTTTCTTGCTTTTGCAAGTTTGATTCCTTCTACCTGTACTGTCTTCCTCTCAGATATCAGTCTCTGTGAGGCGGTCACAATCCCTGCTTGGTTCCCACAGTGCCTAGTGTACCCCTGGATGCTGAGTGGTCTGTTACTGGTGTCACCAGTAACCAGGAGCTCCCAGAGGGAAGAGGCCCTGCTGGGCTCATCTTTACCCTCCCTGGGGACAGTGCAGAGCCTGGCACCCAGCGAGAAACTCAGGGATGTTGGTAAAGAACCACAGGATGAGTTCAATCCCAGTTCCTGCCATGAGAGCCCTGTGGTCTTGGTGTGGCTGAGACACTGCCTGGACTGACTGTAAACGGTTCTCAGAGCATCATGCCAGGTGAGTGACACTTGTGTCCAGGGAGGTCAGAGCTGCTCAGAGGAATGCTCATTGAAATTGTAGGCATTCATTCCTGGAGTTTTGACCCAGTAGTGCTGGGAAGAAGTCTGAGGGACTAATAAATTCAAGAGCATTTGCAGACTGTTGTGTAAGGGTAGTCTGAGGCAGGATTTAACTGTAGGAGGGTAGAAGACATGAGCCTTGGTTATTGCGGAGACATGAGCACTTTGGGCCTATTGTCTGCTTACTGGAGGTAACATTCCCTGGATGAGATGTCTGTGCCATAAAAACCGATAAAAATGAATGGGAATGGATACAGATAGGAAAGAATCAGGGGAAACATGGCCATGGAGGTTTCTGAAAAGTGCTTGAAGAACTTCAGGAGCAATGTCCGTTAGAGGCAGAAACAAGTACTGCTGCCATCTGGTGTAGTGCTAGTGGCATGAGGTAGGGCAAAGTGTCCACAGGAGTCACATGAAAAGGGGCTAATCCTCCCAGGGGAGGGGGATCAGAAACCTGATGAGAAGTAGGAGTGTCTCAGATGAGCCTGGGAGGGTGAGCAGAAGTTAGGCAAGGAGATCCCACCTGCTCAGGACCAACTGTTTTGTCCTAAACCTGTGGACATTGTCACCAAGAATTGTGTATACACGTTTAAGTGGCAACAGGAGCTAAGTATACCTACTAAGAAAACAGTCACAGTCTACCTAATCCTATCATGTGGCCTGTGACAAGCACTGTGTTAGCCACTTCATAATACTTTTTACGAGTTGAACAACTTCAATGCAGCAGGAACTATGCTCAAATCTCATGGAAAAACTGTTGTTGTTGTTATGTGCCCTCGAGTGGGCCTCGACTCATAATGACCCCTCCTTGGGTTTCCGAGGCGGTATCACTACAGCAGTAGATTGCCCAACCTTCCTTCTGAGGATTGGCTGGTGTGTTTGAACCACCAGTCTTCTGGTTAGCAGTGAAGTGCCTTAGGCATTACCCTACCAGAGCTCCCCATAGGAAAACTGAGGTAAGGTAATTTGCCCAAGGTTACATGACTGGTAAATAGCAGAACCAGGGTTTAAAATCCAGTGGATCCCAAAGCCCATCTCTCAACATCATACACATGGTTACCTGCAGACCCAGCTTCTCTGAGACCTCAGTTCTAACTGTTGGCCTTTGGACATCTGCTGAAGAACCAGAGAATTCTCTAGGGTCTCCTGTTGAACACTCAAAGCACTTCAGGGACAAACAGTTCCAGGGAGTAAGTAATGCCTTACACAGGCTCTTTCTGTCACATGCCCCATATGGAGGCACTAAACCACTTATACCAGTTTATCCATCTCTCTTCCTATAGTTGAAATGGCCACCCCTGCTCCACACTGCAGTAAGAGGAGTAAGACAAAGTGTCTAGTTAATTCCCTCCTTTGTAAGAAGTGCTGATTTAGTTCTCTTGTTAGGCTGATTAAACCTTTTGTCTTCTCAGGTGACACTCTAGGTGCTGGAGCTACTGGCTGATGGCGACATTAACTCAGGAAAGCCAGGCCGTGAGCATTCAAGCTTAGATTGCATTAGTAGAGAATTGTATCTACGACCCGAAGGATAGTAAAACACAGCTGCTTAACCTATCAAGGACTTTATTATAAAAAGATGTTTTACTCTTAGATATCTTCTTGCCATATGGAATCAATTGAAAGCTCCATCACTAATGAGATGAATCTTTGTTAACAGGTGAAGCTGGTAATTTCAAGGTTTTTTTTTTTTTTTTTTAAAAAAACTTCAGGAAATAAATGGCTTTATCTACAGCATTGTGGGAACTGGCATGAAAACAAAACTTCCACCAGATTCTTTAGCAACTTTCTTTTTTTGACTGACCTACACATAAAGGATTAAATTCTTATTTTCTGCTACATATTTGGTCTTCACTAAAATTTTACATGCACATTAACTAGGCTATTTTAAGAGAAAAAGGAGTACATTGTTTACTTGTATTTGCTTACAAATTTTAAAATAGTAGTTTTGGAAGATTTATCCACTGTGGTAGTTAAGGTTGTTGTCAACTTGGCTGGGCCTGGTTGAGAGGTTGGGTAGCTGGAGGTAGTTATTCCCCATGATGAGACTGGTAATTAACTCCATGGTGGAATCTCCATGAGCAGCTGAGTAGCTGCTTTAGGGATGTGCTCTGCTTCTTATATATAAGGAGCTTAGGGATTGGCCTCCAGCCTTTTGGCACGCTTGAACGCTGTACATAGCCAGGTCGTTGTTCAACAGCCTGTCATGCCCTGCTGATCTTGGGACTTCATCTGGACTTGAATTAGTGGTCTGCCATGCAATTTGGTAACATTGGGACTGTGCCTTTTTACTTGTCAACCTTGGGCTTATCAGTCTCAGCAGCCAGCAGCTGTCTGAATGAAGAAAAGCCTCTAGCTTCAGTGGGCCAGGAGCAGGAGGCAGAGCTGAAGTCCAAGGTTGGGGGCCTTTCACCCAACCCCTAGAGCCTGGCACTCTGAACTCAGACTTAAAGCCTCCAAAATTGTTAACAGAAAAAACTGTTTGTTTAAGCCATTCCATTTATGGTACATTCCTGTCAGAGTGACATAGGTAACCAAAATATCTATCCATCCATCCATTTTTGAAGTATCTACTATGTGCCTAAAGAGCTCTGGTGGCATAGTGCCTCAGGCATTTGACTGCTAACCAGAAGGCTAGCGGTTCAAACCCACCAGCCACTCCACAGAAGGAAGACTGGGCAACCTACTTCCATAAAGATTTACTGCTTCAGAAACCCAAAGGGGGTTGATATGAGTCAGAATCGATTCGATGGCAGTGAGTTTGGTGTTTTTGGTTTCTGACTATGTGCCTAGCTCTATGTTGAATGAATACAAAGATGAATAAAACATAGGCCCCAAAAGTGACAATGATAATTGAATGAAGGGTGAGGAGTGGATAAAGGTAGAGATGATACAAGAATGGCAGAATGCTGATAGTTGTGGAAGTCAAGCAATGAGTATTCTGTTTATTTTGTATGTTGTTGTTGTTATGTGCTGTTGAGTTGGACCTGACTCATAGCGACCCCTCCTTGGGTTGCCGAGGCAGTATCACTACGGAAGTAGATTGCCTCATCTTCCTTCTGAGGAGTGGCTGTGGGTTTGAACTGCCAGCCTTCTGGTTAGCAGTCAAATGCCTTTGGCACTACGCTACCAGAGCTCCTTTATTTTGTATAGATTTGAAATTTTTCATAATGAAATTAAAAAGAAAATACAGTTCCTGTTCTGAAGGCATCCAGGTTCAGTGTGACAACTGGCATGCCGGAGAATACCTGGTGTTTTTTCTTTTTGTAAAGGTAACTTAAAAAAAATTAAGATTTTTTTTTTTTTTTTAATTTT
>NW_006921624.1:1054895-1063155 GCF_000298275.1 Orycteropus afer afer | reverse complement strand
ATGCCACCAGAGCTCCTTATAATTTAGAGCTCCTCATAATTTCTACAGAATGGAAATGCAGCACTCCTTGTTAAAAAAATTAAAAAAAATTAAGATTTTTTTTTTTTTTTTAATTTTGAATCCATTTAAAGTAATGCTACATTGTGGAAACGGAACATGTTTTGGAGTCAAAAAGACCTGGACTTGAACCTTGACTCTGACACATATTAGCTATGTGATCACAGGTGCCTTAGCTTGTCTTTCCTCATCTCTGACAATTACCTGTGTCAGTCAACCTCACAATGAAATGGAGATATCTGTGGAGGACCCTTCAATTCCTGGCCCATAGCAGGTTTTTAACAAATAATCATTTTCCATGAGAGCAGAGGTTGGGTCTTATCAGGGCTGGCTACATAATTTGCTGGGCCCATTGCAAAATGAGTGTGCGGGAACCCCTTGTTCAAAAAGCAGAAAAACACAGCTGATTTAATTCCTATCAATAAGTTGTTGTTGTTATTGTTGTTGTTGTGTGCCATCCAGTCGGCCCCGACTCATAGTGACTCCTCCTTGGGTTTCCGAGGCAGTATCACTACGGAAGTAGATTGCCCAAGTTAGACACCTGTAAAAAGCTAAATTTGCAAAAGTTGAATGATAGATATGTTTGCAACAACACAAAGCAGCTGCTGAGGCTGCTTATGTACAAAGAAACCCCTCATGGATTTTGGTGTCTTGGTTTGGAGGTTTACGGTCACAGTTTCATAGAATGTATCAGTTAATGGGCTTAATATCATATATGATGCTTCTAGTCTATCTCCTAGTTCATTGCATAGTGTAATGGGTCTTAAAACTTGCAGGCAGCTAGCTATTTAAGGTGAAACAACTGGTTTCCATTCATCTGGAGCAACAGAGAAAGAAGAGTTAGGAATAGGAGGAAGAAATGGAATGTGTGGGTACTTGTCTCTACAAACAACTGCCTTCTTTACCATGAGACCAGAAGAACTAGATGGTGCCCAGCTTACCATTACTGAATGTTTAGATCAAAGATTCTAATGAAGATTCCTGATCAAAAGGGAGAAAACACACAACAAAATTTCAAATTCCCATGGAATCTAGACTTTCTGGAGCCATGGAGGTGGATGAACTCCTGAAACTATTGCCCTGAGATAATCTTTAAAACTTAAACCGAAAATATTCCCTGAAGTCACCTTAAAACAAACAACAGTTTAGCCCAACTAGTAATGAATGTCTGCCTTGAGCACTGTGCTCTTTTAAGCTCTATACGGGATCAAATAGACAACAGCAACTCAAAACATCAGATAGGAAACTTAGGGGACAGTGAGTTTATGTTAAAGGAGGAGGAACAATTACGAAAAGAAGAGTGAGTATGGTTGTGCAACACGGAGAATGTCATCAATGTCTCTCAATTGTACAAGTGGAAAATGCTGAACTGGTGTATGCTCTGTGGTGCATGTTCCTAACAACAACAAAAGATAAAATTATATAAGAAAAAAAAAGTAGAGAAAAAATATCATTAAGATATGAAACTGCCATACTAAAATATGAAGCTAATTTTTACTTTCTTTCATGATCTCTTCCTAGACTGGTCTTGGTGTTTTTTAAATTTGTTATTGAATTTCATTCTAAGAAAAAATAAAATTTTAAATTATTAGCATGAATGTTACATTTCAACTTCATATTGTACAATGCCAGTTTTAAATGCAAATCTAAGAGCATTAAACTACTATAAGGAATTGTATTTTGTACCATGTATATGCACATGTATTTTGTTCTTCCCAAACAGTGGAAATACTACACAGAACTAATTCAACTATTTTTATTTCACTTCTTGATATAAGCACATTCTTCTAATACTCTCTACTTTTGGCTTATGAGTGAAAAAAGGAACTCTTTGCTCTATCTTTTTCCTTTCTTTCTATGTCATCATTTTCAGGATAAGCAGTTGGCTAATAGAACCAAACCCACTGCTGTTGAATCAATTCAAACTCATGGTAACCCCATGTGTTGCTGAGTAGAACTGCTCAAACAGTGAGTGAAATAAAACAAATAAGAAAGGGTGTGATGGGGTTCCTTGGTCATTTTCATCTCCTAGGGCACCACTGCCTTCTCTCTGCATTTGAGACAAGTTCTGGCCCTAATGGAATCAGTGGCCTCACTTATTTAGTCAAGGACATTCTTGCACTCGGCTGACTACAGAGCTCCCACACAGTGTGGGTCCGCCAGAATTCTGTACTCATGAGGTTGCAAAGTTATATGCAATCGTGGCAGCAAGAAACATGGAGGACCTGCACTTTGTGCCTGTGTCTTATGCTTGTGTGCATGCTCCACTGTCCCACTGGACTCCACTTACAAAATACAAATTCAAAGTAAAATTATTAAAAATTTCAAGATGGTGACAGCAGAGCATTAAACTAGCACAGGCCCTTCTGAGCATGGGGCCCTGTGCATCTGCACTAGTTACATGCTTGAGACACTGGCCTAGGTCTCACACTTCTCGCTCCTTAAAAAAAAAAAATAAATAAAATAATAAAAAATATTATGCTACAATATATAACATAAAATTTGCCATTTTAACCATTTTAAAGTATCCAATTCAGTGGCATTAATTACATTAACCATGCTGTGCAACCACCACCACTGTGTATTTCCAGAACTTTGGTGTCTGCACTTGGGAGAGAGCTGTTGCTGTGTAGTACTCAGATAATCACCCTCTTTTTCCATGAGCCATCACTTCGAGCCAGCCACCAAACTGAAACTGTGCCCCACTAAGGGGTAGCTCCTTCTTCGCCTCTCCCCAACCACCGTAAACCCTAATTTTTATTCTATTTCTAAAAATTTGCCTATTCCAGATATCTCATATAAGTGGAATAAACAATATCTGTCCTTTGTGTCTGGCTTATTTCATTTTGCATAAGGTTTTCAAGGTTCATCCAAGTTGTAGCATGTATCAGAATTTAATTTCCCTTTATGGCTGAATAATATTTCATTGCATGTATGTATCATATTTTGTTTATTCATTCATCTGTTGATAGACACTTGGGGTGATTCTACCTTTTGGCTATTTTGAATAACACGGCAACGAACACTGGGGTACAGGTTTCTGTGTCAGGGTTGTATCCTCTCACCACACTTTTTCAATCTGTATGCTGAGCCTTCTGTACCTGAGAAGCTGGACTATATGCAGAACGTAGCAAAAGGATTGGAGGAGGACTTATTAATGACCTGTGTTATGCACGTGACATAACCTTCCTCGCTGAAAGTGAAGATGACTTGAAGCACTTACTGATGAAGATCAAAGACTGCATGTTCAGTATGGATTACACCTCAACATAAAGAAAATAAAAATCCTCACAATTGGACCAATAAGCAACATCATGATAAATGAAGAAAAGACTGAAGTTCTCAGGGATTTCATTTTACTTGGATCTATAATCAACTCATGGAAGCAACAGTCAAGAAATCAGACATCATGAAAGTAAAACGAATCTGCTTTGTAAATTTGCACCCAAATCACAATAAACATTTTTTAAAAAAGAAATCAGACATTGCATTGTACTGGGCAAATCTGCTGCAAAAGACCTCTTTAAAAGCGTTAAGAAGCAAAGATGCCATTGTGAAGACTAAGGTGCACCTCACCCAAGCCATGGTATTTTCAATCACCTCTTATGAACGTGAAAGCTGGATAATGAATAAAGAAGACCAAAGAAGAGTTGATGCTTTTGAGTTGTGGTGTTGATGAAGAATATAGAAAATACCATGGACTGCCAGAAGAACAAACAAATCTGTCTTTGAAGAAATGCAGCCAAAATACTCCTTGGAAGCAAGAATGGCCAGACTTCATCTCACCTACTTTGGTCACGTTGTCAAAACAGGCCATTCCCTGGAAAAGGATATCATACTTGGTAAAGTACGGGGTAGGAGCTCTGGTGGCGTAGTGCCTAATGCATTTGACTGCTAACCAGAAGGCTGGTGGTTCAAACCCACCAGCCGCTCCTCGGAAGGAAAGTTGGGCAATCTACTCCCGTAGTGATACCACCTTAGAAACCCAAGGAGGGGTTGCTATGAGTCAGATCCAACTCCACAGCAGTGAGTTTGGTTTGGTTTTGGTAAAGTACAGGGTCAGTGAAAAAGGGGTAGACCCTCAAACAAGACAGACTGACACAGTGGCTGCAATGATGGGCTCAAATATAGCAAGGATTATGAAGATGGTGGAAGACTGGGCAGTGTTTCATTCTGTTATATACAGGGTTGCTATGAGTCAGAGTCGACTCAATGGCACCTAACAATAACATGGTAACACTATGTTTAACTTTTTTGAGGAACTGCCAAACTGCTTTCCTGTGGCTACATTATTTGAACATTCCCACCAGCAATGTATGAGGGTTCCAATATAACCACATTCTCACAAACATTTATTATTTTCTGATTAAAAAAATAAAAAAATTATAGCCATCCTAGTAGGGAGCACTCACTCATCTGTGTCAAGAAATTTGGAAGATAGCTACCTGGCCAACTGACCGGAAGAGATCCATATTCATGCCCATTCCAAAAAATGGAGCTCCAACAGAACGGAGAAATTACTAAACAAATCAATAATATCACATACAAATAAAATTTTGCTGGAGATAATTCAAAAATGGTTACAGCAGTACCCTGACAAGGAACTTCCAGAAATTCAAGCTGGATATAGAAGAGGATGTGGAATGAGGGGTATCATTCCTGATGTTAGATGGATCTTGGCTGAAAGGAGACAATACCAGAAGGATGTTTACTTGTATTGTATTGACTTTGCAAAGGTATTCAAGTGTGTGAATCATAACAAATTACAGATAACATTACAAAGAACAGGAATTCCAGAACACTTAATTGTACTCATGCAGAAGCTGTGCATAGACCAAGAGGCAGTTCTTCAAACAGAACAAATCAGGAAAGGTATGCATCATGGTTGTATCCTTTCACCATACTTACACAATCTGTATAAGGAGCAAATGATTTGAGAAGCTAGACTATATGAAGAACACAGCACCAGGACTGGAAGAAGACTTACTAACAACCTGTGATTTGCAGATGCCACAAGCTTCCTTGATGGAAGCCCAGAAGGCTTAAAGCACAGAGGACTGACGAAGACCAAAAACCCCACACAGCCTTCAGTATGGATTACATCTCAACATGAAGAAAACCAAAATCCTCACAAGTGGAGTGATAAGCAGTATCATGATAACTGGAGAAAAGACTGAAGTTGTCATTTTACTGGGATCCACAATCAACACCCATGGTAGAAGCAGTAAAGTAATCAAGTGACAGAATTGGGTTGTACCATGACAGAGAAGACTCAAAAGAATGTGAAGATTGCTCCCGGAGCAGTTGTGTGTATAGAAGGTGAAATCAGAGGAGATGTAACTACAGGATCTAGGATGGTGATCTACCCTAAAGCACAGATTGTTGCAGAAATCAGGCCAATAGTGATTAGTGAAGGCAACCTAACAGAACAGGCCCTTTTCATAAATGCTCACCATGAATATACCACCCCTGATGTTGGAGATTCAGAACCCGAACTTAGGATCATTGGCACCAATAATGTGTTTGAAGTTAGCTGTTATTCTCAAGCCATGAAAAGGGTAGACAATGATGTTATTGAGTCAAAAGCATATGTAGGCAGAAATGTGATCCTTACAAATGGTTGCATCATTGGTGCTTGTTGCAGTCTGAATACTTTTGTAATCATTCATGAGAATACAGTGATCTCCGATGCAGACTGCTTTTATTGGAGGCAGACTGAGTGACCACAGCCCCAGACACCACAGTTGGATTTCCCAATGACCATCTTGCCAAACTATTACCACTTAAAGACTACAAAAGGAAGCTCAACTCCAGTTAAGAACTAAAAACAACATATGACACTACATAATATTTCATATTTGCCCACAGTCCTGTGAAGGGGCATTGTGTTTACCCAGTCTTAGCAGGTCACAGAGCAATACTTGTTGACTTGATTTTCTAAAATTGAGTTAGAGAGGAAAGTAATGGGTTTTCATTGTAACTGTCCTCTATATTGTTGTCGTTAGGTGCTGTCATGTCTGTTTTGACTTACAGTGGCCCTACGTACAAAAGAACGAAACACTGCCCCATCCTGTGTCATCCTCAGAATTGTTGCCATGTGGAGCCCATCATTGCAGCCACTGTGTCATTCCTCTATTCCACTGTCCTCTATAATTTATATAAAATGTATTATTTTCCTAAAAAAAAAAAAAAAAAAAAAGGGAAATTCAAACCTATTGCTTCGGGCAGATCTGTTGCAAAAGACTCTTCAAAGTACTATAAGTAAAGATATCACCTTAATGACTGAGGTGTGCCTGACCCAAGTTATGGTATTTTCAATCACCTTACATATGAAAGCTGGAGAATGAATAAGGAAGACTGACGAAGAATTGATGCCTTTAAATTATGGGTTCAGTAAAGAATACTGAATATACCATGCACTGCCAGAAGAATAAACAAATCTGTTTTGGAAGAAGTACAGCCAGAATGCTCTTTAGAAGCAAGGATGAGGAGACTTTATCTCAAAATACTTTGGACATGTTATCAGGAGGGACTAGTCCTTGGAGAACAACATCATGCTTGGTGAAGTAGAGGGTCAGCAAAAAAGAGGAAGACCCACAATGAGCTGGACTGACACAGTGGTTTCAACAATGGGTTGAAACATAGTAACAATTGTGAAGATGATGCAGGGCCAGGAAGTGTTTCATTCTGCCACATAGAGGGCTGCTATGAGCTGGAACCATCTCCATGGCACCTAACAACAGCAGTAGGTCTACAGTGGTATCTCACTGTGGTTTCGATTTGCATTTCCCTAATGACTTTGAGCATTTTTTAAAAATATGCTTGTTGGCCATTTGTGTATCTCCTTGGAGAAATGTCTATTCAAGTCCTTCATTCATATTTAAACTGGGTTGTTTGTTTTTTAAGTTGTAGGAGTTCTTTATATATTCTGGATATTAAGACCTTGTCAGATATATGATTTACAATTATTTTCTCCTATTTTATGGGTTGTTTAGAATCTCTTGATAGTGTTCTTTGATGCCCAAAAGTTTTTATTTACTTTTACAAAGTGAAAGCCATTATTATTATATAAAGCAAGTAGTAAACAGTAACAGATTCCCAACAGGGAACTGCTTACCAAAAGTTTTTAATTTAAAGAAGTTAAATTTATCAACTTTTCTCATTGGTTGTCTGTGCTTTTGGCGTCATCTCCCCGCCCTCACAGGTTAAGTACTCAGTCGGCAACTCTGGTGGTTAACTCTGTTGGCCACTCTGACTCGGCAGGGTAGGAGCACTTCACGCAAGTTCACAGAGTCAATGGCAGTAGGATTTCTAAACTCCTGAGCATGACACTTAAGGCTGACTTCTCTGGAGTGTCCACCACACCTCAATCACTTCACGCCTCTCAGTCTCCTGCTAACTTTTTTGGTTTCCTCCTTCACTCTACCTCCTTTTGAGAACATTACTTGATACTTTCAGGTAAAGTTGCTCCATTCATCCTCAATGTCTCTACATCACTGCATGGCAAGCTCCTGGAGAGCAGGCCCTCATCTACTCTGTCGTCTTTTGGGCACTAGGCCTAGTGACCAGGTGCAGTAGATGTCAGTTGAGTCACTCCAGAAGAGGTAGAGGGGGGAGACATAGCTGGATCCAGTCCCAGCTCTGCCCCTTGCTGCTCTGTCACCTTGGGCAAGTGGCTGTTCCTTTTAGATCTTTATTCTCCTTACTTATAACATGGGGAGAATACTATCTGCCTCATGGAAGGTTTAAATGAGATGAAGAATATGGTATAGGTGAGTAGTTCTCGATGCTGGCTGTGCATTAGAACCAGCAGGGGTCCTTTATCAAATCCCAATGCCAGGGCCACAGTGGTTTTTAAAATTCATGAGATGATTCCAATGTAGGCAAGGGTGAAGGTGACTAGCACAGTGCCTAGATCAGGTGACAGTAGTTTTTATTTTTTTATTTTTTATGTGTTTTAAAAATTTTATTTTGCTCTTTAAAAATACTCATAATAGGACTAGGGATTCCAAATAGTGGAATAGGCAGAAAGACTGCACAGACCCTCTTCAACAAAGAAAAGGGGAACCAATTAACACAGACACAGAAGATAATCCTGGACCCTTGAGCCTTGAAGGGAAGGATATAGAAGTGGACTAAAGGCCAACTAGCAGAAGAATTTGCATGAAAATACTAGAAAAGGAGACATATGGAGCTGTGGTCT
>NW_006921624.1:971560-1042775 GCF_000298275.1 Orycteropus afer afer | reverse complement strand
TCCTCGGAAGGAAGGTTGGGCAATCCTACTTCCGTAGTGATACTGCCTCGGAAACCCAAGGAGGGGTCGCTATGAGTCGGGGCCGACTCGACAGCACATAACAACAACAACAACAACAATTACTAATTTGGTATTTGTGCTTTCAAATACATATATATTTATTTATCTATATAAATACCTTTTAACAATGGAATCATATTAAACTATTATATACTTACTTTGTCTACATAACAATATAGTATAAAATTTTCCATGCTGTTAAGCATTTTTTTAAAAAACTTTTTATTGTGATTCAGGTGAAAGTGTACAGAGCAAACTGGTTTTCCATTCAATAATTCATGTATATTTTGTTTTGTGACATTGATTACAATCCCCACGATGTAACAGCACTCTTCCCACTTCCTCCTTGTGCTTCCTGTTTCCATTCATCCTTCTTTCTTATCCTTTCCTGCTTTCTGAGCGTTATTCCTGGACAAATGCTGCCCTTTTGATGTCATATGGTTCATTGTTCTAAGAGGTGCATACCACCCTCATGTTCACCTTCTATGTCTATGTATTGACAGGCTAAAAGTTGAGCCATTTTGAGTTCAGTGCAGGCTTGAAAGGTATCTAAGGGCCATAGTCTCAGGGGATCAATCAGTCTCTATCAGACCAGTAAGCCTAGGTTTCTTTCTTATTTTTATTTTTTTTTCAAGTTTTCCACAATTTTTCTCCCACTCTATCTAGGAGCTTCTATTGTGATCCCTTGCAGAGCAGTTAGTGGTGGTAGCTAGGCATGATCTTGTTCTTCTGATCCCAGGGTTGTGGAGGATGAGGTTCGTACAATCCATTAGTCCTTTAGACTAATTATTTCCATGCATCTTTGACTTTCTTCACACTTCCTTGCTCCAGACAGGGAGAGACCAAGAGTTGCAGCTTAGATGGCCTTTGTAAGCTTTTAAGACATCAGCCACTAGTCACCAAAATAGGATGTAGAATATTGTCTTTGTGGACTATGTTAAGACAATTGACCCTGATGTTCTCTGAGACTATGGTCCTGAGCCCCCAGGACCAGCGACTCATTCCTTCAAGGTATGTGGTTACTACTAAGAAATTTTCCTAACTTTATGGTATTTTTATTATTATTTTTAATTTAAGATTATGTCTGTGTTCTGTAAGAATTCCTAGGTATAAAGTAGAGCTGACAAGGGGTAAGGTTGGAGTCACTTGCATTGGACCTGTTGGCTCGGGACCATAGTCGCAGGGGACATCCAGCTCAATTGGCATGACATACTACACAAAAACATTATTCCACATCCTACTTTGGTGAGTAGCAACTGGGATCTTAAAAGCTTGCAAGCAGCCATCTAGATGCAATGATGAGTCTCTCCTTGTCCAGAGCAAAGAAGAAGAAAACCAAAGACACATGAAAGCAACTAGTCCAAGCGACTGGTACACCATGCACTCCTCAGCCCGTATGACTACGAGACCAGAAGAACTAGATGGTGCCTGGCTACCACTGTCAACCACTCAGAGGAGAATCTCTGTAGGAGATCCTGGATAGAATGGGAGAACAATGTGGAACAAAACTCAAAGTCATTAAAAAAAAAAAAAAAAAGTCAAGTTTTGCTGGTCTGAAAGAGCCTGGTGGAACCCCTGAGACCCCTAGTTGTCCTTTAGGTCTGGAATTGAACCCACTCCTGTGGGTTCCAGCCAATCAAAAGGCAGGCATATGAGCTGAACATTTATTTTAGGTAGATATACTCCTTGGAGAGATCAATCATGGGAGAATAGAAGGGCTGTGTATGCACAGGGAGACAGCTTGAGGGGCAGGAGTGCATTAGAGGGAGGGACACAGGGAAGAGGTAGCTATTGGGAGGATGTGGGAGGAGAGCTGTTACACTGTAGGAAACTGCAGTCAATGTCATAAGACAAAGTGTGTGTGAGCTGCTGTACAGAAAGTGAATTTGCTCTGTAAACTTTCGCCCAAATCACAGTTTAAAAAAAAAAAAAAGATTATGTCTGCCTTGAGCATTGTGTTATTTGAAAGAATTATGTACGTGGGATTAAACTGACAACAGCAACTTGAAAGGTTAGATGAGAAGCTTAGGGGGAAATGGGTTTATCTCAATGATGGTGGAATAATTGGAAAAGGATAGTGAGAATGTTTGCACAACTTGAATATAATTAATGTAACTGAACTGTATATACATTAATCATTGAATTGGTGTAGATATTGCTTAAATTATATATATAATTTAAGATTAAAGAAGTACAATAAGGCTGGCCCCATTTATCATGGGCAGTCCCATCAAGGTTGCATTTTGTTTACATATTGCCAAATCATTAATAAAACACCCAAGTCATTGGCCAAAGTCAGAAGCCTTGCTCTGAAGGATGAAAGATGCTTCTCTACCCCCCACCCCCTACACCAGAACAGCCAGGACTGGCCTCATCCACCACGTGGATATCTCATGCTGAGTGGAGTATGAGGGTGGCACATCCATCACCGTTGAGCACAAAGGGATCAGGAGAAGACACTTCCTGCCTAGGGCTTCAGCACCATTCCCAGAGCTGGAAGGATTAGGTTATGCTGGTCTGGAGGGTTTGTCCTCACTGGGTCAGCTGTGTTGATTATCAAGGAACCAGGGTGAATTCCTAGCTAACACAGAAAAGGTTAGGGTGGTGTCTTGCCTAGAGAATGCCAAATACATATTTATTGGAAAGCAGAGGGGAGAGGGAGAGTTGGAACAGCAGAATTAGATTCTGCTTCAGGTGAGCCAGCAGCAGGCCTGAGGTTAGGTGAATGGGAGTTAATGCTAGCTAGTGTTTGTTCTGGACCAGCCAATCTACCTCCTTTCCCTCGCTGAATCCTCAGCAGAACTCTGACAGTCATAAATTGCCCATTTTACACTGTTTTGCCCAAGGTCCCAAGAGTTCATGGCTTTCGATGATTCCTGCATCTGCACAAGCTCTTTCTCCATCCACAGAGGTATAACATGATCCACCTGGGAGGGCCTAAGGGCCCACCAGGGTGGACTTGGGAAGGTAGGGTGCTGCACGGCTATGGGCAAATGGCTCTGGCAGGGCCGAGTGGCAGGACCAAGGCAGCTCCTGAACCATTTGTGTGGTAGCCCAGGCATGTCAGGCACAGACTCCCAACCTGAATTTCTGTCACTATAACAAGCCCTAAACAAAGAACCAATGTCTCATTATGAAGCCGGCTCACTGTTAGGATGATTTAAGTTTGGGGAAATGTGGGTGTCTGACCAGTACTGGTCTGATGATTTGCAGGGGCAGTGACAGCCGGCTGATAGTATTTGCCCATCCTGAGCTGCTCCGGTATTGACAGAAGCCCCCACACACGCTCGTTAGATTACAGTAAAGACATTCAAATCACAGGCGCGTCGGCCCACGCCTCGGCTCCTCTGTGCCAGCAGCCCATTCCTTCTGCATTAACCGAGGCAAACAGAGAGAAGTCAGGAAATTCTGATTAGCGCAAGAATGGCAGATGAGATGGGAGGCCTGTGGAAGCTGAGAAGACAATGAAGCTGGTCTTCATGCATACTAGCTTAAGATTTTCTTCCCGTAAGAAATGCAGATGGGAGTCGTCTCTAAAAAGAAAGCAGGTGCAGTGATTAAAACAGCTACCGCTTACTGGGCACTGGCCCTGCGTTGGGTGGTTTCACATCTATTACCTCATTAAGTTTTCAAGACAGCCCCGTGACATAGGTATTACGGTCTCCATTTTACAGGTAAGGAAATTGAGGCTCAGAAGGGTGAAGTCACTTGTCTAAGATCAGTGACAGAATGATAGTTTGAGGCCAGGTCTGTCTTCTCGAGGGGACTCACATAACAGTATTCTCTCTTTCTGATGAGGAGAAATAATCACAGGATAGTATCTGACATGTCAGCTGCCACCTGGGGCTGCTCTAGTAGTGATTCAAGGTGATGGACTGTGGCACAGTGATGGACAGAGTGGGGTTTGGAGAAACAAGTGTGAGTCCTGGCTTCCTCACATGCTTGCAGAAGCCATCTCACCTCTTGGAGCCTCAGTTTTCTCATCTATAAAATGGAAATAATAAGAAGTATCTCATGCTACAAGCATTCTGTGACCTTATGCTGGGTAGGTCCACAGAACAGTGGCTACTCTAGTGAGTGCTGAGGAAGAGAGATGACGATTATCCCTGGGCCACAGCAGGGTGACAGCTCTCCCAGATGTGGGCACCACTGAGGTGTCAGCATGAAACACCTCCCCGCTTAAACTGGGACATGACAGAGTTTGCCACTGAAAGACAAACGGATTCTCGTTTTTAACACTGTGTCTGTTACATTTCAAAGTTTCAAGAAAGGATGTGCCAAATGGACTGGGGACAAGAATTTCAGTTTTCCGAGTGAGAAGAATAGTCAGAGAGCATCTTGGACAGAGAGGAATTTTGAAAGCTTGGAGCACCCCTGGGAAAAATTTAAACCAACTTGAAAAGTAATAAACAAGAGAACCAACATTAGCTGCAGCAGTGGGAATATGGATTCATAGGTCAAAAGGCAAAAGGACATGGAGATAAAACTGAAGAAACACAAAGTAATCTGTAGGGATAAAAAATCCCAACCTTCAAACTGAAGTGAGGAGAAGACAGACCGACTCTCTCTAAGCCTCAGTTTCTTCATCTGCAAAATGGGAAGATGCTGAGCTGGAAAACCTTCAAGGTGCTTTCTGATGCTAACATGAGCTGTCTGAGGCATAGCAAAGACCTTTCTCTGTGAGGACTTCCAAGGCCCCCCCCCTCAGTGAAGCACGTCATGCTGCAAAGGCCTCCATGAAGAGCTGGGAACAAGAGAGAGAACCTGAGTGGGAATGCCAGGAAGCCCTTCAGCTCTCTGAAACCATTTCTCATTCTTAAATGAGGGAGATAACTTCTACCTCACAAGGGAATCAACTGTGTGGGAATCAACAGAATCAATTCACGTAAAGTGCTTAGTTCAGGGCTTGACCACATTTGGGGAGGGGGGATCTAAAAAAATATGAGTGTTCCACCCCAAATAATGGTAGTTCTGCCCCAGAACACTTTCAATGATTCTACCTCGAGCAGCTCTGTGACAAGCATTACCTGCACAGCACATGTGTCAGGTCAGCGGAGGCACGACCATGCTGCAGAGCAAGGCAAAAAGACACCGCTGCCCCAAAAGCTGCCTTCTACGGAACCCCTGCCATGGCTAGGGCCCACCCAGTGCTGGGACACAGGAGGCACAAGGTAACTATTTGTGGTTGAAGGTCAGATGCTCATAGTAGTCCTAGTAAGAAAGGTTCTTTACCCTCATTTCACAGATAAGAGTGCTGAGGCTTAGGGAAGGGAAATGACTCACCCAAGATCACAGAGCTGGGAAGAGGAAGAGCTGTTCATGAAGTCAGTTTGGCCTGACCTCAAAGCCCAGGCTCTTCCCAAGACACCTCAGGCTTTGGAGCATGCTCAGTTGCCCGACCACACTCAGTTGCCGACCATATTGTTCCTCTGGGTTTCTAGGGAATCCAAGATACAGCAGATGATTTTCCACACAAAAATGTGCTTTCCCACACACTGTACCCCACCTTCCCCAATCCAAGGAGTCCAGAAGCTCTGGACGTGGATTATATACTGGCTGGGACTTGAAAGAAAAGCTCAATGCAGCCCAGAGCTCCATGAACAGCAAAGCAAGGGAGCTTCTCTGAGCCTCAGTTTCTTCATCTATAAATTGGGGATATTGTGAGGTCTAAAATGATACATGTTCATCAAGGAGTGAATACTGAGTAGCACATGTACATGCATGCGTACACACACAGAGCAGGTGTGCAGGGGAAGTGCGTGGCCATCGTTCTTTTTTTTAGCTGCCCTTTGAGAGCTCTGGTGGCGTAGTGCCTAAGGCAT
Source organism: Orycteropus afer afer (assembly GCF_000298275.1). NCBI lineage: Eukaryota > Metazoa > Chordata > Mammalia > Tubulidentata > Orycteropodidae > Orycteropus > Orycteropus afer. The sequence continues at coordinate 1,036,893 of NW_006921624.1, read as the reverse complement.
GTGACTGCTAACCAGAAGGCTGGAGGTTCAAACCCACCAGCCAGTCCTTGGAAGGAAGGTTGGGCAATCTACTCCCATAGTGATACCATCTCAGAAATGCAAGAAGGGGTCGCTATGAGTCAGATCTGACTCAACAGCAATGGGTTTGAGAGCTGGGCATCACATCTGCTGGGGAGTTGTCTGCCTCTTTCATTCAACAAACACCTGTGACTAGAGTGCTGCAGAGCACAGCCAGGTGACTCCACCAAGGTGAGGGGGGGATCCAAGGAAGGCCACATGGAGGAGATAATATAAGAGCCAAGCCTCCAGAGAGGAGCGGTTGCTTGCTGGATGGAAAGGCTGGGGGAGCACAAGAGCAGAAGAATGGTTGTGTCAAGGGCAGGTAGTAAATGCAAGGTGAGGAGCTGGTATTGTCGGGGTGAGTGAGGGAGGTGCGGATGCTGATTCTCTTCTCCCTGTCTCAGGCTTCATCCCTGGGATGCTGCACATTCAGAATGCACAAAAGCCAAGAAAGATGAAAACATAATTACTTGGCACATGTTGGTGGCTTTCCCCTGAGCAGTCTCTCCCAGCCCTGAACTGAGCCTTGTGTGTGTGTGTGTGTGTGTGCGTGTGTGGGGGGTGTAAGCAGTGGGGGGTGGGGAAGTGGGAGTGGGGGAGCAGACGACATTCACATGGAAACTTAGTAAAGGGGCTTCATTCACTCAAAGCCTCATCCTCGAATGACCAGGCCACTCTAACAGTCCCCATGACACTCTGCTCCTACAGCCCCCACTGTTTGCAGCATAGAGTATGGAGTTGTAGAGAAGCCCTCCAGAGCGCGAGCCCTGCCCACCTTGCCAACCGCAGCTCCTCACTTCTCTGAATGGCCCGCATCCCCATAATAACATGGAGCCTTTCAGTGCTTTCCAACTAGTCAGAACTGCTAAGGCTCCTGCCTTTGCGTGGGCCAGGGCCTCAGCCAGGAAGCCCTCCCACCTGCTCTCTCAGGCTGTGGAAGTCCCTCTTGCCCTTCAAGGTTTAACTTAGGGACAGCTGTCCTGGGAAGCTACCCTGAGCCTTCTCTCTGCCTTGGGCTGGGTTAGGTCCCTCCTCCGGTTCTCACAGCCCTGTGCTCACTTCTGCTGTAGTATTTATTGCCATTGCTGAGCTGCTTCCATAAAGCTCACAGCCAGAAAAACTCTACTGAGCAGTTCTACTCTATAACACATGGGGTCACCACGAGTCAGAACTGGCTCAAGGGCAGTGGTGTTGCTTTTCGGTATTGCCGCTGCCTTGTTACCTGTTTCCCTGCTGGAGTGTGAGCTCCTGGTATCTTATTTGTTCCTAGCATAGTGCCTGGGCCAGAGCATGCACTCAGATGCTTGTTGAGTGAATTAGTCTACAGCAGATAAGAATCCAGGAACGGTTCTGAGAAGGAGGCACACAGAGAGCAAGACAGACAGAGTATGGGGGTGGGGGGCCCGCGCTGGAGAGAGAATGTAGTGTGTGTGCTGGGAGGGGCAGAGAAGGGAGGCAAGGAACACCGTCTAATTAGACCACATGTGCAGAGCAGCATCTGGCTCAAAGCGCAGCAGTTTACACTGCTCCTAGAGTTGTCGTGGAGACAACCACATGACCAGCCTGGAGCTGAGACTCAGGGGCAGCAATCCAGATGCACTCCTAACATATTCTGACAGAGAGCAGATGGGCAGCTATTTGCAGGGCCAAAAAATGCCAACTCCGCTCCCCTCCAGACCTGCGTGCCCTCACTGATCATTTTCATCTTGTAAAGTCATTCTTATCTGCCCTGGAACCACCAGTTCCTCTCGTGCAGGAATCAGTGTGAAAGCTGCTATTTTTGTAGTTCCCCGATCATCACAACTTCCAGCCTATTCCTGTGGGGGAAGAAATGTCACCACCTTTAATCAAGGGGTCCTCGATGGCCAGGATCCACTGTCGTCAGGCTCTCCCTCCATCTCTTCCTTGACTGAAAGTGTCTAAATTCTTCCCTCTTTAGGCCTCATTTACCAGAACCAGGCCCGGGAGCAATGCTGTGCAGAGCGCAGGGGATATGGGCTTCGATGGCTGAGCTTGTGTGTGCCCGTGTATGTGCCCTGGCTGTGCCCTCGGCCTTTCTAAGCTCAGTTTGCTTCTCTGTAAAATGGAGTTTGTACCACCTGCTTTCGTGCACTTATTGCACGAGGATTAAACTAAATAATTATGGAAGAGTCCTGCTAACCATACAACCATTTATAAATGCTAGCTTTCATTACAGTGGTACTTTTCTTCTGAAGATTCTCAAAAATTTCAAGTGGAAAGCTCATATCAGCTCAGTAGTAGGAAAATGACAAAATCTTAGGCTCTGTACAGAATTACACGTTATTACCCACATGCATGGCTAATGTCCCTCGTTAACGTCTTTGGTGCAGTGCGAGAATTTCTGGGTTTGGAGAATCAGGCTGGGATTTGAATTCCAGCTCTGATACTTGCTAGCAGTGTGAACTTGAGCAAATAACTTAAACTCTCTTGAAACTCAGTTTCTTCATCTGTAAAATGGGAATCATCCTCCTTATCTTCCATGACAGCTGTGAGAATTAACTAGGACGATATACGTAAACTACCTAGCACATAGTAGGCACTCAATGAATGTTAGTTCCATTCCCCTCCTCGTTTATGTAACTGAATCAAGTAAGACTGAGATCAAGAAAAAGTGTAATGTTCGAATCCTGTTTACATACTGTGTGATCTTGGGAAGGATTCCTCCTTTCGGAGCCCCACTTTCCTGTGCAAAATGGTGATAATAATAGGACCCATTTCATCACCTGGTCGTGAGGTTTAAAGGAAACAATGAATGTAAAGCACTTAGCATCCAGTGGATGGTTGTCTTATTATCCTCCTAACCCTTACTAGAGAAACGGAGCTCCAACTCTTTTGGGAAAAGTTACAGCTTTCATGTGGGTCCAGCCTGGGGCACAGGTGCCACGTTTTCTCAGGAGAAATGTGTTTCATTTTTTGTTATCTGGAGAGCAAGATGAGTGATACTCACTGGTGACTGGGTTGCTCTGGGCATACAGCAGAACAGCCATCGGCCAGGGCCCAGGCCTGCTGCCTGAGTGGCAGGTGGGGCGGCGTGTGCAGGTGCAGCCAGGCTTATTTATAAAGCACCACAGGGGTTCCCGCTGCTGCACACACGCCTGCCATCGCAGGTGCAGGGAAGGCCTGGCTAAAAATATTGCTAACGTGGGTTTACTGTTGCCCAGCAGAGACTAATGATTGTTTTAAGTAAATATTAATTATAAGAGTCACCCAGATAGAGTGGCATGAATATTCCTATATCTACATATGTAAGTGAAGCAATCATTTGGAGAGACAACTTATGTGATGCCCCCAAGGAGTTATTTAATGGCTGGCAGATTCTAAACATTTGGTGGATTCCTGGTTAAGGGGCTTGGCAAGGGTCTTGATATGCAAGACACAGGGATTTCCTTACTGAGAGGTGATCTTTCCCAGATCAAATAACTGAACCAGTTATACTGGACCTCTTACCATGAAGAGTGGTCATAATGGTACAGACAACCCAGCTGTGACTTAAGGCCTGGTATACTGGCTGCCTAATGTTGGCAAGTATCTCGGTCTTGTGGCACAAAAGCCTGGCATGGGGGTCACCAGTCTTAAATGGTGCTGTGGTTCAAGTGCTTACCAGTTATGTCCCCTTTGGCATGCTCCTTCCCTCCCTCAACCTGTCTCCTCGTCTGTATGGAAGCTAACATTTGTTGTTCACCTTGATCAATGGTTTCTAAGTCTGGTAGAGCATGGAGACTCAAATAGGGAGGCTAAGGAGGTTTTTTTTTTTTTTTTTTAAATTCAAACCCCTGGGCCCTGGCTCAAAACTTTAAAGCTTCTCTGATGATTCCAATGCATTTGGATCCTGGGAACGGAGGAGGCAGTGGTGATGGTGATGGTGGTATATGTGCTTGTGGTGTGCCAGCCACATTTTTAAGTGCTCTACATGTATGCAAGGAGCTTTGGTGGTGTAGTGGTTAAGGCATTTGGCTGCTAACCAAAAGGTTGGCGGTTCGAAGCCACCAGCTGCTCCACAGAAGAAAGATTGAGCTTCTGCTTCTGTAAAGATTTCCAGCCTTGGAAATCCAGTGAGGGTCACTATGAGTCACAATAGACTTAATGGCAGAGAGTTTGGTTTCTTTTTTTTTTCACATATATGCATTTATTTAATGCTAACAACAATCCCATGAGGTAAGTATTGATGCTATTCCCATTTTACAATTGGGAAACTAAGCACAGAAATGTTAGGTAACTTGCCCAGGTTCACATAGCCAGGGTTTGAAGCCAGGTAGACTTACTCAGGTCTGTATCCTGGCATAATGAGTACTGCCTGACCTTGACTTTAAGGTCCAAGAAGGCAATGGCTCTCCTTCTCTTCCCCATCCCTCTATCCTCACTGTCCATGGTAGAACCTTTCACATAGTAGGTGGCTGATACATTAATCAAATTACTAGGTTGTATATCACAACATCCCAGGCAAGCTAGTATCACTGTCTTCCATTGCCACATGAAAAAAATCAAAAGCAGTGTAGTCAGTTCAGCAGCTTAAAGTCACTTGGACAGTGAGTAGTGGGGCTGGGATTTGATTCCAAGCCTAGCTCACTCTTTTATCTCCTGCTAGACGAATAGGAAGGAGCTCTGGTAGCATAGTGCCTAAGGCACTTGACTGCTAACCAGAAGGCTGATGGTTCAAACCCACCAGCCACTCCTCGGAAGGAAGGTTGGGCAATCCTACTTCTGTAGTGATATAACAACAATAGACGAATGGGACATAGCAAATTTCTGCTCCATAAGATGGATGTAAGGATTTAAAAGACATGAGACCCTTATAAACTAAATTGTTTTCCAAAACCTTCTGATGAACTTAGTTCCTCCCAAAGTGATTAGCTTCAAAGAAAAAGGTCCTCAATAAGCATTTGTTGACTAAACGTAAACATATGAACTGAGATTCAGAATTGAGACTGTGACCCCACAAGGTTCTTGGAAAAGAGCAGGTACTTTGAAGGGTCTGCCACTGGGGCAAGGCCCAGGCATTCACTGGTCAGGGCCCCTAATTCTGACTTTTGAGAAGCTGGATTCATGGCCTTTTTGGTTCCTACTCTCTGTGCCCCAAGTTCCTTCTGTGACAGCAAGGCTGGGGGAGGAGGAATAGTAGGACTGTGTCAAACCTAGCAGGACTTGGGACAGACTAAGCCTAGGTGTTCTGCAAAAAAATCATTGTGAAATTTGTCATCTCTGTTGTCATAGTCACATTATAAGTTTTCAAAAGCCTTTTGGAAGTAGTCAAGGGGATGAGCACCCAGGGGATGGGGCTGAAGTCTGTGCCTGGGGGTACCACAGTGGCTATGACTTCCAGCCATTTCCCTGCCTGAGGCTAGCCCATGAAATAAGGGCTATCTGGTTCCCAGAAAATGGCATCCCCCTTCCAACACTGTTGCCAGCAAGTGTATCACCTTTGTGAATATCAAATCACCATGACTGTCCCAAACAGCAGCAGCAGCAGCCACTATTTACAGAGTGCCTGTTACTCACAGTCCAACAGTATCTACTTTTGTTGGTGAGATACAGGCTGAATTGTTTAGGGGAAAAGTGTACTGATGTCTGCAAATGGTATACATAAAAAAAAAAAAAAAAGATGGATTGATAGAGGGAGAGCTAGACAAGATATGTGATAAAGCAAATATAATAAAATGTTAACAGTACAATCTAGATGGTAGGCATTGTGGGTGTTCACTGTAAAATTCTTTCAGCTTGTCTGTATGTTTGAAAATTTTATAATAAAATGCCAGGGACAAAACCCACAAGGGGACATGAAATGCCAAAGCTTCAGAGGGGCAAGGGTGATGGCAGGATATGTTTTCCCACAATCAACTAGTCTTGAGGGACTATCAAACACAATATTGTGTTATCCCATTTACTGTTGATCCAGTGATAGGGAGGTATTAAAGGTGGGTTATAAATAAAAAAAACAACTATTTATTACATGTCTCCTATGTGCAGGCACAGTTGAAGAACAGTAATGACCAAACCAGTCAGGGTCCCTCCTTTCGGAGTGTGCAGGGAGACCAGATAACGAACAGATCCAGAAATAAGCTCCAGGAGGCCAGGCAACCTGCCCAAGTCTAAACAAGTAGGTGGTGGGTGGGGGTCCACATCTAGACATGTCTGAGTCCCAAGGTCTAGTTTCTTTCCTCTGTGACCCACCACCTTTCAAAACACTACTATCATCAATCATTTGCTTTTGATGAGAGGTGCTCCACGGAAACTGACACCCAAAGGTCACTTCCAAATTTCATTCTAGTCATTCTTTTCAACTCTGTCTTGGATCAGACTAGGGGTCACTAGAACAGCCAACCAACTAGTTTTGTTTTTATTCTTTTCACTTGGGAAACTTTTTCAGGTGGCTTCTCCCCATTATTATCCCATTCAACCCTCACACAATCCTGAAAGATGACTCTAGAATCCCTGTTGATCAGCCCCATTTGACCTAGGAGAGCTGAAGCCATGGGCTGGCTGTGCTCAGCCCTCCACTTTCCTTGCCCCAGGTGCAGTGGGTATGAGTGGAGGCTGGTTAGTTTGACAGAAAGCAAAGAGAAGTTGGCCAAAGAGAGCATTTGGATGACAGAGTTTTGACTGGGAAGTTCCATGCTCTTCACTGCCTGCTTGGCCTCTCTCCTCTCAGGACTCATAGGCCTTTGGCCAAGAACTTCTAAGAAGGACAGAACGATCCTCCCTCTTGTTCTGGAGGCACATCAGGAGCTCTCACTTCTTGTTTCCTTTAGAAGCAAACTGCAGGGTAATTTGTAGTTCTGGCCAAGGGGACTATCAAAAGACCATTCCAAGAAACCCTGGAAAGAGGTTTATTTTGTAATGATGGATGAAGAAGGCAAATGGCAGCTGAATTCATTTTACTAGCAGCATATTCCCTGGTGTCAGGATAGACTGGGTGGTGGTGGTGGTAATTTAACAAAGTTGTTCTGAGAGAAATGAAAGAAAACAGATCTGCTGAAGGGCTATTTTACTTTCTAAATATTTTTATGCTCTGAACTCTCCACTCGACCCCATGAGGTTGCCCTGGTGGGTTCCCAGGCTCCTCACCAGGTGCTGCTCTGCAGCAATGGCCTCCTCCCTGGGCTGCTGTTTCCAGGTCCTCTCCGCCCAAGGCTGCTGTTATGCCACCCCCGAGGGGTCTTCCTAAAGCAGCACACTGATCATGCGGCCACATCACACCTGCTTAGAGCCCTGTCCTGCTCCTGATGGCCTAGCTTGGCACGCAAGTCCCTCAGAGGCCTTCCAGTCCCTTCTGTCTCACCTGTGGACACTTCCTCCTGCAAACTGGGAACCCCAATCACTGCAAGGTGCCTGTAGCTTCCCACACTGTACACCAGGCTGTTTCAAACCCCTATACTTGGCTCATGTTCTTCCCTTTGCCTGCAATATTCTTTCTTCATCACACTAACTTCTCCTCGCCTTACAATGCCCACCTCAGATGTCACAGCCTCCAGGAAGCCATCCCTATCCCCACAGCCACCCTTCTCTAGGTCTTCCTCTGGGCTTCCATGGCACCCTGAGCTCACCTGTGTTGCATTATATTACAATTATCTGCTTACCTGCTGGCCTTACCTTAAGGATGTGAGCTTTGTATAAATAAAGAATGAACTGTCTTATCCGTCTATAACACCCTTAGCCAGCACAGAGCCTGGCACCCGACCGGCACTGAACACATGTGTACTGAATGAATGAATGAACGAAGTATTTACAATCTTGCATGAGTGTAAGTCCCACAAAATGAAACCATTCTGGAAAGTGAAAGCATACCACGACAGTTGAAGACAGACCCACACTATCCCAGAATTCTTCCTGAAGCAGACGGCATCACAGCAAGGCTGCAATTATAGACACGTGTGCACACACACACATGCACTTTGTTTAAAAAAATTCATAGAATGCACTCAACACTGACTTTTTTTCCTTATTGGAAACCTGTTTACAATCTTGTCCACTGTCAGTCTTAAATGTCACTTTTCAGAAAGATGGCTGCTGCCAGGAGGAATTTATTTTCAAATTGAATCACAGCATGTTCATGCAGAGAAGCGCCTCTTTTGAATCTCCAAATTGGAGGGAATTCAGAGAAGAGAAAGTGAGGTGATTAGAATCTGCAGAGGCTGATTCAGGAGGGAAAATTATGAGGCTAAAATATGCATGGGTGAGCTAAACAGCAGCTATTAGTTGGGTGGAGACAGGGAAAGCAGGACTAGCAAACCTACCAGAACAGTGAGGATGCACAGAAGGAAATGGGAACAAGAGGGAACAGGAGAAGGAAATGGGGGGAAGGGGGAGTCTAAGCAACAGGAAGGAAGCTTGCTTTGCCGACCGCCTTTGCCAGGTTCTGTGGAGGACGGTTTGTCATGTGTTCAGCCTTTGCCCAGTAGTTTATTCCTATTTTAAAAATGAAGAAACTGAGGTTCTGAGAGATTACGAAGTCCAAATAGGGAAGAGGTGGGGCCAGGTTCTGCCAGTCACCATGCAACCAGCTAGTGACTAAATTAAGGACTGCAGTAACCGTAACCGTCCCTGCTATTCACCAGGAGAGGGGTGATCAGGGAAGGCTTCCTGGAAGGGGAACACTTGAATTGAATCTGGTTATGCTAGTTCAAAAAAGGGTTATCAGCCTTTAGGAGGTGGCTCGGTCCTCAGCAGTCTCTTGAACTGACTCTCACCACTGGGGTCTGTGAGGTTTTGAGGTCTCTGAATCGACTCGATGGCAGTGGGCAGGTGGTGTGGGTACCCCCGAGAGGCAGTGAGTGCACCAGGCACTCTGCCTCCTGGCTCTTCTACCCATGAGCCCAGCGTCCTCTACTACAGAATGGAGTTGATGCCACAACCTCACTGAGCTGCTAAGAAGACTGAATGTGCTGGGCACACAGTAGAGCACAATGTATACAACGTTTTTAATTTTTTAACACAAACGTTGTTGTTGTTGTTGTTGTTGTGTGCCATCAAGTTGGACCCGACTCATAGTGGCCCCTCCTTGGGTTTCCAAGACAGTATCACTATGGAAGTAGATTGCCCCATCTTCTTTCCGAGAAGTGGCTGGTGGGTTTGAACTGCCAGCCTTCTGGTTAGCAGTCAAGTGCCTTAGCCACTATGCTACCAGAGCTCCCAACACAAACTACACATGGCAAATGTGTACACATCCCTGAGGACCCAACTCTAGGGGACTCTGCCTTTGGGAAGCTTTCCTCAGACCTGCAAGGAGGGGCAGTCTTGGCCTTTTGTGCATTAATTCAGCAGGTAGTTGTTGAGAGCCTACTGTGTATCAGCCCAGGGGGATAGAACAGTCATCACAACTGGCTCCTGAGGGCAGCTGAGCAACCTCACAAACTCATCATTACCATACAGACAAAGGCTTTGAAGGCGAAATTCCTGCTGCTGGGAGAGCATTAGACCAGGTCTGGAGGCCACTGAGAGTTTTCCTGGGGAACTGGTAAGTGAGCTGAGAGAGAAAGATGAGTAGTTCCCCAGCCCTAAGTGGGAAGAGGAGTGAAAAAGCCCCAAAGTGGAAAGTAAGAGGCCTGAGTGACTGGAAATGCAGAGAGCAACGGGGGAGGAAGGCTCGGTGCAGATCATACCGGCCTTTTGAGCCATGTCATCCTGAAGCAATGGGAAACCAACCCCTAGAACTCGGGGGGGGGGGGGCGGGATAGAGATCTGTGTTTTGGAAAGATCATTCTGGCATCAGTGAGGCCAGTGGAAGCAGGGTGCCCGTGCAGGCAGCTGCCAGGGGAATCCAGGTGACAGCCGGTGGAAGCTGAAGGAAGAAGAATGCAAAGGGAGGAATTCAAGAAAGATTTTAGGAGGTAGGAGTTGACAGAAGGTGAGAGTGTGGGCCCTGGCAGACTAACCATCTCACCAGTGCCCCTCCTTCCTCCAAGCCCAGCAGAGGCCCTGAGCAGGGACTGAGTCTGTTTTCGCCACAGCCGAATCCCCAGTCCCTAGAGCAGGGCCTGGCACACAGATGGTGCTCCTGAGATGCTGGCGAATGGATGGATGAGGGCTGGTGGGCCATCCTGGCTGCTCAGCAACTCCACCCGGCTGCCTGGTAACCTCCACGGCAGTCTCCAAGAACTTAGGGAGCAAAGTTGAAGCAGAGCAAAGCCCTGGCCTTGCACGCTCGCCTCAGTGTGTGAGAGCCTAGCTTAGGGAAGCACAGGATTCTCGGCCTAGGCTTGGAGACTGCCGGGTTCCCCAGCTCTTGGCTGACCTGATGCTGGCACACTCGGTGTTTGCCAGCGTCTGTCCTGTGTGCCATCTGTCGTGAAGGAAGTACCCTGTGTTGACTGACATCCCATTCTGGATGGTTTCTGGGAGAAAATGTGTTCTGGGAGTGGTGCAGGCTCTATCACTCACTAGCTGTGTGACTGTGGGAAATTTTTAGCTCTCCAAGCCTCAGTTTGCCATTTGTAAAATGGGGATAATACAGCTTACCTCACAGAGTGGTCATGAACAACAGACAGACCTTATGTCAAGTACCAGGTTCAGGGTTGGGCATGTAACAGAGACTCAATGACTGGTAGCTGTCATTACTGTCCTTGTTTGAGATATGGTTTTGTTTAAGGGGGCAGGGAAGATTCATTCTCAGTCATTCTACAGATGTTATTAAATATAACATTTATTCATTTTAAAATTCCTCTAAGTCTGGTTGGAGTGACTGACTTGGTTCTGTTTGAGTTGGCAGACTGGTCTTTTGGAAGCCTGTGTTCCTATCCGGAAAGTTTCTCAGTCAAGAGGCAAGGGAGCCCACTCCAGGAAACAGTCTTCATGTTCCAAGCCATTTAATAAATCTCTACCTAGAGGAGCTCTGGTGGCCTAGTGGATAAGGCATTTGGCTGCTAACCAGAAAGGCAGCAGTTCAAACCCACCAGCCACTCCGTGGAAGGAAGATGAGGCGATCTACTTCCATAAAGATGTACAGCCTCAGAAACCCAATGGGGGTCATTATGAGTAGGAATCAACTCGATGGCAGTTTGAACCACTGTAGTTGCCCATGTAGCTTTTTGTCTGTCACCTTAACTACACTGGGAGCTCCCTGAAGGCAGGAATTGTTCCTCTGCCCAACTGATATCCCCAGTATGGGAGGCAGACCCTGGCTTGCTTTAAACGAGCAAGTGTGAAGTCTTGGGAAAAGGTGTCTCTTTAAATCAAAAACCTTTTTGGTATTGAAAGAGTTAATATCTGGTAGTGATAATAAACAAGCCCCATTTCAGCTCAGCACTATCACTGGGTGTGAGTCACAAGGCTTAGCAGGTGTGGGCAATAATTAAAGGCTTCAGCAATCTACCTGGGCAAGGTATTTTTGCCTCTTATTCCAAAGAGGAAACTCTCTCTATGGAGAGCAGAGGAGCTCATTAATGAGACTAATTAGGTGTAAAGGGGGTAGAGGCTGGCATCAGCTGCAGCTTGGAGGAACTAATCATTAAGCTCTGTAATCTCCTCCACAGAACACAAGCAGATCAAGCTCTAGGGCTGTGAGCATGGCTCCCACACCTGAGTACTGACCGCAGGCTTTTGGTGAAGCTGAAAGGGCCTTACCTCTCACCCTGCCATGTTCTACGAGGACACGCAACACACACGCACACACATACACACACACACAGTACGGAGTCAGCTTCCAGGGAAAGAAGTCAGATCATCTGAGATGTTTTCTCCTAGTGTTCACTCACCTCTGAGCAGCATGTGCCGGGAACTTGTGCATTGGGTTTTACAATGCTTTTTTTTTTGCTTTGCTTTTCTAGATATAGGGAAAGGATCAAAGAAGCTCCATCTTGGCTTCCACATTTGGAGGATAAAACTCTCCTGTTTAGAATTCTGGGTTTTCTAGCCACCACTCATGTTTAGCTAGCACTAGGCTTCATTTCTTTTTCTGTAGCTATCTCCTCCACAGGCACAGCTCAATGGTCAACTCCTCCTCGGGTCTCCAGTCGGGCTGCATACCTGCAGTGTTATCAGTACAGCTGTTACCTAGCAGGACTGATGGGAAGGGATGGGATAAGATATGAATGGATGATGGATTCGGGCCCTGCCACTTTTCTCAGCTTGGTCACAACCTCTGTGAACCTCATTTATAAAAGAAGTGTAAGTTTATGGGTACATGAACATATTCGAAAGTATAAACCATTTACAAAAGCAGTTCACTTATAATTATTGTCATTTAAAATTTCAGTAAAAGGAAGGAGAAGTTGACCATCAGGGAAGTAGGAAAATAATTCCAACACAGTGGCTCCTCACTGGGCTTGATATGGCCAAAGGGCAAGGCATCCTTGGGCAAGACCACGGAGGCAGAGACTGGCACCTGGAAAACTGGCTCTTGCTGGCTGGTGCCAGGTGTCTGTGCACTGTTTACAGAGCTCATTCACCCCAGCTTTCAGCTCTGCTGCCAGCACCTGGGAGGCTTTCTGCCTCTGCTCTGCTGCCCTGAGAGACTCCTGGGAGGAGGGCAAACAGCAGCTTGGCTCCTTGTCTCCCCCTGAGACCCACCTCACCAAGCACCCCTTCCAGCTTCTACACCTGCAGCCACATGACATGAGCCTTTCAGAAAGTGGCACCAACTGCACAGCATATGTCCAGCCAACAAGCCCTGAGCATCAGTTTGCTGGTGATGTCTTCCTTGTCTTCTGAGCCTCACTCAGCTCTGACACGAGCACTTTGGTGAAGCCTCCCCTGCTACCCACCAACTTCCCATGCTCATGTTAGTCCCTACAGCTTCTGTGGTCAACCTTCTGGGCACCCTTCACCCTACAACTGACCACTATCAGGATTACTTATTACACTTTTGTCTCTTCCACGCTTATGTAAATAGTGAGTAACAAAACTCCCTTTTCCCACTGGCACTGATCCTGTCACCCCCTACCCAGCCACAGTGGTGGGCATATGGCTCTGGTCTGGCCAACTGGAGGACACCATCCCTTGGGCACAGTGATTGGTTCAGGGTGGCCTGGACATGACCCAAGCTGAGTTAAGCAGTCTCCTCTGAGAATCAACGCACAGACGCTGGGGTGACAGGGCCTCACTTAAAGCTATATGGGTCAAGTGTGCCCTTATACCTCTACCTCAAAATAAGAGAATATTTGTAAGTAAAACTAATAGGCAAAGAGAAGCAAAGGCAAACAGTGGTCAACAAGAGATTAGAAAACCACATTTGAGCCCCTGTATCTATCCAGGTATGCAAGAAGAGAAGCCCTGCACTTTTCAGTTATGTGTACCAATAAATTCCCCCTCCCACCTCTTTTGCTTAAGTTGAAGTTGAACTCCTACCATCTATAAACAAGAGAACCCAAGCCAGATTTTAACTAAGTCTAGAAACATTTCAGTCAGAAGGCAGGGTTCCTCCCACCCAGTATTATAGTATTACTGTACTGACTAGAACAGAGTCTTCATACTCATTTCTCTGCCTTCTATCTTTTAGTTATAAGACAAACCACACATAGTAGGTCCCAAAGGCTGCTCTTGGACCAACACCCCCCCCGCCCCCCCCAAAAAAAACCAAACTCACTGCTGTCAAGTCAAACCCAACTCACCAACTCATAGCGACCCCTCCTTGGGTTTCTGAGGCGGTATCACTACACAAGTAGATTGTCCAACCTTCCTTCCCCTCAAATGGCTTTCTTCCATACAGTTATTCTGTGCACATGTTCTGGCCCCAGATGCTCCTTATAAAGACTTCTGTTTCTCAAAGGCCTTTTCTGAGATCCCTTCAAATGTTTCCTTCCACTTTCCTGGTCTAAACCACCCAACAACAAAAATCACAAAAATATAAATATATACAATATCCTGCAAAATCTGTGGCTTTAAAAATAATACTTGAAAAAAAAAAGGTCTGGGACAAAAGACTTGTTCCCATTAATAGTACCAACTACTCTGAAAGGGTATTGCTAACATTTATGGGGCTCTTAGGATTCATGTACATATTGTTGTTGTTGTTGTTATGTGCCGTCGAGTTGGCTCCGACTCATAGCGACCCCTCCTTGGGTTTCTGAGGTAGTATCACTATAGAAGTAGATTGCCCAACCTTCCTTCTGAGGAGTGGCCGGTGGGTTTGAACCTCCAGCCTTCTGGTTAGCAGTCAAGTGCCTTAGGCACTATGCTACCAGAGCTCCTCATGTACGTATTACTATCCCCATTTTCAGATGACAAAACTGAAGCTCAGAGAGGCTGTAAGCTGCTTTCAATCACACAGTCTGGCAAATTCCTACTCCTCCTTCCTCTTTAAGACACAACTCAAGTGCCATCTCCCACGTGACTTGAAGCCTCCCTCCTGGAGTCCCCAGCAGAGGACACACAGGTTCCATTGAACAGTTACATGGGGTGTCCTCCTGCTGGGTATGGGCTGGCCTCTGCTACTAGACAGCATCTTGAGGGCAGAGGCTGTCTCTCATTCGTATCCACATTCCGGCCATCAGCACAGGGATTGGCCTAGAACAGGGTTACAATAAATGTTTGGTGGAGTAAACAAATGGGCGATTGAGCCCCGAGTTGAACTCTGCTAGTTCAACTGCCAGCCAGGCATTGCTTTTCCCTCCCCCAGCTGCCTCTGTGATTGCCAGCCGCACCTCCAAGCCTCCCTTCTTGTTCTCCCTGGAGGGAAGCAGGCTGGGTAGTAGAAGTGGTTACAAGACCAGAAGGAGCACGGACAATGATAATAAATATGTAAAACCCAGAATTCATTACATATAACTAATTCCAAATGCAAAAGACACAATGTCTTCTGAGACAAATCTCGATGAAGGAGTCTGGTTTGTAGCAGACAATTTGAGAACTGGACCAGAATTGTTCAGTCCAACCCACGAGTACATCCTCTACTCGATGGGCAACATATCCACAAGGCTCGCCATTCTCTAATTTTGTGGCCAAGTAAGTGACAACTCCCTACCCAATTTTAATTCTTTAAGAGACCCAGCCCTGTGGTCCCTAAGATGTCCCCACTCAATGGCCTTAGACTAGAGACCCTCTGGACACACGAGTGTCAAGATCTATAAAGCCGAAGGACGTAGTTTCCTTAAGGACACTGGGTTAAAACAAGATGTTAACACTACATAAAGTAGATTCTGCCCTCTAGGGGAACATGCTCCATAAACTAGAAATAAAGTGAGTATCCCTCATGCAGTGAGCTTGAAAACAGGCGTCTTCGTGTGGTGCCTGCCTTCATCTATCATTCCCAAAGAAAGGGAGAAGGGCCTGCCGAGCCACCCAGGAACGACAGCTAATGCTTACAATTCAGCCAGGTGGGAGGTCTGCAAATACTTCCCCCTAGCCTTCCACACTAGAAACATTTCCTATAGTTAAGCCTTCAAAGGTACAGAGGGAAAACGATTTCCCTTCTGCCCTGTGCCAGCTGAGATATCTTCCTGTTCCTTTGGCTACATGTACACACACAAAATAACGTGGGGCTGGAGGACAGAACTGAACCTACAGACCTAGCTGGAAAGTAGGGACTAGGTTTGAGACCACAGGTGAAGGTCATACCAAAAGCACATGACATGAAATTAGAGGTTCCATTCTTATTTCCAGGAGCTCTGGTAGCATAGTGCCTAAGGTACTTGATTGCTAACCAGAAGGCTGGTGGTTCAAACCCACCAGCCACTCCTCAGAAGGAAGGTTGGGCAATCTACTTCCGTAGTGATACTGCCTTGGAAACCCAAGGAGGGGTTGCTATGAGTCAGGTCTGACTCGATGGCACATAACCACAATGATGTTCTTATTTCCCACACTTAGTGGGATTAAAGAAGATTAAGAAAGGTAGTGTAGGTAGAGATACACAAGTCAACTGCCCGTATAGCACTATGCAGACACAGGAAATGTTCCCATTTACGAATTCTGGTACTTACAGTGGTACTGACTGGATCTTCATCTTCATTCTTCAATACCAGCCAAGAAGGAATAACCTGAAGGGCACTAGACAAGGCCCAATTCCTCCTCACTTCATTCCCAAAACATCTTCTCTATTGACTCTGCCCCAGTGACATGATCTCCAAATAAAGTTCTCCCTCTGCCTGTGGTATCAAAGGCCTCAGTTAAATCTTGCATATCATCTGAAGGAAATGTCAATTTCAGTCCTTATCAGTCATTAAGACTTCAGTAAAAATTAGTTTATCCATTTGGTGTCTGAAATACTTAAAAGGGAAAGCAGTGAAGAACAAGTCATGTCTGATTTTAAGTGTTTTTCAAATAGGTGGTCAGGCAGCTTGGGGGTGTGGTACAGGGTTGGAGGAGGCCGCTAAAGGCGTAGCACAGACTGGTTTCAGAGAGATAAGTGGAAGAACCTCAGGCTCCTTGTGGGCACAATGGAGAAACATAGGCTGAACAATCACAGCCAAATGGTGGGTTTTCAGCTGGTCAAAACTATCGGCCAAGATGCTTTGTGTGCAGCAGAACTCCCTACCAACATCATCAATAGCGACTTAGGTAAAAACAGAAAAACGCTGATCAATCTAAAAAGAGATAGTGACAGAAAGGATTAAAAAAATTCTCGGGAACTGGGAAGAATGGGCTGAAACTAACAAGTTGAGATGTATTGAGGGCAAACGTAAATTCCTACACTTAAGTTAAAAAAAAAATCAACTCTACAAGTACTAGCTAAGGCTGACCTGTTCTAAAAGCAATTTATATGGTAGGTGTAAGAAAGGCAGAATTTTATGTTCAATTCATGTTCAGCAATGGGCACCAGTGTAATATGGCTCAAAAAAAGAATAATGAAACCTTAAGCTGCATTAACAGATGTAGAGAAACTTGAACTGCACTGCCCAATAGAAATATGATGAGTCCCATATGTAATTTTAAATTTTCTAATAGCACAGTAAAATAGGAAAAATAGGTGAAATTAATTTTGTTGTTGCTGTTGTTGTTTTTTTGTTGTTGTTGTTGTTATGTGCCGTCGAGTCGGCCCCGACTCATAGCAACCCCTCCTTGGGTTTCCGAGGCAGTATCACTACGGAAGTAGGATTGCCCAACCTTCCTTCTGAGGAGTGGCTGGTGGGTTTGAACCGCCAGCCGTCTGGTTAGCAGGCAAGTGTCTTAGCCACTATGCTACCAGAGCTCCCGAAATTAATTTTAATAGTGTTATTTTACTCAGTATGTGTAAAAATTACAATTGCATCATGTTATCAATATAGAAAGTAATTAATGAGCTTTATATTCTTTTTTTTCCCAAAGTCTTGGCAATCTGGAGAGTATTTTGCCCTTATAGCATATCTCTAGTCACACTGGCCACATTGCAAGTCCTCAAGAGACACATATAGTCAGTGGCTACCACATTGGACAGTACAGGATTTGAATAAGGGTGGTCTCAGACTACATTTGGAATATTTGGTTCCATGCACGGACACTGACACTCACTCACTGAAATGACTGGGAATGAGAAGCTTAATGGAAAAGGACTGTGGTTGTCTAATCTTGACAGGAAAATCACAAGCAATACTAGTGCTACGTAGCAGCAGAGTATAAAACTAGGACTGATGGATGAAAACCATGGTAAGAACATTTGGCTCTTTTTAAGAGTTCTCTGGCACCAGAGGTATATAAGCAGAAGCCAGATGACTTGCTAAAGAGGATACATGCAATGATAGGAAGTTGGATATCCTTTAAGGGCCCTATCAACTCTAAGACTCAAAGCTTTGAGATACTAAGCATGACTGTGAAGTAAAATGACTGGCTGTCTAGCCAACACCCCAAACATAACACATCTGAAGGTGCTTTCTCTTTCAATTATCGTCTTGGGAGGTTATAGGTTTATTCTGGCCAACCATCACAGGTTGCCTGTGTAATTCAGGTTGTCAGATAGAGTCATTGTAGGTCCTTACTTTATAGAGTGTAAGTGGGAGGATATAGTCCCTGCCTCCAAGGAGCTTACAAGTGACTACTCCTTATATACTGTTGTCAACTTGCTGGCTTTCAGCTGACTATCATGAACAGACAGAACCACAAGACCCTCTTCAGTTAACGACTCTGTGTGAGTGCCATCATCTGCCATCTCACATGAGGTCCTGAGTCCTCATGAAAATGGATACTCTAGTTAAGATCCCAGACCTGGCCAACACTCTGCTGTGAATGTCTCACCATCTCCTGGACATCGTGGCACACGTCCCAAACAAACTCCTTATCTCCAGTCCTTATCCCCAACCTGTTCCTCTTCAATCCCAAATTTAGTGAGTTCACTATAGAGGCTGTTGGCTTTGTCTCTAACTCCTGGGTATTGGATCTCACAAACTAGTGGGTGAGATACATGTAACTCTAATATAAAGAAAACTGGCTGAAGTAGAGGGTATCCAAGGGAATACTTTGAAGAAGGAGAGGAAGAAGACTGAGACAACTCTCACCTTGGGGAACATGGAAAGGCCTTTCAGAAAAGGGCTTTCTACCCTTCAACAGACATTCATTGTTGATAGTGTGTCAAGTTCTCTGCTGGCCACTGGGGTCCACCAGGACCCTGATGTGGCCTCTGCCATTTAGGCACTTTCTGCCTCATGGAGGGGACTGCCAGGAACACAAATAAGGGCAATGAAAGACGTAGGTGTTAGAACAGAGGCTTGCCTGAGTATAAAGGAGGTACAAAAGAGGAAGGGGTCAGTCCTACCTGGACTGTCAGGAAAGCTTCACAGAAGAACAGTGGGGGAGTGAGGCTTGGATCGAGTCTTGAAAGCCTGGTCAGGTAGACTACAAAAGGGTGTTCCAGGCAAAGGAAGAGTGCAAACAAAAGCATGGAGTGGGAATGGCCCACACTCAGGGACAAGTCACTTTACAAGGGACTTCGGGCAATGTGATGAAGAATGTGGTAGAAAGTGAAAAGAGGCGATCATGAAGGTCTCAGACCCAGGCCAAGGATATGAGACACCATCTTGCAGGGACTGGGAGATATGCGAAAGATTCAGGATGAAATCTGGCAGCAATAATTGTATTTTTTTTTTTTTTTTAAATACAAGAAATTTTTTTGTTCTGCCTTCATTTTAGTAAAAATGAAACATTATAGAGCTGGCAAATCATCTCTGCATCCCAAAGACAGTGCGACATGTGATAATGACTGTGAAGCAAGGCTAAGCCTGTTAGCAAGAATGACCAGGGAGTGAGTGGCAGGATTGATGCATTACCCTCCGCCGTCAGAAAAATGCTAGCCAGGTAATAATAGGAGGGAAACAAGTCTTGGCAGAGCTGTGTTGCCAATGGACAAATTAGCAAATAAAATTCAGAGAAGAAAAGCACAGGCTTCTGTGCTTACCCAATGAAGCTTTTGGGAAAGTATAATGACACATGTGGCTACCACCTGAGGGACGCTTGATGAGGCAGCAGACTCACTCAACATTCTGTTACAGGCTTCAGGTGAGCAGAATACCTGGCTCCTCACAAGAGCTGGCCCTTCATCCCTGAACCATTCTCCCAGGCATCATATCATGTATCAGGGATGGCATGATGACTAAGCCATGGCCCTGTCCCCAAGAAGCTCACTCTCTCTGACACGATGGTATCAGAACCTCAGGGGAAGCAGGCAGGACACTCATCCCCACTCCACGGTAAGAACCGGCAGTAGGGCAAACGGGGAGAGAACTCAGCTTTTCATGCACCCATTCCCTACTTAGCACCAAGTGCCTGTCATCAATTAGAACACCAAGAGCATGAAAGAAGAGAGGTAACTCACTAGTCAAAATGAAAACTTTGAAGGCTGGGAATTGCTAATATGCCAAAAAGGGGGTGTTGAGTGTGACACCTTCACACCAGAACTCTCCCCACTTCCCGACTCTCTTAGGTTTCAGACACTCCTCATTCAAGACTTACGAAGTGCCTATTAAATACTAGGTTCCTAGATGGCACAAATAGTTTGTGCTTGACTACTAACCCAAACGCTGGCGGTTTGAACCTACCCAGCAATGCTGCAGGAGAAGGCATAGTGATCATGTTCCATAAAGATTACAGCCACAAACCCTACAGAGCTCAGTTCTACTCTCTAACACGTGGGGTTGCCAAGAACCAGAATCGACTTGATATCAACAGGTCTGGTTTTATTACATGCCAAGTACTGAGATCAGAGACAAGAAAGTCACTGCCCCTGTCCTAAAGTCATACCCAGCCTGGTGGGATATGTTTGTGTGTGTGTGTGTGTGTGTGTGTACACGTGAATATGTGTAGAGCAGTTGGGGCAAGAGAGGCTGGAACGAGGCTGTGGAGGACACCGAGTGCCTGACTAAGAGGAGTGAACTGCATGGCCCAGACCAGCACTTCCTTAACAGGGGCTGAACCCCTGAAGTTGGGCCAGGGGAGTGATTTCTGGGAGTCAAAGTTGGACACAATGCCTTTAGAGGTGCCTAAAATAACGCTTGACTGACAGGTGGGACTCGATGTGGAGAACAGACTGGAGGGGAGAAAGTGAAGGTCAGGAGACCAGAGGGAGCTTGCTTCTACCATCACCATTTCACGAACAGTTTTCAGCTCTCTCTCCTCCTAATAGTTTGAAAGAAGAGTAGACACCTTGGGGAGAAGCTGGGATGATCTGTCTCTGGTATGCTAAAACCATTCTGCAAAGATTTCTGGGGGAAATCCCGTCCACCAGGGGTGCCATCTCCTGGGAAACAGGGAACTGGGCAGGCAGCCAGAGACTCTTCACATTTCCTAGTGGAAGGCAAGGCACATCTTTTTGAGTGGGCCAGGGCTGAGGGTCTCCTGACATGACAGCTGCTTCAGTGCCAGGGATTTTCATGTCACCTTGTATTGCTGAAAGAGGTTCTAAAGATGAGGCTAGATCCCACAGCGCTACCTACTCAGCTAAGACTGCCTTCTTACATTGGTTCACCAAAAGAAGCCAGGCAGTGCAAAATAGTTGGGCTCTGGAATTGGCCTACTCTGGGTTTAACTCCTGGTTCTACCATTCAGCAGAGCTGTGGGGTCCTAGGCATACAACTGTACCTTCTCTGCTCATACTGGATTCATCCATGATGCAGACAGGGCTGGTAGTATCTTAGTACCATCGATGAGAAAACTGAGGCCAAATGACTTTTAGGGGATTTACTTTCTCAAGCATGGATTGTTCCACGGTAGAATTCTCACCTTCCATAGGAGGCCTGAGTTTCCAACGTGGCCGATGCACCTCAAGCTCGGCCACTACCCTACTGTCAGTGCAGGTTCGCGTGCTGCTGTGACGCCATGATGCTTGCATGCTGCTAAGACAGGCTTAGGCAGAAAGGCCTTGGGATCTATTTCTGAAAATTAGCTAGTGAACACCCTATGAATCACAACAGCCTGATCTGCAGCCAACCACGGGGATGGCACAGGAGCAAGCAGCGTTTCATTCCATTGTGCATGGGGTCGCCATGCGTCGTGGGCTGACTGGATGGCAGCCAACAGTGATGTAGCTTTTAAAGGGCAGTCCAGGGCTGGAACTCAGGTATCCTGACACTGAGTTCAAGCCCTTTCCTCAGCCTCCGGTGAGCCAAATGTGGCTCAAGGTGCCAGGACACACACTCAACCATGAAGCTAAGAGTTCTATTCCAGTTCAGTCCTCAGATCATGAAGCCAGATCCTCCCTATAAAGAAACAGCCTGGTGATCTCATTTCCTAGCCCCCTCTGCCTATGAGCCTAACAATTCAGTAGACTCCTATTCATCTTTCAAGACCTGCCTCATATGTTATCCTCTCCTCTGAGAAGCCTTCAGGCTTCCCCCCTTGTTTTGTATTTCTCTTGTACATCCATCTATTATAATCCATCATTGTCCCATTGATTTTTTTTTTTTTTTTTAATGTCTGTCTCTCTCACAGGACTTGAGGATCTTGGGGGCAAGGGGCTGTGCCTTATTTATCTTTTCATCACCAGAAGCCAGCAGTGCTGGATACACATTGAGCCAAATGAATGCTTCTTGGATGGATGGAAATAGTAAGGCCAGGGGTTCTGAGAGCCAGAAATAGCAGAGGACAAGTTTTCATTAGTACCATGCAGCTCTTCCCTCCATGGGCAGACCTTGCAAATGGTCCATGAGGCCAAGTCACAACACCACAAGACAAAGGCCCCATTTTTCTCTCAAAGGAAAACAAACAAACAAAAACTATGGGTATGCCATATTGCTACTTTATCCCATATGAAAAACATCTTGGGGACTAGGAAAGAAAAGCGGAGTGGGCAAAATACGAGGTCTGCATGGTCAGAGAGCATGACACTTCCACACCCTGAAAGAATTCACAGACCAATATTAAGCAAGTGCTTTTTCAGTTCCTTTACAAGGACAATAGTTTAGACTTAGGGATGCTTGTAAAGACAAGCAAGAGTTCTGCTATTAGAGAGTCCTCCAGCACTGTCCATCTCTCTTCTTCCAACTTCCCACACTGCTCTATCTTCATGGCTCATGACAAGTAGGAGAAGTAACTATCTTAGTGTTTCAAAGCACTGTTTTTCTATTGTTTTAATGGCCCCAATAAAGGCACCATTGTTCCTTAGTGGTATATACGCTTCATTCTAGTAATTAGCTGTCAGAGAGGACCCGACAGCAGCCTAATGTTGTCCGCTCAAATCATATTAATGAAATGCAATCCACTCAAATGTCCTGAATGCATATCTGTAATTGCATTAAGCAGAGAGACTAGGGACATCAGGATCAAACTTCAGTCTCTGAACAGAGCATTACGATCAAGCACATTAATCCATTATTTCTTCAGAATCTGACAGCCAATTAATATACCAGGCCTTCATACACCAGGCAAAGGACTGATGTCCCTGTCATGGTTTTGTTTTTAAAAAAACCATTAAAATGACTGTTTGTTCTCAGGGATGTCAAAGTAAGTGCTGGGAGTAATGTTTCTAATCAAAATCAATTGTTCAAAGGTGGAAAGGTAAGAAACAAACTTTGAAGGAGCCCTGCTATTGCTCCCAAAAAAGGAAATCTAAAGATCTGAAAACCTCAATGCTTTCCCAGGTGCTTTAAGCAAAAAAAAAAAAAAAAAAAAAAAGCAGCTAGAATTAAGTACCAGTCACAGTTCAAATAACTAAGTGTCATCAAGTGATTTTGAACAGGGTCCATTTAGTGTGGGTTCTTTTTACTTTAAACAACAACAACAGCAACAACACAAACAGGCATTCATTTCAAGGACTTCACTAGTATTTACAACCAGATACTTAAATACACAGAGCAAGACTCCCCAGTCCTGAGTTTTTCTGCTTCACTTCACAGAACACACTTCATTAATTATCAAAGATGCCTTACACAAATTAGAACTTCTGCTGGACTGGGAAGGCAAAAATGAGAATAAATACCTCCTGAAATCTGCAAAACTGCACAAATGTCCCATGAATCAGACCCACTTGGAAGAGTCTGCAGGTCAGCAGTGCATTCAGGACTGTGATATAATTTAATTAGCAGCTGCTATTAGGACACTGTTATTGGTGTGCTGGAGCACATAGAGATAAAACTGCAGCCCGTGTAGATACTGCTGGTGCTGCTGGTGGAACAGTCTTCATGGGGCGGCTCGTGTTGTGCAGGACGTTAAACGGGCTGTGGACACTGCCCAGGTTGTTTTGGGTTGAGGACTAGAACGTTTCTAGGCATCTCAGATCTGGACCCTGGCTACTTCTCTAGCATCATCTGCCATTACTCGCTGCCTCCCCGTGTATGTACCAGCCACACAGCCACCCGAGCTGCTCATCTCCACGCATGGTTCCCTCTACAAAATGTCATTGAGCAACAACTGTCAACACTGAGCTCTGGCACCCCTTCCTCGGGCTGGGTTTGGCATGCCTTCTGTGTGGCTCCACAACCCATGTGCTTCCTCTATCGCAACACTACCACACTGTGTTGGAACGGTCTGTTCCCATGGTTGGCTGTCATTACCCGAGTGTATGCATCTGGAGCTTAGGGATAACTACTTAACACAGGGCCCGGCATGTGGTAGTGACTCAAGTAAAGCTTGC
Source organism: Orycteropus afer afer (assembly GCF_000298275.1). Lineage (NCBI taxonomy): Eukaryota > Metazoa > Chordata > Mammalia > Tubulidentata > Orycteropodidae > Orycteropus > Orycteropus afer. The sequence continues at coordinate 1,012,913 of NW_006921624.1, read as the reverse complement.
TGAATCAAACAGAGCATGAACATTTTTAAGACTCTTGATGTGGATTGCCAAGTTGCTTCTATAGTCCTGTCAGCAACATAGAAGAGTGCCTTGTGGATGTTATTTCAATTGTAAAAACTAAGTGTGTTGACCATATAAGCACTGACTATTTCTAGTTTGTTTTCTTTTCATACTTCTACCTCCCTTCCACTTTAAAAAGATAACAATAAATCTACTTCCCAAGTAAGTCCCAAACCTTGGGAACTGGGATACTGGGTTTATAAGCAAAACTAAAAAGGTAGCAGCCACCTCATCAACCCAGACCCCATGCTAGAAGAGGGAAAAGTGGTAATTACCATGCTAGGAGCCTTAAGAATGTATGAGGAGATGTACAAGGTATAAAAAAAGATTCTGCAATTTTAGGGTTCATGTCAGAAAGACATTTTTAATAGAAGAATTTACATGCTGACAACTAAAGAGGCAGTTAAAATATGTAAAGCCTTGGGTGGAATAACTACTTGGGAATTTTAATTAGAAAGAAAAGTTCTGTAAAAGCCAGAGGGTGGGGAAGGCATGGAGGTCACTTAACGTTTACAGAGTGCCCACTCTGTGCATTTGGCACATAGAAGTTTTACTTATATTCCCTCACTTAGTCTTTGTGACCATCCCTGTGAGGCAGGAATCATCATCTCTGCTTTACTAGGAGACTCAGGGAAGACGTAAGTAGGGTAAGATTACTGGTGTGCTGGTCGAGAGCAGAGATGGAATTTGAACCCAGGTCTTTCTGGTTCCAAAGTCTATCCTCTTATTCCATGTGACATCTTCCTCACCAGAAGTCAACAAGTTGCTTCTTGTGAAAGAGTTTTAACTACCCTAAGGCACTTGACTGCTAACCAGAAGGCTGGCGGTTCAAACCCACCAGCCACTCCTCGGAAGGAAGGTTGGGCAATCTACTTCCATAGTGACATCCCCTCGGAAACCTTCAGGAGGGGTTGCTATGAATCGGGTCCGACTCAATGGCACATAACAACAACAAAGCAAAATACTTTTCAAAATATCCAAGAACTTGGAAGAAGACGGGACACAGTAAAGAGATGAGCAGAGTGGTGTCATGTGGCAGATGTGAGGAGACAAGGCTTTGAGGACCAATGTGTCAATGTTCAAAGCTTGGCTCAGCTACATGCTGGCTGTGTGGTTTTAGGTAATTCACGGAGCCATTTTCAGCACTTAGTTTCATCAGCTGAATTATGGGGATGAAACACTTACCTTAAAGGGCGGTGGGAATGGGCTAGTGTATGAAAACACAGTGCTCAGTATGTGACAATATTGTTTTTTCCTAGGCTTTACTATGCACCATCGGCCAGTGTTCTAGTCATTTTACACATAACTCAGTTAACCCTCACAAAAACCCCAAGAGATAGAAACTATTATCATTCCCATTTTATAGATAGGGAGGCAATGTACAGAGAATTAAAAATTTTTCAAGGGCACTAACAGTCAGCACTTGGCCTCTAGCAGGCTCCCTCTAGAACCCACTTGCTTACCCACCACTCCCTCCTGCCTGCAGGTTCATGCGATGATAGGGTGGTGGTGGTGGTAAATCCAAAACCACCAAACTCACTGCCATTAAGTCATTCACACTCATAGCAACCCCCTTTGGGTTTCTGAGGTGGTAAATCTTTACAGAAGTAGATTGCCCAGTCTTCCTTCTGTGGAGTGGCTGGTGGGCTTGAACCACCAACCTTCTGGGTACCAGTCAAATGCCTTAGGCATTATACCACCAGAGCTCTTTGGTGGTGGTAGTAGTGGTGGTAACTCATCCTTCAAGGTCCAGCTTTGTCATTCCTTTGGGGAAGTACTGGTCAAGTGCTGCTTCACTGGTAGTCAGCTGTTCCTGCAGTGCATCTTGTTCATATTAAACATCTCTGGCTCCTCTACTTACCCATGAGCACCTGGCAGCAGGGCATGTGTCCTTCCCTATCTATACCCTCAGTGCCCAGAACAGAGCAAGAATGCTGCCACTGTGAATAGCTCAACGAGCAAAGAAGCCCCAGAAAACAAAAGCTCCACCCATTCTAGCCAGTTAGCTTACAGGAGGGGTTAATGGTAAAGGAGAAAGGCCAAAAATTTACTTGTATTTCCCCAGGTTTCAGCATTCGAACTATTTAAAATGAAGCAGGCCACTTGGATACACCAAGATCTTTGTCTCTAGATTAACATACATTTGTTAATGCCAGTCAGGGAAGAGAGATGCAAAATGCCTTCGCAGGTCACTCACCACATCTCCAGATTCCAATTATGTCAGAATACCAGACAAGGTGGGATTATATTTTTCTTAAAAGCACAGTGAGGCAACAACAGTAATAATTTCAAGCTCTGTATGAGTTCTGCTATTGTCCTTAGGGAGTGCTGGTAGCATAGTGCCTAGGGCATTTGACTGCTAACCAGAAGGCTGGTGGTTCAAACCCACCAGCCACTCCTCGGAAGGAAGGCTGGATGATCTACTTCCATAGTGATACTGCCTCGGAAACCCAAGGAGGGGTCACTATGAGTCGAATCTGACTCCACGGCAGTGGATTTGGTTTGGTTTATTGTCCTTAAGTGGGTCATCAATATTCAATTGCAAGAGAGAAAAATAAACTCATCAGATATTTCCCCTCTTCACCATTTGACAAACTCCTATTTATTCTTTTACAACCCATTGCAGATACACCTCCTGTGAAGCCCTCCCTTTCCTGGGTTACTTGAACAGGCTTCTATGACTGTACTCAACACTCTGCATTGTGAGTTCCCTACATGCCTCTCCCACTTGGCAGTGAGGGCAGAGACAGTGTCTTGGTCATGTCCATGTCTCCAGCTCTAAGCTCAGTGCCAGCAGTAGAGCAGGGGCTCAACAATATACACGGAATGTAATGCAAGAACTTCAACCCAAAAGGCAGAACTATGCTCAAACTGGGGTTTCTCATCTCAGCATCAAGGCCAGATCTATTTGGCTCAACTTATCAGCCCAGAGTCAGAGTATTGTTGCACCAAAAATAAAGCTACTCAGTTTCTAATATGTCTATAGAGAGACCTTTGGAGCAATATGAACCACCTCCTTAAAATTATTTGGAGTACACTACACTACTACATAGGAGCTCTGGGAGCATAGTGCCTACGTCACTTGACTGCTAACCAGAAGGCTGGCGGTTCAAACCCACCAGCCACTCCTCAGAAGGAAGTAGTGATACTGCCTCGGAAACCCAAGGAGGGGTCGCTATGAGTTGGGTCCGACTCGACGGCATATAACAACAACAACAACACACTACTACAATGTAGTGAACAGACAGACTGAAGGGCAAATCCCATCTCTGTAATGTCCAGCTGTGACCTTGGCTACTTAATGAAGCCTTAGTTTGCTCATCTATTAAGCAGGGATAATACGACTTATCTCACAGGGCTGCTTGAAGAGTAAATGAAACAAGGCATGTAAGGTGTGCCACACAGCAGACGGTGAATGCTTGTAACTGGCAGTTATTTGGGGCAGACAGCACAGTTTGGTGTTAAAAAGAGCAAAGACTTTGGGGTTGATTAAACAGATTTCAAGCCTGATTAACAGTTATTTGGCCTTAAATAGTCAACCACCCTCTCTATGCTTTGTCTCCATACACATTAAACTGAAACAACAGTAATACCTTCTTGGTGGTTTCAAGGAATAGTTGAGAACATAAGTAAAAGTACCCAGCACAATGAAGACCCTTAACAACTGGCTTCCGGAGCCATCAAAATCTTTAGCTTCATCAGTCCTTGTCTTCTGCCTCCAGCCTCCTAACCCAGAGCCTATTCCTGTATCAGTCACCAATGTTCCCGGTGAGCTATTGAATGGCTGCCAGTCTTGTGCCTGTAGGACTCAGGGATGGCTCACATACCAGACTTGAAGGCAGTATGAATTATATTCAGAGGAGGTTCCCTTGTAATGTACTTTGAATAACTAATTCCAGGCATAACCAGGCATCTACCAGTGTTTTTCTTACTGGTGATGCTCTCCCCTACCACTCTCTCCCAGCTCCAATCCCTCCTTCCAGACTAGAGTGATCCTTCTAAAACGCGGATCAGATCCTATATTAGATCTCCAGTGGGTCTCCCTATTTCTAGCTCTATGCCCTAAAGTTGGGTCCATAGCATCAACAGGTCTCCTCAAAAGCATGTGATTGTCAATAAGTTTGGGGAATATTTGAGCTAAACCAATTTCAATAGGGGCAATTGCTAAGGGATTTATAAAGCCTTTATTGACTACTGTGCACTCTGAACAGGAGAACTCAGTTAGCGGTATTCCCACCAGTCTCTTGGCCGCCAAAACCAAAAACCAAACCCATTGCCATCAATGTGATTCTGACTTGCAGTGATCCTACTGGACAGATTAGAACTGCCTCATAGGATTTCCAAGGCCGTAATTTTTACAGAAGCATACTGCCATGTTTTTCTTCTGTGGAGTGGCTGGTGGGTTTGAACCACCAATCTTCCATTTAGAAGTTGAGCACTTAACCACTGTGGTCCTTTTCTTGGCTACAGAGCCCTTTTTATGCACAGAAGACACATCAATACCAGTTTGAAAAATGCTGGGCATATTCCTTAAAAAGGTACTTGCAAGACTGTTGCACAGGCTTTTCTCTGTGGTGCTATTCCTCCTGCTGTCCCTTCTCTAGTCCACCCTCATGTTTCAATAATACGGAACTTACCACTTTACCCTAATACGTTGCATCCTTTATTCCCATGCATCTCTGCCTGGAATGAGTTCCCCTTCTTCATCTGGGGAAACTGCACTCACCCTACAAGGCCCAGTCAAAATACTCCCTCTGATAGCAACCCCTCCTTGGGTTTCCGAGGCAGTGTCACTATGGAAGTACATTGCCCAATCTTTCTTCCGGTTTTGTTTTTTGGTGCTACCTGCCCCTAACCCTATTTCAGTGACCCCACCCCCAGGGCACACTATAGGAATCCCATTTAACAAAAGGATGGCCTATTTACTGCCTTTCTCCTTACTGGGAGGTAAGCCCATCAAAGGCTGAGCCATAAATGATTTGTCTTTAGACACCTGCCAGTAGCCTGTACAGGACAGATGCTCAATAAGGTGTTGAGTCACTGCTCACTGAGTGTCAGGAGCCAGTGCAAAGTGATCTAATCACATATTTAAAAATATGGCCTAAATGCCATAGACTTTATAGACTTAAAGACTTTTTATCTCTCAGAACATAAATCCTTAGCATCTGACTGTAAATTCTTAGTGGATTTAAAAACATGATGTACCTTCTGCTCTACTGAATACAGAATGTGAGCAAGGCAGATCCAAAGGACTTTCAGAGATAGGCTGACCCTGCTCTGTTATTTTAAAGATTAAGAAACTGAAGCCCAGAGAAGGAAGAGGCTTTTCCAGAGTCAGCCCCCTGCACTCTGCCCTGCAGCTCCCTGGACTGCCTAAGTGTTCCTCAGAAGTATGGAGGCCACAGATCCAGGGTCTCACAACTCAACTGTCTCCTCACCTCCCAGTGAGCTGAAGAGAACTTCTCCACAATGACACCAAAACATTCTGCTTGGTAATTGTGGACCCAACAGTCACGACGAGCTTCCGAACACAGAGTACAAGGCCACAAAAGCAGTGACAGCATGACACAAGAAAAGTAGAAAAAAAAAAAAAAAAAAAAATTTTGGCTGGTGTTTACTCTTAATGTTAAATGATGAATTCTTTAGACAGTCACATATTTCTTCATGATAACTCCAAAGAAACTCCGTGATAATTTGGCATCAATATCCAACTTATGTTACCTAACATATTTTAACAGCTACAACTCTCTAAGTGAGATATTCTATATGGACAAATCTATGGTGATTGGTAAATTACAATATGTACAAGTACAAATGCTTCTAGGGAATGGGGTTTTATGTAAATATGTGATATTTTATACAGAATCCAAACTACTTACATACACAGGTTGCTGTGATCGGTGTGTAAATAAATACACCTTGGAGAAGACAATGTTTGTCTTTAGAAGGAATTGGGCTTATTTCTTCTTTAAACAATGGATGGTAAAGTGAGATTCACAAACATCCTCTTGATCCTCAAGCTTGTAGAAGAGGCAGCTTTCAAAGAGTTAACATACCCCCACCAGAAGTCTTAACAAATTGAATCTTATTTAATTAGATATTGTATTTGGGGGGGAAAATGAAATAAAATTCTTTCATTAACTAAACTAAACTCCCTTAAAGGCAACAATATGTTCCTCTCTGTCAGGACAGAATGGAATGAAATCTTTATTTTAATTGGGGTCAGATGAGGAGCCATTTGGCTTCAGATGCTTTGTTTATCAGCCCTGAGCTTTATGGCTGAACTGGAACGTGAAATATTCCATTACACAACCATTCCACTTAAAAGCCCACTTTCCCAATGATTTTTCATATGTTAAATGCCGTAAATATAGCCCAAACTACCTTTGAAATTTAGAAATAGAATATTTAAGTTCTCCCAGTGACACAATGATCCCAGATGGCCTTGGGTCAGAGATGCTATTACTTCCATTCAGCAACATGGTTTCCATTAGACAAGTGCCCTGTGGTCATGAAGAATAGGCTAAGAATGCCATCTACTGTGCCCGTACTCCTCAAGGTGAGTAAACACACTCTCTTGCCCTGAGCTGAAGGGGTCCAGATACAATAAGCATTTATAAAGCATCTATTATGTGCCAAGTTCTAAGACAACACAGTGTGATGATTAAGGGCAAAGGTTCTAGATACTCTGCATTCGAATTCTGATCCTACCACTTACTGGCTGTGTGATCTTGGGCAAGTAACTTAACCTCTCTGTGCTATAGTTCACTCGTATACAACAGGAAAATAACAGTACTCACCTCACAGGGTTGGTGTGAGGATTAAATGTGCAAAGGGCTTTAAAGAGTGCCTGTTACGAAGAAAGAACTATTTAAGATCTGTTGCTATTATTATTATTATTAAATATTTCCACATTTACCCTCATAACAACTTACGGAGGAAAGGGTAATTAAGGCCATTTCACAAATGAGAAAATAGCCTAAGACAGGGTAAGTTATTGTTCTATGGTCACATAGCCACAAAGTGACAGGAGTGGGATTTGAACCCAGGCCTGTTTTAAGTCCAGGGCTCTTTCCACTAAATGATGTTGCTTTCAAGGCAGACAGAATAAACACTTACAGTCCTATAAGGTTGTAATAGAGTTCAGAAATCCCAGCTGGAGGATAAGATGTAGTGAACACAACAGCTTCCTGCATGAAACACATCTATCTCATGTCTTTTGCATACACTGTGACTGTACTGTCAGGCATATAATGATACAGTATATATATAACCTATAATACATAGGTCTTTGATAGTCATAATAAATGCCTGTATTACTGGCTTATATATGTATTATACCGTACTTTCTATCTAAAAAGTTTACTGAATAACAATGTATGTTTTGACTCTCAGGCAGCAGCACCCAATCTCATGTATTGTGTGTCTCAAGTGCTGCAGCATTCCCTTTTTGTTTAATTTTCTTTCAAAAATATCACAAAGTGCATCATGGCTCCCAAATGCAGTAAAACCAGCGCTCGTGATAACAGCCGCAACAGGCAAAGGAGAAGTACTAATTTGGAAATGAAACAAAAGGTTATTCAGCAACACAAAGATGGACAATCAGTGAGTGCTATTATTGCTTGTGATTTAGGCATGTTATACTCCACAACCATGATGATCCTCAAATACAAAGAAAAAATTCTCTAAGCTGTTAAAAGATTGGCTCCACTGAAAGTTGCAAGGCTATGAAAATGCAAGAGGGACCTATAACAGATATGAAAAAATTGCTAATGACATGGATTGAGAACCAAACACGAAAGCAAATCCTCAGCATGCTGACGATCACTGCTAAGGCAAGAAGCTTGCTCAAGAGGCTGAAAGAAAAACTAGGACCAGAGTACAATATGGTGTTTGCACGATGTCCAAATCACATACTGTCCTACTTGCAGACCATAACGTGGATGTTAAGAAACATGACTGTACTCTTTAAAAAAGAAACACATGATATTTTCATATAGGTAACTGGGTTGAGAGGAATAAGTTGGTAACCACTACTGTTTTTTCTCTTAAGAGATCCCTAACTTCTGTCCAAAAGAGGAATCTAAAGTAGCTCATGTTAGCAACAAAAGGATGACCCAAGACATTTGATGTAGTAAATTATCCAAATGAAAAAACTGGCACTTTATTATAACTGAATAATAATAAATATTACAACTAAGCATATTAATTCATTCATCATGCATTTATGTGCAAGGCTCTATGCTGAGCGCCATCCAAGTTGATTATGTGAGATTATGACTTCTCCTCTCCCTAATGTATTAGAACAGGAAAATATTAATATAGAAAATTATTTTTTATCTTAAAATAACTCATGTTCAGAGAGTCTAAAGACAGTTTCCATTTCCACTGTGAAACTTCATTTGCCTTTATTTAAATTTAAATTTTATTTAAATTTAAAATGTATCCACTCAGAAAACAACATTCTTTTTATCTTTCATCTATCTAGAGTTTCAGGATTCTTTTTCAAACACATCGGCAATGGGTTAATGACAACTTTCTCTGACAGCTCCTGAATAATGTACGCAGAGAGAGATGGAACTAATCAAGAAAGTACTGCCTCCGCTAGGCTTGGCAGGTCCAGAGTCAATGTTATACAAGACCAGGCACCTAAAATGAAACTGGGAAAGTAGCAAAAGTTTTGGTAAAAAGCACATTTTTTTACTTTCATTTTCGGTAGTGACAATGAGATCATACTGTCTGCACCTAATAGGAGAAAGTCAAATTCCAGTACGTCTCTGCACTTTGCTTTCACACATGCTTACAGAAACTATAAAACCAAAAAAACCAAACTCACTGCCGCTGAGTCAGCTCCAACTCATAGCGACCCTTCCTTGGGTTTCCAAGGCAGTATCTCTATGGAAGCAGATTGCCCAATTTTCCTTCCAAGGAGTGGCTGGTGGGTTTGAACTATCAGCCTTCTGGTTAGTAGTCAAATGCCTTAGGCACTATGCCACCAGAGCTCCCAGAGAAAATATAGCCATTTCAGATTGAATGCATTATTGATGGTACATAACTTCCAACATGACACCCATGAAGTTCTCTCTATATATTTTTCCATCTTCTGTGAAATGCTCTGTTCTGGAAAACATACTAAAATGAGCTGTTTCTACAACTTCACAGCAGGTATTTCTGATTTGCTGGTAATCACTATTCTTTACAATTTTTTGAATAATTGTGCCACAATCTTTTGACAAATGAAAAAAGATAAGTGGACATCCTCATATATGTAATTTGCTAATTGCACATGTTCAGTGAGGAAAGATGCTTATTTTAAAGATTATTGACTTTCTTAACTACAGAGTTCTAAGTGAAGATGGTATGAACATCTACACAAATATCAAAAAAGTGTCAAAGGTAACCCAGGAGGGACTAGGTGAAGTGTGAAGTGTTAATTGTACTTAAAAATATATAAAAGAATAAAGACAGATATACGGGACTTCCAATTATCATAATGTTGTCTTCCTTCTAACACATTTTCAAACTTGGAAAAAAAAAAAAAAAAGCCACTGATGCCAGAGGAATTGAGAGCAGGGTACCCCCGGCTGTGTCCTGCATACATCTCATACTCTGTGCGCACATGGTTTATTTAAATACAAAGTCAAACTGTGACGTACAAAATGCACATTTCAGTCACAATATACTATCAGTTTCCAAAAAGCACAGTGAAGAAATGGAACATGAAACAAAGAATGAAAGAAAGAGATGAGAGGTGACACTTTTGCATCAGTATGACTGAGTACTAGGGAAACTGTTTCTAAGATAAGTAGGGGATGGCTCACTTGGTCCTTATCACATGCAAACATACACCAGCATATCTAAGTAATCAACAAAATTAAGATGCCTAATGGATATATGGTAGTGATACTGCCTCGGAAACCCAAGGAGGGGTCGCTATGAGTCGGGGCCGACTCGACGGCACATAACAACAACAACAACAACAATGGATATGGGGAGCTCTGGTAGCATAGTGCCTAAGGCACTTGACTGCTAACCAGAAGGCTGGCGGTTCAAACCCACCAGCCACTCCTCGGAAGGAAGGTTGGGCAATCCTACTTCCGTAGTGATACTGCCTCAGAAACCCAAGGAGGGGTCGCTATGAGTCGGGTCTGACTCGACGGCACATAACAACAATAATAACAAATGGATAATGAGGGAGCTCTGGTGGTGTAGTGCCTAAGGCATTTGACTGCTAACCAGAAGACTGTCAGTTCAAAACCACCAGCTACTCCTCAAAATAAAGAGTGGGCAATGTACTTCAGTAGTGATACCACCTCAGAAACCCAAGGAGTCGCTGCCATGATTTGGAAATGAGTCATTGGCAGTGATTTTTCTTTTTCTTTTTTTGGTTTGTTTGGAATGGATAATGAATGTACACACATAACCATGAATAGGCTGGCTCTGAGGACAAAGAAAGCCCTGGTGGCACAGTGGTTAAAGTGCTCAGCGGCAAATTGAAAGGTCAGCGTTTTGAACCCCCAGCCACTTCATGGGAAAAAGATATGGCAGTATACATCTGTAAAGATTTACAGCCTTAAAAACCCTATGGGGCAGCTTTACTCTGTCTATAGGGTCACTGAGTCAGAATCAACTCGATGGCAGTGGGCTTTTTGGTTGGGAGGGCAAAGAAGCGAAGCATGTATCAGGAAATGTAACTTTGTTAGAAGAGATTTATGAAGCAAGCATAGAAAACAAATGGTGCACCAGAGGTGACATCTTGCTGTTATGGACAGTACAAGACTTGTGAAGTCAGGTGGTCTGTTTTCTAAATTGCCACAAGCTAGATGATACATGGGGTTGTCATGAGTTGGAATTGACTCGATGGAAACTAGTCTAGCTGACTAAGCCTGTCTGGACCTGTGGTTCCTCATCTGTAGAGTGGGTATACAAATACCTACTGGGAAGGGCTGTCGGAAGGATTAGAGATAATATAACAAAATGAACAGTACATAGGAGGTGCTCAACAAATGGGAGATAGCAGCTACTGTACTATTTTCCTTTACAGCCTTCTCTCTAGGATGCAGATGAACCCTGGGGTGCAGTGAATTACTTGGTATGGCTCTTCCAGCCATGGTCTTTGTGACTCCCACCAGATGACTGGATGGAATTCTGTAAATGTGATGTTCTTTGTAGCCTACCAAGGGGACTGGATAGCTTGTTAGTAATTGTATCATACGATCTGTGTTATATTTTCTCTAATCCTTCTGACAGCCCTTCCCAGTAGGTATTTGTATACTTTTGTATACTCACTCAACAGATGAGGAACCTGAGGTTAAGAGGTTTAGTCAGTTAAACTAGTTTCCAATGAGTCATTTCCAACTCATGACAACCCCATGTGTCGTCTAAACCAAAAATGTGGTAAATCTTTACGGAAGTAGATTTCCCAGTCTTCCTTCCAGAGTGGCTGGAATAGTCAACCTTCTGGCTAGCAGTGAAATGCCTTAGGCACTACTCCACCAGAGCTCCTTTGTGGCAATTTAGTAAATAAAGGTACATGTAGGGGTGGGACCATGGAAATAAGGACATGGAACCCTCATGTGAGGAATGGTCAGTTTTACCACCAGACTAGGCTAAAAATGAGCCCTCCCAGAGGCAGAAGGCGGGATCTCACTGCCATCAAGAAAGACAAGCTGAGAGTGGAGTACATCCTTGGACCTGAGATTCCGGTGCTGAGACGACAGCAGGGAGAGAGTGGCAGCAGCAGAGGCAGTAAAACCGAGACATGAATGAGACAGAGCAGTGGGCTGGTCGGCCCACAGAGTGCGAAAGCTGAATGCCTTTGGGTAGGAGGTGCTGGCAGAGTGGGGTGCACCTACCAGCAGAGCTAAAAGAGCTTTGTAACACTGGCCCAAGCAGGGCAGAGGGCAGGCCAAGGGCTGAGGGCCAAAAAGAGGCATACCTTTGGGAGGGGCCGAGGGGAAGCCGTCCTGACCAGAGAATTGCATCCACAGTGCTTCTGAACCTGAAATGTAACCTGTTACTTCCCTAAAAGCCCCATAATCCTGAGTACTGTCTATGAGTTCTGTGTGGCCATTGCAATAAATCATCGAATCAAGCAGAGAAGCAGTGTGTGTCATGAGAGGTACAGAGGTACAGTTGCTGTCGGAGTTGGTAAAAAGGTTAGAGGGTAGGGGCGTGTCTGGCCATATAGGAAAAAGCCTTGGGCTGTTGGTGTTGTTCCTTCTCGCTCCCCTTTATGACGGTGGAGGAGGTAAGAGGATGCCACCTCCATGCCCTTTTGCAGACCCTCCAAATGAAGACAGGAGGAACTGCTGCTTTACTACTTTTGTTGGCACCAAAGGAGCCTCTACAATTTTAGATGAACCAATGAGAGAGGTAAGAGTCTTCCAATTCTCCAGCTCCAGGTCAGATTTCCATTCCTAATTCTAAGACCTGTTTTTCCAACTGTACATTGGATGCACCACCCGAATGACCCAGAGGTTCCTCAAACTTGATGCTCCAATACCGAATCATTTATTTCCCTTATGGCTCAGCCTGCACATTCCAAACTCTGGCCAAGGCAACTGCCACTCAACTACTCATCTGATTATGTGTTCAGGGTTATCTCCAACTCTTCCTTCTCTTCTCCTTCTCCCCAGTTCTGAGAAGGTACTTCTCAGATGAATCTACCTGCAAAGTGCCTACTCCTCATTACTTGTCTTCCCTCTCCTGGACCAATAAAGTTGTCCTCTTCAAAGACCCAGCTCAAAAGTCCAGAGAACTAGCCCAACTGCTGCTCTCTTCCCTGGAGTCCCAGCAGCACTGCCCAGAGCCCTGTGGACCTCAGCACCTGCCTGCCTTTCTGCTTTAGCTCTTGAAGATACAGCCACCACAAAATTCCCCTCGTTTCTCCCCCTACACTGAAAGCTTCTCAAGGCAGCAACTATGTTTTATTAATGTTGCTATTCCCTGTACCTACCCTAGACCCAAGCACACAGTGAGTGCCCAAGAAAGTGGGTTGAATTTGTTGATGACGACTCTGCACACATAAACCAAACTGATGAACAGAAACACTGACGGGAGTAACAGAAGAGTGAGTTTGAATGGACAAATCCCAATTTTGTTCCATTACAATAGAATGCTGATGGAAAATGCTGTTTGTGTGGCACTTTCCACTGTAATAAGAACATACGCATCTGCTTTGTGTGTGTGTGTGAACAGAAGCCACATGATAACATGGGGGACTATTGTTATTTCTGTTCTATAGGTAAGAAAGTTAAAGCTCAGAGAAGGAAGGTGTGCCATATAAGGTCACACAGCAAAACTGGCAGACTGAGATGTGACCCAGGTCTTTTGGACTCCATACCGTTGGCCTTTCCACCACGCCACACTGCTCTCAGCAACCAGCAATGCAGAAATTTCAGTTTCTGCTCATAGTTCCTGCTTCCAAGGACAAGTGTTGTGGCACTGAGCTTCTTCCAAACATGGAGGAGTAGGAGACAAGAGGACGTACTTTTCATTAAAACAAGAAAAGAGTCCTAGTAATGGGAGCATTTCACAGATGAAATAGGTTTCTTCAGAAGGAAGGAAGCTCCTGGCACCAGAGGTATATGAGCAGAGGCCAGAAAGTGGTTCCTGCCATCCTCATGCAGGAATGTTGTAGAAGAGTCTCAACAAGTGACAGGGCCCCCAAATCCTTCCAGTCTTGAGGTTCTCAGATACAAAATAATCCAAAAGCAAACCAAAAAACCCAAACTCACTGCCATCGAGTTGATTCTGACTCATAGCAACCCCCATTGGGTTTCCAAACCTGTAAATCTTGATGGAAGTAGATCACTCCATCTTCCTTCTGCAGAGGAGCTGGTGGGTTTGAATCACTGACCGTGTTTAGGCAAACAATGTAGTCTCAGAACAGGTCAGGAAGCAGGCTGTGTACAAGGCCTGCAGAAGAGCTGTGGTTATACCCTGCCTCTCCCTCTCACTGCCAAAATCCTACTCCTATCTCAAGGCTCCATTGAAAAACATCCCTGTCTTTAGGAATCCTTTCCCAGAATCTCACATAGAAGAGGAATCTCCTGGCCATGCTCCCACAACTCTATGTATGTGATTATTCTGGTAAAAGCTCAGATGTTAGAGCTCCAGTCCTGGCTCTGGCATTAGAATGGGGGCCTTGGGAAAGTTACGTTACTGCTCTGAGCTAAGGTTACTGTAGGATCCCAGAGTTAATGCAGGTGAAATGCTCAGCGCCATGCCCGTAAGTGGCAGCTGCTACACTCCACACTGCAATTGGCTGCTTACCTGGACAGGGCTGCATGGAGCACGACAAGTATGTTTGATTCAACTCTGTATGCCCAGCTCATACCCAGCACAAAGCTGAGTACAGAGCAGCTGCGTGGCCAGTGTTGGCTGAGAAGGAATGAAGCAGGGCTTGGAACAGGTCATTAGGGTTGGATCTCCTGCTGAGAATCTGTAATTTCACCCTAGATACACTGCACCAGCCATTCCTTGGAAGGAAAGTTGGGCAATCTACTTCTGTAGTGATATCGCCTCAGAAACCCAAGAAGGGGTTGCTATAAGTCAGATCTGACTCCACAGCAGAGGTTGCATTGCGTTTTGTATACTGAATCAGCATCTACGTTTAACAAGATTCCCAGGTGATTCTTATATAATCACCTGGGGACCTAGAAGAATCAACAGGGGGATCTTGTTTAAATGTAAATTCTGGTTCAGTACCTTTGGGGTGGAAATACAAATTCTCCGCAGGGGGTCCAACTGGATTGAACAAGTTCTAAGTCCTCAGTGAAGTCAGCAAGGTTGCAGCAGCAGTAGCAGCACAGAAGGATGAAGGCTGGTTTCAAGCACCCCTGAGTTCTGGTCCAAGCTCCGCCACTCATTAGCTCTGAATATTGAGCAAATCATCTCTTATTTCTAATCCCCAGTTTCTTCAATTGAAAAATGTGACTTATAATAGCATTTGCACCTCCTCCCTTACAGTTTGCTGTGAGCATTACAGTGGGCCTTGTGAACTACAGCAAACCAAGCCAACACCAGCTCCTGCATGTCACAGGGTGAGGCTGGAACGGGACAAAGGGGACAGAAGAGCTGCAGCCCGGCTTGGCTGGGGGGCTGGGGCTGTTTGTGGTCCAGTGTCCCTGTGGCTCCCAAAACAAAACCCAACAGTTATCAGTGCCTCGTGACACAAGGGTCTCCACTTTTCTTGTATGTGGAAGCTGTGTGTGGTCAATCACAAGGGAAACCAAAATCAGAGAGAAAATGACAACGGGAGAGAGGAGAAGAATATAGAGGATTGAGCAGGTCAAAGTGTGCCTGGAAAATAAAAGCTCCAAACAAGAACCAGCAGAATGGCAAAAAGGCAAACAGACGATCAAAAGCAAGAGAACAAAATGCAGGCTGGGAAGTCAGTGCCACAGAATTGATTAGTCAAACATGTGAATCTCTCATGCTGAAGCAGAAATATCACAGCTCTGGCTCCTCACTGTGGAGCCCTCTCCTCATAATGGAAGATATGAAGAGGCCGGGGAATAAAGCAACTTTCATTTTTCCTCCGTGAACACAGAGGGCCAGGCCCCATGAGGACCTCGCCTTGTGCTGGCTTCGAGGGGGAGCGTGGCCCCTGGCCATGGGAGTGGGGTAAGAGTGAATGGGCTGGCACTTGGCTCACTTCACTTGAAAGCTCAGGCCTCTATAGATGTGGATCTCGGGCAAGAACAGCATCCTGGGACTTGGACTTGTAGATTCAAATGAGGAAAGGTGAGTGTCCTTCTCAGCATTGTGAGGACAAGAGTTCCTTTGCATCTCTTTTCAGTGCTCCTTCCTTGCTGCAGAGGCAAGATTTGCACCAATGACAGAGCCCTGCAGAACTCAAGAAGGCAGAAGCTAGAAAATTAACAGAACTGATACAACTGGAAGACAGCCAAATCTGTGTGGTGGCCCCTGAAAGGGTTTGTATAAGTTTGGTTGGCTACATTAAAGAACTATAGGCAGCGTGGAACAGAGGAAGGAGGGTAGATACGGAGGCAGCAGACCTTGGTTCAAATACTATCTTTGCTATTAACACCTGTGTGATCTTGGCCACATTACCTTACTTACTTCTCAGTTTCCTAAGCTGGACAATGGGGATAATGATGCAAACTGTTATGGATTGAATTATACACCCTCAAAATATGTGTGGTGGTATAGTGCTTAAGGCATTTGACTTCAAACCACAAGTTTGGTGTTTCAAACCCACCAGCTACTCTGCGGAAGGAAGACTGGGCAATCTAATTCCGTAAAGATTTACCACCTCAGAAACCCAAAGGAGGTTGCTATAAATCACAATAGACTCAATGGCTGTTGGAATCCTAGCCCTACACTTGAGGAGGATGTAATAGAGTTTTGTTGTTATGAGGCCGTATCAGTGAAGTGTGTCTTAAACCTAATCACTTCTGAGTTACAAGAAGCAGCACAGACACAGAGATGAGGAAGCACGTAATAGGGAAGACTATGCCATGTGAAGATCACCAAGGGGTGGAGGGACGCAGGGGACACAGAAGTTGAAAGAGACAAGGATCTTCCCCTAGAGCCTTCCCCTATAGCTGGTGCCCTGAATCTGGACTAATATCCTTCTATTTCTGTTCTTTACAGCCACCCACTTGTGGTATTTCTGTTACAGTAGCACTAGGAGACTAAGGCACATACCTTAAGAGACGCTGTTAGGATTAAATGAGACGTGAGGGTGTCTAAAATTGTGTCTGCCTCATAGCTGCTATGCAACTTAGGTGATCTGAAAAAGTGCTGCCATATTTTAACTAGAGCATGAACTACATAACTTGCAATTCTTCTTTGAATGGGCTACAGGAACTTGGATGATGCAGATTATCACTATTAAAGTATCATTTCGAGACATTTGCCTCTTGGCTATTATTTTCTGGCCTGGACTCTGGAATGGAGGAGCTTCTTTCTTGACTCAGATGCTCTGTACAGCCCAGTCCTTATTTCCCCAACATCCATAAGGTGAATCAGCCTGTCACAGGGAAAGGAGCTCAGACTTTGCCATTAGAAACTTAGTTTGGAAGCCCAAATCTACAACTTGTTGTTTTGTTGTTGTTTTTGCCGTCGAGTCGGCCCCGACTCATAGCGACCCCTCCTAGCTGTGGTTAAAGTCAGCTTCTAAGCTCTCAATACACACTGAAATTCAAAGAAGGAAATATATTTTTTAGGGTGAGTCCCAACAGACAGCTAAGATCCAAAAGAAATGATGTACCTGGATGATTATCTTAAGATCTGAGTGGTACACTATTTTTTCAGTTAAGATCTTCACATCTTTCTGTGGTTGCTATGAAGGACAGACAAGGCCTGGGGTCTAAAGACATCAGAGCTGGAAGAGTGTTTATATTTTACCTTTTCCTTTTATTATCAGAGAAACTGAGGCCTAAAAGGGTTAGACAACTTTTCCCAGGTCATACAAGGAACTAGAAGTATTGCTTTGGGTTGATACTGCCCTGATCTGGCTCCAAAGTCAATATTCCAAGCCTTGCCCATGACCACGGGTAGGAAGGCATTAGCTGGCTACTTTCTGGACAGGTTAGGTTGTCCATGGCCTTACTGCTAGGCAAGAAACTGGGCTTACTGCTAACTAGAAGGCAAATGACTGTGCAGAATAGTGTGTCACACTCTTGCTGATCATTTCCTGTACCAGTCATCAGGATGTTTGCTTGAGAAAGATCTTGGATGAGAAGTCAAAAATCTTCCTCACTACAGCTTTGCCCAACATCTATCCTCAAAGCCTCCATTCTCTTGGATGAAAGAGACAAGAAAGAACAGCTAGAGATAGATGGTTGCTATAAACATAACACTCAAGGAAGTAAAGGTCAACAATCATTTTTAAATTTCCAATCTGGAGAAATGGTCTGCAACCTATGTCATAAGCAATGGGCTTAGTAACCTAATGCTCTTCCTAAAAATCAAAAAGAAAACAATAATTACTTGATAGAAAACTGGGCAAAACGTTCATACAGTTTACAGAAAAAAGACATACAGATTACCCTTCAATACAAGAAAATACATTTGACCTCTGTTCTAATGATAAAGATGTTAATTAAAACTTCACTGAGATACAACCTCTCATCCAACAGATTGCCAATAATCCATAAATTTGGCAATATATGCTGTTGGAGGAGTTGTGGGATAACAGGACAGGAATGAAAAATCATACACCCTTATAGAGGGGAATCTGGCAACATCTAGCAAAATTATATATTCAATCACTTTTTGACTAAGAAATCTTACTTCTAGGACCCTATCCCAAAGATGTACTTAGAAAAATACAAAAATTATATATATATATATATATATATATATATATATATATGATGTTATTACAAGTAATGTCTCTGTGACATTACTTATAATAACAAAATCCAAGGAAATATAAACAAGGGACTAGTAGGAAAAACTATGATACGTCCACACTATGAAGGAGCCCTGGTGGCATGGTGGTTAAATCCTTGGTGGTTAACCAAAAGGTCAGTGGTTCAAACCCATCAACTGCTCCATGGGCGAAAGATGAGGCAGTCTTCTTCCATAAAGCTAACAGCTTTGGAAATTCTATGGAGTAGTTTTACTGTGTCCTAGAAGGTTGCTATGAGTTAGAATAGACTCAGTGGTAATGGGTTAATGGGTTTGCTTTTTTTTTTAATAGAGTATTATGTAGCTGTTAAAAAGAATGATGACAATCTCTGCACATTGTTGCGGACTGCTTTCCTGGATATATTAGGTGAAAAAAAGCAATATGCAGAATAATGTATGTAGTAGGTACTTTTACATAAGGAAGAAGGCTTATGAGAGAGGGAAGAATCAATGTAGAAGGGATTAGGATGAAAGCATGATTTCTCTGAATGAATTTTCTTTTTTATATTATTTTTATTTTGGAATCATATAAAAGGGTTCATGTGATCAAAAATCAAATATAACATTTTAAAAAGTTCCTGAAAATTGAAAAGATAATGAAACAAATGAATCTAACTATGTATCACATTAGTGACATAACAACTCATGGAAAATAATTATTGCAACTAACCCTATTGACAGTATTCTGACTGGATATCCTTCCAGTGCATTCTTTAAGAACAGTAAAAACAAAAACAAAAACAAAAACCATAAATTTATTTGAGAACTGTCAGCAGTAAAACAGATTTTTAATACTTAAGACTATTACATGTATATTATATGATAAAAAATAATTAAATTATATTAACATTGTTATCAATAAAGATTTTCAGGATAAGAGAATAGAGAGACAAGTATAAAATTAAAAAAATAAGATTTTTAAAATTTTAAATATGAAAATATCAGTATGAACTCATTTTTCTTTTTAAAACTCTGCCCACTGAAAAGACCTAGAGGTAGGTAATGACAGTCCAGTAGCAGTAGGTACCCTAGTGTCTAGAAAATGGTTTCTAAATACCCATTAAAAGGACATAGGGCTCACTGAAGGAGGAGCCAATTCCAGGTCTGGAGCAGGAAATGTACACAATGAACCTGAGGCACCTTGTCATGCTGGAATATAGTCATAAATTAACAATGAGATAATTCAGAGATTGTGCAACATTCTATAAAGCAACTGGCCTGAACTCTTCAAAAATACCAATTTCATGAAAGACCAAAACAAAACAAAAGGCAAAGGGATTATTCCAGATTAAAGAGCACTAAAGAGACTTAACAACAAAATACAACGTGTTGCCTTTGAATGAGCCCAGATACATTAAAAAAGAGTTATAAAAAATATTTTAGAGCCAATTGAAAAACCTGAATATATACTGTAAATCAGAGAATTTTATTGTTTCAATGTCAAATTTCTTGAGAGTAAGGAATTTTGTTCATGTAAGAGAATGTCTTAATTCTTACAAGATACAGGTTGCAGTATTTAGGAGTGAAATGTCATAATATCTGCAACTTACTTTCAAATGATTTACCAACAAAACAAAACCAGACAGTGTAGAGTGTGTGTGTATATTTGTGTGTGTACGTATATGAATATGTTTAATGCAAATGTAAAACATTAATTATCAGTGAATTTAGGTAAAGGGTAAACAAGTATTCATTGTACTATTTTGATTTTTCCATAAATTTGAATTCTTTTAGAATAAAGAGTTGAAGGAAAAAGAAAATGTCAAATTTTATTTTTAAAAGATGCTTACCAACATTAAGGGTGAAATAAAGGTAAAATGAAATGATAAGTGGATTTGCCTTAAGGTACTCTAGTTTGAAAAAAAAGTTAGGGGGAAGTGGAGTAGAGATAAATGTAACAAATATGACAAAATGTTGATTGTTAATGGTTGGTTGAAGCTGTGGATATGGGGTTCTGGACTGTGTACTTCTGTGTATATTTGGAAATCTTTATAATAAAAAGGAAAGAGAAAAGTGTCAATTCAATTACTTGCTACAAACTTACAAGAAGGTTAATATTCCTACTATATAAAGGGCTTATGTAAATAAAGATAAAAAACATTGAGAGCCGAGCAGATAAAAATGGGCAAAGGTCACGGTTCATGCCAGAAAAACAAATACCTGGCTAATAAACATGATAAAAAGTTCATTGTCACTAGTAATCAAAATAAATGACAAAATAAATGATAAAATTTTTTAAATTCAATTTTTAGCCTATTAAATTACCAAAGACTGAAAAAAACAAAAAAGACTCCTGGTTTTACCCTATGGTGGCTGTAAAAGGAATGCTGGCAAGAATGGACAACAGTAAAACATTTATGAAAAGTAATTTGGAAAATGTATAAAGAATCTTAAAAATAATGCTACCCTTTAATCTAGCTTTGGAATTCCTAGAAATTTAGCTTATGGAAAACCCCTGAAATGCCAATGAATCTATGCATTAAATTGTTCATAACAAACAACAACAAAAATCTAAATTTCCCACGCTCAGGGCGTAGTAAACCGTGGTACGTATGAGCAAAGAAGCCCTACGACCATCTGCATCTGGCGATTTATAGACAAATTCTTAGGGTGTGGGGACAACCTGTATGATAAAGACTCCATGAAAAAAGAAGAAACAATTGTTATCACCTGGAGAGCTCAATTATGTAAAAAACATAAACATTCGGAAAGAAATGCACCAGAACTTAATGCTCGTTGCCTCTGTGATGGGAATGTGTGGCCTTTTTTCTTATGCTTTTCTGTCTTTTCCAAAGTTTCTACAATGAAAATGTATTATGTTTTTAATCAGTAAAAAAGAATACACATTATTATTTTTTAAGATGTTATCTCAACCTGCCCCTTTGCCCTGGTGTAAATTTTTATGATTGTGCCTGTTACAACCACAAGAAGAGAAACTACACAAGTGACTGGGTAGCCTTGAGTGGCATTAGGGATTCACCTATGTGGGATGGATTTTAACTAGCACAAAGGACCCTATAAGTAGGAACATTCAACGGCAATTAGTTGGTAACAGTATTATAAATAGAAGGGAGCCAAATAAATGTTTCCTGGATATCGTTAATTTAGTCGTAAAATAGATTCAGAGTTACTCTGATAACCTCATATAAAGAAGGCACTCATTATAAAGACAGCCATGTGTTAAACAAGAAAATGTAGATGCAGACATGGCTTTGCTGTACACAACTGAGATATTCCCACAGAGACAGCAGTTCTCAAAATATCACCCTCAAAAACAAAAGCTTCATCTAGAAAAAACAATCTCAGTGCCATGCTAATTGAGCTGGCCTTGCCTACCTACCCTAGAATTCAGCTCTTTCCCTCCTTCCTACTCTGGCTCAGTCTCTTCTGAGTGCTTTGGCCGAGTGCAGGACACGTCTCAGAACTTTCTTATTCATAAAGTGGACATCATAGTATTTACTACATAGGAGGGCAGAGAAGACTAGAATGGGAGGCCATGGCAATGCACCTTGCATGATGACTGGCAAAGTCCTATTATCTCATCTCCAAAAGAGCTCTTTCCCCTCAATTCCCACAACCATCCTTGGAGTGTATACCATCCCCATCTCCTGCCTGGGTAGTCACACTGACCTGCTCTCTCTGCTTACACTAGGCTCCCCTCCTAGCAGCTAGTATGGCTTTTAGAAAACATAAAATTGGTTGTAACACACCTCCATTTTTAAAACCCTTCACTGGTTTCTCATTGCACTTAGAATAAAATGCAAACTTCTTTTTATGGCCCACAAGGCCCTGCATGACCAGGCCCTGACTACCTGTGTGACCCGGTCCTGACTACCTGCGTGACCTGGCCCTGACTACTTTTCTAACTTCCACATGTCATTTGCCCTCTTGCTTACTATGTTCTCAGCTCCCCCAATTTCCTTCAGTTCCTCCAAGGTCCCATGCTACTGCCCTCCCTCTGTCCGGAACATTCTTGTCCCTAACTCAACAAGGTTGGCTCATTCTGGTCAGATGAAATGCCATCTCCAAGTGGACTTCCCTGACCACTTCGTCCCATCATGGGATCTCTGGTGGCACAGTGCCTAAGGCATTTGACTGCTAACTAGAAGGCCTCTCCTCGGAAGAAAGGTTGGGCAATCTACTTCCGTAGTGATACTGCCTCAGAAACCCAAGGATGGGTCGCTATGAGTCAGATCCGACTCGATGGCAGTGAGGATTTTTTTTTTTTTTCTTTCCCCAGAGTCAGGGGGTGGGTGTTCATGTCTAAGCTCCAATCGTGGTGGTCTCATTTTCTTGCTAGTGATTGGTTAGGGCATGGCACGTGACTCACTTCTGGTCAATGACACATGAAGAGAAGACACCAGAAGAAATTCCAAGAAAGGTTCTCTGAATCTTAAAGATAAAAGGAAGAGAAGGACCCTTCGCTACCTTTGGATAGGGATGTGGAACATATAGTTAAGCACTTGAGTCAACTCAGAAGGTGGCAGTTCAAATACACTCAGAGGAGCCCCAGGAGACAGGCCTGGCGATCTGCTTCTGAAAGGTCACAGCCTTGAAAACCGTGCAGACCAGGCCTGCTCTGTATGCCTGGGGCTGCCATGGGTCAGAGCTGACTCAATGGCAAATAACAACAATGCCTTGAAATGCTACAGCCATCTCGAGACCTTAAGAGAAGCCTTCCCAGTGGCACTAAAATAGGCTGAAGTTGGCCAACTCTAGAATAAAAGAATGGGGTCTTTGACACCATCCCTGAGTTGCTCAGTGAACCAACCACAAAACTACCTATCTCTGACCTTCCTGTGATCAATAATGAAGTCCATATTGTTTAAGCCAGATATCTATTACCTGTAGCTGAAAGCTTCCTAGTATACTACTTTGTTCCCACCATCTAGTGTAACGTAATGAGCAAATCAGTGTCCAGCGGTGAATGCTTAATGTTCACCAGCTGCTGGGGGGGGGGGTGCTGAATGTCTCACTACTAGAGTAGGTTTCATATCAGGTTTTTTTTTTTTTTCACCTTTTGTTTACTACAGAAACTATAGTAAGAGAAAAAGGAAGAAGAAAAGAGAGAAGGGAAAAAAACTCAAACACAATTCTACCATCCTGATGTATTATTGGACTGGGCTGTTAAAGTTCCTGCTGTAAATGCCAACCTGACACCAAGGCAGCTTAAAAACACATAGCTCCTCTAGCGGAATTTCAGCAAGTCCCTCTGCAGGCCAATGTTGCACTCCTACCTTTATGTGCTAATGCACTGTAAGCTTAAATTAATTTTACAAATATCTAAAGGACAGAATGAAACATTTTCTATTGGCTATTAAGCTCCTAGAATATTCACAAGAAAGGTTTTAAATGTATACAGAGTATCCACTTCCAAATTAGTCCCACAGCTTTGAAATCAGACCTAGACTTGAATTTGGGCTCTGCTACCTCTAGTTGCTATGACCTCGGCAAAGTCACTTATCTTCTCTGAGCTTCAATTTTCTCATTTGTAAAATAGAAATGATACCTAATACATAGATTTAAAAACAAAACAAAACAAAAGATTAAGTGAGATACCCATATAACATCTAGCTTGGAGCTTGGCATATTGTCAGTGCTTGATAACAAATATACCAAAAAACCAAACTCACTGCCATCAAGTCGATTCCAACTCATAGTGACCTTCACTCGGTTTCTAACCCTTACGGAAGTAGACTGCCTCATCTTTGTTTCATGGAGCAGCTGTGAGTTCAAACCATTAATCTTTAGGTTAGTAGCCAAATGCCTTAACCATTACACCACCAGAGCTTCTTAATAACTACAGTTACAACAACATTGTTCCCATGGTAATCCTAAATTTTATGATTCATTAAAGAAAGGCCAACCATGTTGAAGGACAAGAGAGATGGCTAAATGTTGTGTCACAAGTCAATTGCAATCTGGTTGGCCTCCTTGCTAGGGGACACAGTGTGAGCCAGTGAAAAGAATACAGGCCATAAAATCAGTCAGGACTGGGGTCTAATCCTAGCAGTGCTCTCGCTGGCTGTGACCTTAAGTTCATACTAAGTCTGCACTTTATAGTTTCCTCATCTATAACTACACCTACCCCTTCCATAATGTATTTGGGAATTAAGTGACAGAATACATGGGAAGTGTACAGTATAGTGCCTGGCACACACAGGAGGAACACAATACATGCTAATAATTCATTTCCTCCAGTATCAGGTGTCCTGAATCACAGTCAGATTAAAACCAGAAGTTCTCACTGCACAATGAACTGGCCCTCATGGCAGGGGGCCTAATGGTTCAGTAGACTTTAAAAAGATGACTAAATTGCCCAACAATGGCCAATACATATAATAAACCTAACCCACAAATGTTTTCTTTGGTTTCGAGGTCCTGCTGTGTCTGCATCCAGCTACCCCCTTGAACACGGGGGTCTGTGCTACTCACTCACATAGGGAAAATTGGCAGACCCCTCTCCCTCACCCAGAGCCACTTCTTGTGCCTCTGCCTGAGGATGGCAATATCACAAGAGCCAGGGAGCTGTACAATGCCCAGAGATTTATGAAAATACATATCTGAAAAAGGGAATGCTGTGCAGAGTGGTTGTGTAGGCAGACCTGGTACATGGGAGCAATTAGAGCTGGTTTGCAACAACTCGGTGCTGTTCTATTCAATTGCTTAAAGAATTGCCATAGCAACAGCAGCCACACATAGTAAAGTGGCAGCAAGATGGAGCAAACACTTGAAAAGGACTCTCTCTTGTTAACCCTCCTCCCCTCCCCAAAACGAATAAAGGGCCATTTTGTTTCTCTAAAATAGTCTTCCAATCAATGCCCACACTTCATGCCAAAGTGGGTGACTAGATGCCCACTTTTGTTTTCTTCTTCTTCTTTTTTGTGGCTAGTGAGGATAACAGCAACTACCTTTTAATGAGCTCCTACTATGTCCTGAGTCCTGCACTAGTAAAAATTTTACTCAGTAATTCAATTAGCCGACATTTTACTGAGTGCATAGGAGCTCTGGTAGCATAGTGGCTAAGGCATTTGACTGCTAACCAGAAGTCATACATGAGGTTCAAAGCCACCAGCCACTCCTCGGAAGGAAGATGAGGCAATCTACTTCTGTAGTAATAGTGCCTCGGAAACCCAAGGAGGGGTCGCTATGAGTCGGGGCCGACTTGCTGGCATATAACAACAACAACAACAACATTACTGAGTGCATACACACTTGCACTGGGGATGTGAGAGGTCCTGGACACTATCCTTGCCTGCTAGAAGCTTGAAGTCTAGAGATGAATGAGCCATTAGCAAATAATTATAGAAATATGGAGTGGTGAGGAAAGGCTCCTCAGTGGGGATGGCATCTGAGCCAAGTGTTGAACAAACACTCCACAAGTGACCACTATGTGTTAGGGAAACTCTCTTCCTTCCAAATGCTCACACTTTGCTAGGGGAGCGAAACATGGAGGCAAAATGTTAATCTGAGGTCATATCTAATTGCTAACATATGGGGGTTAAGAGACCACATTAAGTAACTATTTACCAAACTAGAGAGAAGGATTTCGTGAAGAGTGAATGGGAAAGGTCAGACATTTAGAGAGAGTTGTCTCTTCTCAGAAGGAGGTCTCACGATGCAGTGGTTAAAGCATTCAGCTATTAACCAAAAGGTTGGCAGCTTGAACCCACCAGCTGCTCTGCAAGAAAAAGATGAGGCAGTCCACTTCCAAAAAGATTTATAGCCTTAGACACTCTACGGGGCAGTTCTACTCTGTCCTATAGGGTTGCTACATGTTGAAATCAGCTCGATGACAATGGGTTTGATTTTCGGTTTTGGTCCCCTCTGTCGACGGATGAGGTCTGTTAGCTATGTATGGCAATGGACAACATATGTGTTACAGCCATGGAAGAAGCCCACTTATGCTAATCCCCAACAGCAAGCCATGTGCTCTGCTCAGCACTTCCTACTTCTCATCCTGTTGAGGTCTACCTCACAAGAACCCTGGGAGATGGTAATTCTCATTCCATGTGTACAATAAGACGCAGAACCAAAGCTCAGACTGGCACGACTTGCTTTCAGGGTCATACAGAGTTAAGGATTGAGGTAAGTCATCCTGATTCAAAAACCTGAACTACGGGGCAATCTACTTCCGTAATGATACTGCTTCAGAAACCCAAGGAGGGGTCGCTTTGAGTCGGATCTGACTTGACGGTAGTGAATTTTTTTTTTTTTTTGGTATTTAACAAATTGGCCCTAAAGCAGTATGAACCAACTCACACCACAGATACATGTACACAGAAAAGTGTATAAATCCTAAGTGTATGGCTCAATTTATTTCAGTAAATAAATTTCTGAAATAGGAAAAACAAAAACCTGTACTGTTTACTTGGGAAATTGAGTAAGTGGGTTGAAAAGTTCACAGCTTGTTCTTGGAATATTAGAGTTGAAATCGAAAGACATTTCATACCATAAAATTAACCTGCTTCTACATCTAATGAAAAGGAGAGCTAGTAAAACAACGACAACAATGAAAAACTTAAAGAATGGCAGCTAATGATCTTGCTAAAGAGCTCTCACTGTTCACAGTGTTTGGTGGCTTACTGTAAACTGCTCTGTTGCTCTGCATACTTGGACTCGGAAATGAGAACTTGGTTCCAAGGGCAAGATTTAGAATGAATTTACCTGGAAGTATTTCAATGTATGGGATGTCCACAGAAACTATCTGGGCCTGCTCTTTGGAATCAGTATCACAGTTGATAACTGTTAGATCACTTTTAGGCCAGAAGTTTCTAAGAGGTGATCACCGCAGGGAGCCTGAAACTCCCTTGCTGACAACTAAGTAAACAACAAAACAGGTCCCTTGTGCCGACAGAAGCAGCAATGAAGACAGAAGAGGTAACTGAAGGATGTAGTTTGAGAGGAAAAGAATGAAGGATCTGGTGGTAGCTCCGGGACATACATTAACCCGGGTGCTGAACTGGCACTGAATGGCATATCTTTTACACAATTAGCTAAGGGGAAATATTACTCCCTTTCTATCAAAAAGACGCCAGTCATGTGGGGCTTTTTATAGGCGCTTAGAGATATTGAGAATAAGCCATAATACCCAGTACATAACAAGTACTCAATAAATTGTTGTTTTAGGTGCTGTTGAGTTGGTTTTGATTCACAGTGACCTCATGTATGACAGAACAAAACGCTGTCGGGTTCTTCACTGTCCTCACAGTCGTTGTTTGTTGAGCCCACTGCTGCAGCCTCTATGTCAATCCATCTCGCTGAGGGTCCTCCTCTCTTTTTTTGCTGACCATCTGCTTTACCAAGTATGACATCCTTCTCCAGCAACTGTTCCCTCTGCGTAACATGTCCAGAGTACAAGAGGCAAAGTCTCACCATCTTTGCTTCTAAGGAGCATTATGCTGTACTTCCTCAAACACAGATTTGTTGATTCTTCTAGCAGTCCACGGTACGTTCAATATTCTTCTCCATTATCACAATTCAAATGCATCAATTCTTCTTTGGTCTTCCTAATTTATTGTCTAGCCTTCATGTGCATCTTAGGCTATTGAAAAGACCATGGCTTGGGTCAGGCACAGCTTAGTTTTCAAAGTGACATCTTTGCTCTTTACCACTTCAAAAGGTCTTTGGCAACAGATCTGGCCAATGCAATACATCATTTGATTTCTTGGCTGCTGCTTCCATGGGCACTGATTGTGGATCGAAGTAAAATGAAATCCTTGATATCTTCAATCTTTTCTCCATTTATCATAATGTTGCTTATTAGTCCAGTTGTGAGGATTTTTGTTTTCTTTATGTTGAGGTGCAATCTATACTGAAGGCTGTAGTGTTCGACCTTCATTAGTAAGTGCTTCAAGTCCTGTTCACTTTCAGCAAACAAGGTTGTGTCATCTGTATTAAGGTAGGTTGTTAATGAGTCTTCCTCCAATCCTGATGCCATGTTCTTCTTCATACAGTCCAGTTTCTGGGATTATTTACTCAACATACAGATTGAATAAGTATGGTGGAAGAATACAGCCTGGATACACACCTTTTCTGATTTAAGCCATGCAGTATTCCCTTGTTCTGTTCGAATGACTGCCTCTGGGTGTATGTTCCTCATAAGGACAATTAAGAGTTCCAGAATTCCCATTCTTACAATGTTATCCACGATTTGTTATGATCCACATAGTCAAATGCCATGGCATGGTCAATATAACCAAGGTAAACATCTTTCTGGTATTCTTTGCTTTCAGCTGAGATCCATCTGGCATCAGCAATGATATCCCTCATTCCACATCCTTTTCTGAGTCCTGCTTGAATTTCAAGCAGTTCCCTATTAATGTACCATGGCAACCAATTATTTTCAGCATAATTTTACTTGCAGGTGATATTAATGATATCGTTCAATAATTTCCACATTCTGTTGAATCACCTTTCTTTGGAATGGGAACAAATATGGATCTCTTCCAGTTAGCTGGCCAGGTAGCTGTCTTCCAAATTTCTTGACACAGATGAGTGAGTGCTTCTAAAATTGCATCCATTTGTTGAAACTTCTCAATGGGTAGCCTATCATTTCCTGAAGCCTTGTTTTTCGTTGATACTTTCAGTGCAGCTTGAACTTCTTCCTTTAATACTATCAGTACTCAATAAAGACTCTGAATAAATGAATGAACTACACCCTCAACAATATGCCTTCAGCAAATACAATAAGATTTGAAAATTCTTTCAATGATATTTATGGGCCTGATGGTCTGGTTTACCTCAGGGATAAAAGGGTAGTTCAAGAAACAAAGGTTGTAAACTCAAAGGCCTTCATGAGTCTACGGAATATAAATGGAGGGGGTCAGGTGTAAGAAAATAGTGAGTAGTAGCAACATAGAGTAGGCATGGTCTGTCTCCAAAGATTTGGAGGCATTAAACAAAACAAAACAGCAGGCAAAACAATGGTTTAAAATTCCACTTGACAAACCACACACCATTTAAACACATTTAAGGGCTGAATTTGCTGAGGCTGGTCTACAGCCTGCCAATTTTGACCTCTGGAATGAGAATGGATGGACTACATCTGTCTTCCCAACAAAAATCCCTCTGCAAATAATGCTTCAAACTGGCCATTGATGGAAGTTGGGCAGTAAAGATGGAAGGCCCTGTCTTCAGACAGAGGCTTGAAAGGTTGCCATTCTGTCCCAGTGATGAAATAGCACATTCATACTTCATGTCCTTTAGTACTCAGATGAGTATATGGTGGTGTGCATTCTCATTATAAAAACAGAGGAGCATAACCATGCACTTATCTCCAACTTAGCTGTTTTGCAGAAGACCAGAATGGGCTTCAACCAAAATAGTTCCATACTTGGAAAGCCAAGCCAGGAAATCACTCCATTTTAATAATTAAGAATTGCTAAGAAAGCTGTTACATTATGGGGATTGCAATCAATGTCATGAAACAAAATGCATATGAACTGCTGAATGAAAAACAAATGTGCTCTGTAAATTTTCACCCAAATCACAATAAAAAAAAAAAAAAATTGGAGAAGGTCAAAGAACAGACAGGTACTGTGTATCTCTTATGTGATTGTTGTTGTTATGTGCCGTTGAGTCAAACCCAACCCATAGCGACCCCTCCTTGGGTTTCCGAGGCAGTATCACTATGGAAGTAGGATTGCCCAACCTTCCTTCTGAGGAGTGGCTGGTGGGTTTGAACCACCAGCCGTCTGGTTAGCAGGCAAGTGTCTTAGCCACTATGCTACCAGAGCTCCCCCTCTTATGTGATAGGTACTTCATATACCTTGGTTCACCAACTTCTCTGAATCACCCAGGGAAATAGGTACAATCACTTCATTTTACAATAATACTGAATCTCAGAAAAGAAAAAGGGGAGAAAAACACAAGGTCACACTGCAGGTGAGGAGCAGAGCCAGCCAGGATCTGAAACCAGGTACGCCTTCCTTTCCCAAGCACAAGCACATTTTCTATTTCTATGGAGAGGCTGCAGAGGTTGGTACGAGGGGACCCGGACCAATACAGAGGCACTCTCCAGACAGAGTTCCATGTAGGAAGGAGATCTTCCCCGCAACTTTCAGGGCCTGCTACATACAAAGCACAACCTGGTCTGCGGGATTACATTTTACCTTCGTTTGAAGAGACGGGAAGAAGAGTAAAGGAAGGAGCCCAGCACTAATCCCAGCTTCCTTTTCTGAGGGCATTCCTGAAAAATGTGCTAATCACCTAAACTCTGAGAGAGAAGACACTATTAGCAAGTTAGTCTCAACCACCTGTGTACTAATGTAGGTGGCAGACAAATGTCACAAGCCAGAAGGGCAGAGAGAAGACTGCTTTAACCGGATGCTGTTTCCTCTGATCAATAACTCACTGAACAATAATCAGCTGGCATCGTGACCTTTCTCTACAAGGAGCCACAGGGGAAAACAATTTAAGAACATGCTCCAAACACAGGACAAAACAAGGCAGAACTTGGAAAGTCCACTTACTCCTCACATTACGGCCAAGAAAACTGTAAACCTTCCAGGTTCACCCAATTAGCATTCTCCCAACATTCTCTATTCAAACCTCCTTCCCCAAACAGCTGACCCCTGTTCCTCTACATCTACTACCAAAGCCCAACACACACACACACACACACACACACACACCCCTTGCCTCTGACGTCACAGGAAACACTGAAGTCAGCAGGTGGCAATTCCCCCCTACTCTCCCTCCCTTATCTGGGTTCCCCCTTTACGGCCTCCCTTCCCACCCACCCACCTCACTTTGTCACATTGCTTCCTTATCAAGCCCCCCCTTTCTATCTCATCAGCATTTCAATGTGCTCAAGTTTCCCCCACTGTTGAAACAATAAACACACACATTTAAAACCCCAGAAACTTCTCTAGGTACTACATTATCATCTGGCTATCACCTGTTCTCTCTCTCTTTCTACCTCCTACCAGCCAACTGTCTAGCCAATTGTCCAGAGGTGTTTAGACTTTACCTCTGCCACCCTTCCATTAAAAGTGCTCTCAGACACTGTTTATTAAATGCTCTCATCCTTGGCTTAGATAACACTGTGTTATCCTGGTTTCATTGCCATTTCTCTGGAACCCTCTTTGGCTCCTCTTTTCTTTGGTAGTCTCTTAAATATAAATGTTCTGTCTTATAATTTCTTTTTGGTACATACTTTCCTTGGTTATTTAATTACCATCCATATGTGGACAGCTCTCAAATCTCTATCACCATCCCACACCTCTCTCCATATCTCCTAGGTTCATATTCAAAGCTGCCTAAGGGGATACTTCTTTCTTTCTTTTTAAATTGTGATTTGGGTGAAAATTTACAGAGCTAATTCACTTTCCATACAGCAGTTCACATACACTTTGTCTCATGACATTGACTACAATTTACCCCAATGCAACAGCTCCCCTCCCACTTCCTCCCAATAGTTACCTCTTCCCTGTGTTCATCCCTCCACGCACTCCTGCCCCTGAGCTGTCTCCCTGTGCATAAACAGCCCTTCTTTCTCCCATGATTGTTCTCTCCAGGGAGTGTATCTACCTCAGGTAAATGTTCAACTCCTATGCCTGTCTTTTGGTTGGCTGGAAGCCACAGGTGTGGGTTTAATTTCAGACCTGAAGGGCAGCTATGGGCCATAGTCTCAGTGGTTCCACCAGGCTCTATCGGACCAGCAAACCTGGTTCCTAAGAGTATATTTCTTGGATGCCCACTGACATGTCAAACTGAACATGAATAACACTGAACTCATTTGCTTTCCCCAAACAGTTCTTCCCTCATTCCAGTGAGTAGGGTCAGTCCTGCCTTCCTTCTCTTTTTGCCATTCATTCAGTTACTAAGTCCTGTGTGTCTCAAGCCCTCCATTCTTCTCACACTACTACTGTAACAACAACAACAACAAAAAAAAACAACCCCCCAAAAACAAACTCACTGTCACCGAATCGATTCTAACTCATAGAGAACCAATAGGACAGAGCAGAACTGCCCTATAGGGTTTTCAAGACTGTAAATCTTTCCAGAAGCAACCTGCTTCATCTTTCTCCCTGGAGGAGCTAGTGGTTCAAACCACTAATCTTTTGGTTAGCAGCTAAACTGCTTTAACCACTGCACTGCCAGAGCTCCCTCACTACTACTGTGACCACCTTTAAAAAATGTTGGCATACTCATGTCACTTTCCTGCTTAAAAAACTCATCCAAAGATTTAAGCTTTGATGTGGCTTATAAGGTCCTCCCTGACCTGGTCCAAACCTACCTATCATCTCTTGCCACACTCTCCTTGTACTCTATATGTGGTATTCCGAACTCTTGTTCTCTTTCACCTCTGTCTGTGACTGTGTTACTCATTCCTGGAAGATGCTCCCCTCCCTTCTTCCCCTGGGTAACTCTCATTCCTCAAATCTCGGAGTGGGGATCACTTCCTTTGTGATACCCATCATAAACTGAATTGTGTCCTCTAAAAACCTGTCAACTCAGTTAGGCTTTGATTCCCACCATTGTGTGGTTATCCACCATTTGTGATAAAAACCAAACCAAAGTCACTGCTATTGAGTTGATTCCAACTAACAGTGACCCCCATTGGGTTTCTAAGGTGGTAAATCTTTAAAGAAGTAGACTGCCCCATCTTTTCTGCAGAGTGGCTGGTAGGTTTGATCTGGCAATCTTCTGGTGATCAGTCAAATGCCTTAGGCACTGTGACATGTATTGTAAATACTAACCTCTATATGTTAATGAGGCAGGATTAGGGTGGGTTGCATCCTGAGTCACAACCTTACAAGAGTACCAGACTCAAGTCCCACTTTGACTCAAGTCATGCCCCTACTCAAGTCACACCTTTGTTTGAGTCATACTTTTTAATTTTATAAGAGACAAAAGGGGAAGAGAATGGAGCAGAGAGAACAGAAATGTCTACCAAGAAAGAACTGTTGAGAGTGAAACACGTCCTTTGAACCTGGGGTCCCTGTGCTGAGAACTTCCTAAACCTCGGGGAAGATTGACGCTAAGACACATGGAAATCTCCAAAGAATGCCAGGCCCACAGATTTGAAAAGAGACAAGGACCCTCCCCCAGAGCTGACAGAGAGAAAGACTTCCCTTAGAGTTGGCATCCTGAATTTGAACTTGTAGCCTCCTAAACTGTGAGAGAATAAGTTTCTATTTGTTAAAGCCATCCACTTGTGGTATTGCTGGTATATCAGCTGTCGATAACTAAGACAGTTAAGAGCCCTAATTCCTAGTTGGGGGTCCCTCCTCGGATCTTCCACACCATCCTCTACTTCCCCTGTATAGTACTCATTCAATTGTATTATAAGCACCTATTTCACTTGTCAGTCTCTCCTCTGATCTGTCTTATTACCTGTAGTAAACTTAGTACCAACCTGGTACCTGACATATAACTAGTTGCTAATAGTCAGTTCCAACCCATGTGTCAGAGTAGAACTGCGTCACAGAGGGTTTTCAATGGCTGATTTTTCAGAAGTAGATCACCCGGTCTTTCTGTGACAAAAAATTGATTGTTTAATGTCTTAGAACCTCGGTTCCTCATCTGTAAAACTGATGTTACCACCTACCTCTCAGGAGGCCATGAGTGTTAAATGAGATGACATGTGAAAACTCCTGCCACTATGCCTGGTGTATAATGTTGTTGTTGCTGCTACGTCCTGTCGAGTTGGACCCCACTCATAGCGACCCCTCCTTGGGTTTCTGAGGCAGAATCACTACAGAAGTAGATTGCCCAACCTTCCTTCTGAGGAGTGGCTGGTGGGTTTGAACCGCCAGCCTTCTGGTCAGCAGTCAAGTGCCTTAGGCACTACGCTACTAGAGCTCCTTAGGTATATAACAGGTATCAGAAATGTTTTTAAAATTAAGTGGAAAAGTCTAATTATTCAGAAAGAACATTTTGAGGAGTATGAGAATAGACCTGACAGTAAGAAGTGTGAGCAGCACTCCGTCTGCGATGATGAAAGGAAACTAAGGGCAGGAATCATGAACTCAGTATCAAAGCTATTTTATGCAAAGGAGAGGATCCTCCAAAGATGTTGTTGTTGTTATGTGCCCTAGATCGGCCCCAACTCATGGCGACCCCTCCTTGGGTTTCTGAGGCAGTATCACTACGGAAGTAGATTGCCCAACCTTCCTTCTGAGGAGTGGCTGGTGGGTTTGAACCGCCAGCCTTCTGGTTAGCAGTTGAGTGCCTTAGGGACTGTGCTACCAGAGCTCCTTCCAAAGACATAGGGGAAGAAGAACTAAGCTTCCACATGTTGTTCTCATTACCTTTAAGCTGCTGAGGAAGTGAAGCCACTCTTCCTGGGCAGCTTCTCCAGTACACTGTTTTTGGGGTAATAAATACTGCTTATTTCTTGCAGTATTTGGAGTGTGTTGACAGAAACTGAGATGAAAAGTACAATATTTGCCATATATTTGTAGCTGGAACATAATATTGTGAAGGGGGGAGAAAGAATTCATCCATGTGGGCCGTCAAGCCAGAATCCTAGAAGTAAGTATTGGAGTCCACTACATTTTCCTTCAGCCCCACAATTTTTTTGGGGGAGAGGAGGACTGATTCTATCTCTTAAATCTCTCTCTGCTCCATGACCTGTACTGCATAGTTCTGAGCTCAGTTTTTCTCACCAGAACTATTATAACAGCCTTCTTACTGGTCCCTTTGCCTAGATCTCATCTCCTTCCAACTATCTTCCTCAATGCCTCCTAAAATACAAATATTCCCTGCTTCAAACCCTTTAGTACACCAAAACCAAACTCACTGCCTTCGAGTTGTATTCGACTCATAGTGACCCCTCCCCTTGGGTTTCTGAGGCGGTATCACTACAGAAGTAGATTGCCCAACCTTCTGAGGAGTGGCTGGTGGGTTTGAACTGCCAGCCTTCTGGTTAGCAGTCAAATGCTTTAGGCAGTACACTGCCAGAGCTCTTAAAACCCTTTAGTGGCTCCACTAATTAAAGATGGACACTCAAACTTAAGTGAGGCATTCAAAGAATTCCTTACACTGTCTCCACTTTGAAAAGGAGCTCTGATGGTGTTATGCTTAAAGCATTGAGCTGCGAACCAAAAGGCAGCAGTTCGAACGACCAGATGGTCTTCAGAAGAAAGTCTGCTTCCGTAAATATTTACAGCTTTGGAAACCTTATGGGGCAGTTCTACTCTGTCCTATAGGGTCACTATGAGGTGGAATCTACTTGATGGCAGTAGGTTTGGTTTTTGGGATCTCTGATTTCATCTTTAAAAGACACACCCTATAATCAGCCCTGATTTGTATTATTCTAAGTATTTACACATGCTGTTCCTTCTATTTGAAATGCCCTTTTGCTTTCTGGAAAACTGCTCCTTCAAGTATCTCCTCCTCTGGGAAGCCACCCTTGACCTATACTAACAAAGTAAATGACATCTTCTTTTGTGCCATCCTCTTATCTAGTACTTTTCTTTATTATTCATTATGTTGCATTGCAATTGTTTTTCATGTTTGTTTACTTTATGGGTCTGAGTTCCTCTGTCAAATAATAGATGACCAACACGTTATTTTTTAAATGAATGAATGAATGACAAAGCAATGTATGTGTCACTCTCCTCTTTGGCTACAATGCTCACACTGGGTTGTGTGAATTCCTAAAAATGTTTCTGAACTATTGGAGACAAACAACAAATATAATATTAAAAATAAGTGATAAGGGATGTTATTTGCATAGAAATAATCTGTGTGAGCGTGGACCTTTCTTCCACCCACTATAATGATACTAAATGCTCAGCACTCCGTGGGCGCTTAACAAATGTTGAATGATAACAACAATAGATTTTTCTATATTTATAGAATAACACTGTAAACATTTCTTCACTTCCTCGTTGCTGAAAAATTCTAGGTTTAACAACATCTGCCCAATAAAACAAAACAAAAATTCTGCTACTGAAAAGAGACAAGTGGTATACAAACAAAACTTGGTAAACAGTCTATTTAGACAGCCAAAAGAACAGGAAAGATGGAAATTATGTACACCATAAAAGAATACAAGTAATTAAGTTCTCCTCAGTGAGTGTTAGTTTCTCAGATATAATTCAGGATGAAAATGGGAAAAAAAGGCAATATAACTCTTGATACTTCTCAGGTCTTCTAGCACGTGGAATCCTGCACAATCTGGGGCTGAAGTCACAATTATCTTCCCAATTATATCCACCCACATAATAGATAATGTAGTGATTTGAAGCTATTTAATTGTTTTTAGATTTTAACTTTGGGGATGAACTTATTAACTTATAAATGATAGAATACAGGTCAGTAATCAGGCAGACCTGGGTTCAAATCCAGACTACCTCTGTTTTACCCGTGGCAACATCCAACTTCAGTTTCTAAAAACTCTACTCTGTAAACTAGGAGGATATCATCTATTCTGGAAGATAAAACTGAATAATTCACTAGAACAAATCACAGAGAGACCAAGAACAAAAGAAAATGAAAGATAATTAAGAACATGGATAACAGACTGGGATACTCTAACATGTTTATATGGGAATTTCCAGAATTAGACAAACAAACAGTAATTAGCCTAGGCAGAAAAGCAATATTTGAAGAGAAAATGGCTAAGAATTTTCCAGGATTGAGGAAAGACATGAGCCCTCAGATTAAATGGATCATGCAGAACAAATAAAAATAATCTACTCCAAGATATATCATGGTGAAATTGCAGAACATAAGATTAAAGATAAAATCTTATACATTCCTAGAGAAAAAAAGATAGACTTCTACAGAAGAATACAGATTTGGACTGATAAGACTTTTTCACCAACAAAAATAGGTAACAGAACACAATGGAGTTCTCAAAAGGCAGAAGAAAAATAGCTGTCAATGTACAATTTCATACCCAGATAAACTAAGCTTCAATAGTCATAGCAAAATTAAGACATTTTTTCAGACATATAAAGAAAAAAGGAGGGTCTTATTCTCACTAAAAATAATATTAAAGATATAATTCAGCTAGAAGAAAAGTGAAAGGAAACAATAGTGAATATAGAGATGTTCATAAATTATAAACCTAATTGTATGTGTTACTGTTAATTTTTTTTAAAAAAAGGTAAAACTAAAACTCTAATAATGATAGATTTGTACATATGTGTGTAGTCGTTGTTGTTGTTGTTATGTGCCGTCGAGTCGGCCCCGACTCATAGCGACCCCTCCTTGGGTTTCCGAGGCAGTATCACTACGGAAGTAGGATTGCCCAACCTTCCTTCCGAGGAGTGGCTGGTGTGTTTGAACCGCCAGCCTTCTGGTTAGCTGTCAAGTGCTTTAGCCACTATGCTACCAGAGCTCCTTAGTTGTGTGTAGTCGTAGTACATTAAAATCATTGTATTGTTTAGGAAGAGAATAAAGATATTAAATAACTTTAGAATTGTTAATTTATGTGATTCTCATATATGTATAGGTTTGTTCTGTTAATTATATTATTATTATTATATTTATATTGTTATTCTGGGTTAGACGTCCCAAAAAATCTTCCTGGAAAAGCAGAATGTAGATAAGACTTATAATATTTTACAAATAGCTTGCATCAAAGTAAGCTCATGTTTTTATAGGAAGTTTGTGAAGGTGCCTCCATTTCCCTGTTTTGGGCATTTTCTCAGCCAAGTCATGTTCCTGTTTTTGGCTTCCTTAGTTACTCATACTTGAACTTTTCATCTTTTCTGTCTTCTTCAATGCTCTAGTCTTTTAACTATTTTTTAACTTATGACTAATTTCAGAGTTACAAGAAAGTTACAAGGTTAGTTCAAAGAATTCCCATTTACTCTTCATCCAAATTCTCTGTCTCTCTCTGTCTCCGTTGTTGTTAGGTGCCATTGAGCCAATTTTCAACTCACAGCAGCCCCACGTGACAGAGTGGAAACTGCCTCACAGGATTTTCTATGCTATAGATGTACATATACACAGTTTCATTCATATATAAACTTAAATACTTAATATACGTTTAAAAAAAAATATATATATATATATATATATATTTAAAATTTTATATATAAAATTTGAAATATACATAAAATCATTTATATTTATGGTTTCTAAGGAAGGTTGGGCATTCCTACTTCCGTAGTGATACTGCCTCGGAAACCCAAGGAGGGGTCGCTATGAGTCGGGGCCAACTTGATGGCAAACAACAACAACAACAACAAATATCTATAAATAGGGAGCTCTGGTGGCATAGTGCCTAAGGCATTTGACTGCTAACCAGAAGGCTGGCAGTTCAAACTCACTAGCCACTCCTCAGAAGGAAGGCTGGGCAGTCTACTTCTTCAGAGATACTGCCTCAGAAAGCCAAGGAGGAGTCGCTATGAGTTGCAACTGACTCAAGGGCAGTGAGTGTTTTTTTTTTTTTTTTTTTTAATAATCTATAAATGGTCTGAACCGTTTTTGCAGACATAATGTATCATTTACCCCTAAATAGTCAACTACAGTCAGTTCCATATGTGTTCTTAGAAATCATCAAGCTCCAAAACTTAATCAGTGACACATCAAAAAAGAAAAGCTGGAGTCCTAATAAACATGGTAGCACAATTTTACACAAGTTAAATGGTTCAGAAATATGTATGTCATTTTACCTTGAAAAAGAACTGAAGTTTGCTTGTGGAAGTGTTGCAGCTTGTGAGTACACTATGAAGTGATGGAAGGAAGGTTATCTAAAATTGAAGGAAACTTATAACACCAGATGTGCATGGCAGGGGTGTGGTTCACAGCACACTGGATGAACTGAGGTGGCTGGTAGACAGCTGGGTAAGTGAATGTGTAAATTTTGTGTATTCTTATACATCTTGGTTAAGTTTTCTGCATTCACCTAGTAGTATTTCTCATGAATTAAATCATGCATAATCCAAAGTGAAATTTGTTCCCTAATATAACAGTCTCACTGGAATAAACCTGCATAGTCCAAACAGGCATTACAGAAAACTATCTGTACTTCCTAATGTGAAAAACATTATCTTATACAACGCAATGATCAAAATCAGGAAATTAACACTGATACAACAGAAATTGAATCTGCAGTCTTTATCCAGGGTTCACCAAGTATCCCAATGTCTTTTCATTGCAAAAGAAAATCCTGGATCATATATTGCATTCAGATGTCCTATCTCATTGTCTCCTTTAATCTAGAATAGTTCTTCAGTCCTTCTTTGTCGCACAGCATTAATATTTTCGAAGAGTGCAGACCAACTATTTTGTAGAATGTCCTTCAATTCAGGTCAAACTCTCTACTTTCACCTTAATCTATCACTGTTGGCTACAAAACTAGTAATGCCTGAAATCTTCCTGAATGTGACTGAAGAGTGGAGGGAGGTCTGAGTCTTTTATTACAGATTGCTTTGAAAAATCAACTAAAGTCTGCATTGGGAAACCTAGAAAGTGGTAGTCACCTAACTACCCTTTACCTAAAAATTCCTTCTTTTAAGAGAATTAAAAAACCAAAAGGCAAGAGAAAACTTATCCACCATTGAAAGTAACTGGCTCACCAGACCCCCAAATAGGAGAATGAGATACCACGTCCCTGACATTTATTCTTAGAAATCTGACATTCAGATTAATATTTTACGAAGGCTGTTAGTACTAGGGGGAGGAAGAATAACATTTTTGAGCACCTACAATGTGGTAATATACATTATTGCAATTACACATTTAATCCTCATAACCACTCTCTGAAACTGACATTGATGCTCCATTTTACAGATAAGGAAACAGAGCTAGGATATGAACTCCTAACTATCTTATACTCTAAAACTTACACCCTTTTCCCCACATCTCATTCTACCCTCTAAGAACAGCAAGTGTTCTGATGTGCACTGATCAACAAAAAAGAAACCAGTAAGGCTGGAGCCCAGGGCACAGCATGAATCAAAGAAGGTACATCTCAGACCTGGATAAATAATGCAGACAGCGCCTGTTACTGCTTCATCCAGGGTTGGCACTCACAAACAACAGTCATGCACATAAGCACATCTAGGGCATTTTATATTTTATGCATAAAATGCAGAGTTACAAGTTAATGTGGGGATGAGTTATCTCATTTTGGCTTCCTCAGTTTCAGATGTTGGAATGTTTCTCCTGGCAAAGGAAAAGCATATTTTCTACAGACTCAAGTCTTGTAACTGAATCATGATTCTGTCACTTATCAGTACGTGATTGTAGAGTACCTAGTTCTGTGTCAAGTACACAGTAAGTGCTCAATATATGTTTCAAATTTTTTTTTCTGAAGATGTGTTTACTCATTTCAGTGGCATTTTTTTTTTTTTTTTTACTGCATGAATACTGCTTTGAAAGCCTATTGTTGTAACCATTTGCCTTTCCTTTTTTTAATACCAGGACTTTTGTCTTAACTTAAAAAAAAAAAAAAAAGCACAAATCTATTCATTCACTGATTCCCTCCCCCCTCCTTCTTAGCAAACCAAAAACGTACCTTGGAATCTATAGGAGCATTCCATTTTCTACTCCCCTTTGGCATTCTCAGGCTTCAAACAGGAGTAGAAGAATGAAACTACATTGAAGTTGAGCCACCTCATCATTCCCATGATCATTGTGCAAATCTACAACCTCAATATACTGTGTCAAGCCACACTTCAGGATCCTTGAAACACATTACACTTGAGTGATCCAGACCTTGCAATTTCTGAACTGGGTAGTAAACATAATCATATGAAATTTGGAAATTATTAATATTATTAATTC
Organism: Orycteropus afer afer; assembly: GCF_000298275.1. NCBI lineage: Eukaryota > Metazoa > Chordata > Mammalia > Tubulidentata > Orycteropodidae > Orycteropus > Orycteropus afer. Next base: position 971,768 of record NW_006921624.1, on the reverse strand, counting down.
TTCTTTTATTTTGTAATTTCATTGAGTCCCATTTAACTTATACACACACACACACACACACATACATACTTGGGAGCTCTGGTAGCATAGTGCTAAGGCATTTGACTGCTAACTAGAAGGCTGGCAGTTCAAACCCACCAGCCACTCCTTGGAAGGAAGACTGGGCAATCTACTTCTGTAGAGGTACTGCCTCCTTCAGAAACCCAAG
>NW_006921624.1:970327-971416 GCF_000298275.1 Orycteropus afer afer | reverse complement strand
TGTGTGTGTGTATGAAAATCCAGAAAGCAGCTGCTAATTTTTTTCACACTATCAAAAACAGAAAATCTTTCCTGAACCCCATCTCATTCTAAACTTCAGGAAAACAAATTTCACATAAAAATAATAACATAAAAGCATTGAGGTCAAATCCCATATGAAGAAAAATAAGCAGAATAACATCCTGACAATGAAAGCATGGCAGAAAGATGTGACCACTCCAATCTACTCTGAACTGCTGTGTCAAAATGAGCTAACGATGTTAATAAAATGATGGAGATCATAAAGGAACAACATATATCTGAATTATAAAAACTTAGAGATGAAGGGACAGAACTCAGGAAAGAATTAGAAATAAAAGAAAAACTTGAGAAATGAAGACTAAAGTAGAACCACCGTATTTTAGCATGTAACATGCCACATAAATAACACACACACATATATAAGTGCCTAGTGCTCATAGGAAACTAATGCTAAAGGGTTGTGCGGTTTGCACAAATCATATAATAAAAGTGTAGTATGTGAGCAAATCAACTCAGCAGGTAATGCCATAAAAAAAAATAAAAGAAGAAAACTTTAAAAATCATGGCTAGCCTACCTTTGCTCTATGACTGTACCACTGAAGAAGAGGGAAAGTATCCATTTATAAAAAAATACTCTAACCAATAATTGAAAAATGAATGATAAACTTAAATGTCACTATTTTGCAACTTTTAGAGAATGAACAGATATAGGTAATAAGCATCATTAGCTACTAAGATCACTAAAGGATACCACCAGACCAGATGTGACTCCTACAGTCTTGCCAAACATCACCTGAAGTCTTGCCAAAGGGAATGAACCCAAGTCCATCCAATCTCTGGATCTAGTCACCAATTATAGTAAAACTTTCAAAAGCTAGAACCTGCGTAAGGTGGAAATCTGTCAGAGAAGGAAAACTAAAATATTTTTCACTATTAGAAAGTGATAGAAAAAGTGGTAAGACTGCACCTCATCAAAGGTGGGAAACTTGAAAGACCTGGAAAAACAGGGCAGTCCTGTTAAGCTCCAGCTCTCACAGATTTTACTGTAGTTAAAAAATAAAACAGGAGG
>NW_006921624.1:954842-964247 GCF_000298275.1 Orycteropus afer afer | reverse complement strand
TTGGGTTTCTGAGGCGGTGTCACTACAGAAGTAGATCGCCCAACCTTCTTTCCGAGGAGTGGCTGGTGGGTTTGAACCACCGTCCTTCTGGTAAGCAGTCAAATGCCTTAGGCGCCACACCACCAGGAATCTACTTTGGAATAATAAGAAATAGTGATCTCCTTTGAAAGATCCCAGCCATAAAGGCCAAATGGAGCACAGTAGCATCTGACACACATGGGGGCACTGTAAAGCGGAACGGACTTGACAGTAGTGACTGCACCACGATGACGCGATCAGCCAAATCCCCACTGTGGACACTCTGCAGGTCCCAGGGCCTGGCTTTTTCAACAAATAAACTAAGTGTGTGAATGAAAGAGATGGAGGAGGAACTTATAGGTTAAAAGAGAAGGAAAATTTCTGCCATTTTCTTTTTAAATGGCCAAGGCAAAACTATAGTATCCAGGGATAAACATTTGGTTGGCAAAACTATACAAAAATACAATTTAAAAAAAAACCCCTAAAACGTCAAGGAAGTGATTAATATTAAAATTAGAATAGTGGTTATTTATGGTGGGAGGCCACTACTCGCCTGTCTGTTGGACTGTGGTGGCTTCTGTGTTGCTGTGATATGGAAGCTATTCCACAAGTATTTCAAATACCAGCAGGACCATCCATGGTAGACAGGTTTCAGTGGAGTTTCTAGATTAATACAGACTAGCAAGAAGGTTCAGGAGGTCTACTTTGGAAAAAACTGGCCAGTGAAAACCTTATTAATAGCAGTGGAAAACTGTCTGATCCAGTGCCAGAAGTTCAACCCCTCGGGTTGGAAGGCACTAAAAATATGACTAGTGAAGAACTGTCTTCTCAAAATACAGTCGACCATAATGACATGGATGGAGTAAAGCTTTCAGGACATCCATTTGCTAAGGTGGCATGACTCAAAATGTGAAGAAAGACCTGTGAACATCTACTAATAATCAGAATAAGAAATGTATGAATTATGAATCTAGGAAAATTGCAACTTGTACAAAATGACATGGAATGCATACAGATTGATAGCTTAGGTATCAGTGAGCTGAAATGGATTGGTGCTGATCATTTTGAGTTGGATAATCATATGGCTACTCTTCCAGGAATGACAAATTGGACAGGAATAGTGTCTCATTCATTGTCAAAAGGAACATTTTAAGATCTATGTTGAAAGTACAATATTAGTAGTGATGATAATATCCAAATGCCTACAAGAAAACCAGTTTAATATAACTATTATTCAAATTTATGCACCATTAAGGCCAAAGGTGAGGAAACTGCGGACTTTTACCAACTTCTGCAGTTTGAAATTGCTAAAACTTGCAGCCAATATGCATTGATTAATTACTGCTGACTGGAATGTGAAAGTCGGAAATGAAGGAGGAGGATCAGCAGTTGGAAAATATGGCCTTGATGATAGAAACGACATTGGTGATTGCATGACAGAATTTTGCAACACCAACGACTTATTCCTTGCAAATACCTTTTATCAGCAACATAAATGGAAACTATACATATGAACCTTGCTGGATGGAATACACAGGAATTAAATCAACTACATCTGTGGAAAGAGATGACGGAGAAATTCAATATCATTAGTCAGAAGACAACCAAGTGTTGACTGTGGAACAAACAGATCATCAATTGCTCTCATGCAAGATCAAGATGAAGTTGAAGATAATAAAAACAATTCCATGAGAGCCAAAATATGACTGCGTATATTTCACCTGAATTTAGAGACCAACTCAAAAATAAATTTCACACAATGAACACTAATGACCAAAGATTAGATGAACTGTGGGATGCCATCAAGGACATCATACATGAAGAAATCAAAAGGCATTAAAAAGACAAGAAAGAAAGAAAAGACCAAAATGGATGCAGAAACTCTGAAACTTGCTCTTGAATGGAGAGTAGCTAAACAAATTAAAAGGAGCTCTGGTGGCGTAGTGCCTAAGGCATTTTACTGCTAACCAGAAGGCTGGCAGTTCAAACCTACCACCCACTCCTCAGAAGGAAGATGGGGCAATCTACTTCCGTAGTGATACTGCCTTGGAAACCCAAGGAGGGGTCGCTATGAGTCGGTCTGATTCAATGGCAAATAACAACAACAACATCAACAACAAACAAATTGGAAGAAATGATGAAAAGAGTTGAACAAAAGATTTCAAAGGGCAGCTCAAGAAGACAAAGTAAAGTGTTATAATGAAATGTGTAGAGATTCAGAGTTAGAAAACAAAAAAAGGAAGAACACTGAGCATTTCTCAAGCTAGAAGATGTGAAGAAAAAAATTCAAGCCTTGAACTCTAATACTGAAGGATTCTATGGGCAAAATATTGAAAAATGCAAGAAGCATCTAAAGAAGACAGAAGGAATACACAGAGTCACTGTATCAAAAAGAACTGGTCGACCTCTAACTATTTCAGAAGGTAGCATATGATCAAGAACTGATGGTACTGAAGGAAGAACTTCAAACTTCACTGAAGGCACTGATGAAAAACAAGGCTCCAGGAACTGATGAATATCAACTGAGATGTTTCAACAAATGGATGCAATGATGAAAGTTCTCAATCGTTTATGCCGAGAAATTTGGAAGACAACTATTCATGCCCATTCCAACGAAAGGTGATATAAAAGAATGTAGAAATTACTGAACAATATAATTAATATCACACACAGGTAAATTTTACTGAAAGTAATTAAAAAATGGTTGCAGCAGGTAACAGTGAACTGCCAGAAATTCAAGCCAGATGCAGAAGAGGACATGGAATGAGGGATATCTCTGCTGATGTCAGATGAATCTTGGCAAAGAGCTGAGAATACCAGAAGGACGTTTACTTGTGTTTTATCAACTATGCAAAGGCATTTGGCTGTGTGGATCATAACAAATTATGGATAACATTGCAAAAACCAGGAATTTCAGATCATTTAATTGTGCTTATGCGAAACCTATACATAGACAAATAGGCAGCCGTTGGAACACAACAAGGGGACACTGTGTGGTTCAGAATCAGCAAAGGTGAGCATCAGGGTGGTATCTTTTCATCATACTTATTCCATCTGTATGCTGAGCAAATAATCTGAGAAGCTAGACTTTATGAAGAAGAACGTGGCATCAGGATTGGTGGAAGACTCATCAACAATCTACAACAAGCAAATGACACAACCTTGCTTGCTGAAAGTGAAGACGACATGAAGCACTTATTAAATAAGATCAAAGACTACAACCTTCAACATAGAGAGAAAAAGTCCTCACAAGTGGACCAATAAGCAACGTCATGATAAATGGAGAAAAGGCTGAAGTCGTCAAGGACTTCATTTTACTTGGATCTACAATCAATGCCCAAGGAAGTAGCAGTTAAGAAATTAAATGACATGTTACTTTGAGGACTAAGCTGCACCTGACTCAAGTGCCTCAGATACATGCAGAAAAAAAGCTGGACAAGGAATAAGGAAGACCAAAGAAGAAATGACGCCTTTGGTGAAAAATATTAAATATACTATTGACTACCAGAAGAATGAACAAATCTGTCTTGGAAGAAGTACAGCCAGAATGCTCCTTAGATGCAAAGACGATAAAACTTCTCATGTATGTTGGATATGTTATTAGGAGAGGCCAGTCTTTGCAGAAAAATATTATGCTTGGTAAAGTAGGTCAGTGAAAAAGAGGAAGGCTTTCAGTAAGATAGACTGACACAGTGGCTACAACAATGGTCTGAAACACAGTAACAATTACGAGGATGGCACAGGTCTGGGTAGTGTTTCACTGTGTTGTATATAGGGGCACTATGAGTTGGAACTAGCTGGAAGTCACCTAAGAACAAACAACATAGTGGTAGAGAGAGGGTGGCAATGGAACGAGTTTCTTAAATAAGCAGTGAAGCTCATTTCTTGTCCTGGGTGGTACTGGTCTTACAATAATTCATTCACTCATTCATTTGATTAAGGCAGTTTTCTATATCCATGTTTTATATTACAACACTTAGGTGTTTTTTTTTTTTTTAAAGGAATAATGACGTGTATCTAGGGGTAAATGTTGTAAGGACTGAATGTCAAAATTTCTTTGTAAACAGCATCATCATGATGAGAATTACTACTATCTTCATAAGATGTAATATACTGCCTTTGTATTAAAAAAGAAAATTTCCTATCTATTCTACAGTTTTCTTATAGGAGAACATATAGAGAAAACCCAGCCATAAACTTGAGTTACTTTCTGTGTGCTAGGTCCATGCCTATATCATCTCATTTAATCCCCACAACAATCCCACAAGGCAGATTACATTTAGTCTCTCCATTTTGCATATGAGGAAACTGAAGCACAGAGAGGTTAAGTAATTTGCCAGGATTATACAAATTAGGGGAGTTCTAGTAGTGTAGTGCCTAAGGCATCTGACTGCTAACCAGAAGGCTGGTGGTTCAAACCACCAGCCGCTCCTCAGAAGGAAGACTGAGCAATCTACTTCCATAGAGATACCGCTTCAGAAACCCAAAGAGGGCTGGCTCGCTATGAGTCGAGATCAACTTGACAGTATTGAGTTTTTTCTTTTTTTTGCATTTTATTGAAATATAATTTATGTGCAGTGAAATACACAAAACTAAAGTGACATGGGTCAATGCATTTTTTTTTGTAGTATTCCCTCCCCTCCCCTCCCACCCCTGTCAACCAACAAAGTTTCCCTCCATATATAAACCTTTCCTTGACCCTCCACAACAACGAACTAGTACTGTATTTGTCCTTCCGTGATTGACTTATTTCACTCAGCATAATGTCCTCCCAAGTTTATCCACGTTATGCTGTGTTTTGCAGACTGTTATTCTTTAGTGCTGCATAGCATTCCATCGTGTGTATGTACCATAGGTTTTTTTTTTAAAATATAATCAGGAAAGTGGTAGCCCTATATTTGGTAAACAGGACTGTCAGGCTTTGCTGAGCAGGGTCCATATTTGATCTGCCTCTTTTCTCCCAGTGCTGGCACTTTCAGGTTCTGGCACAGATAGGTGCCCAGGATGAATTTATGGATTTAAACTGACTTACTGGATCCTAAGATGAGTTGGAGTTGACTTGACAACTAATTACTGGGAAAAAGACCAGGAAAGAGATAATAAGATTATACAAGCTTCATGGAAGTAGAAAGAAAAGAGGCTATGGGCTCCTCTGAGCCCAGCAGACAGAGACCCTCCTCCAGGACTGACTAGTTTCCCTAGTACTAGGGCTTGGAGTCAAGCAGGCAAGATGCTTTCTGCATCAGCAGGGAGTATAGCAGAAGTGTTTTCTGTACCCCAGGAATGCAAGTCACCACCTGACACATTGAACTATCAACTCCAAAGTAGGAAGCAAGATGCCAGACCTTCAATTTCCTCACTACATGCTGAATCCTCACCAGAGGATCAGAAGCAGCATTGGACGAGGGAAAAATCACGAGCTCTAAAGGCAGACCTAGCCCCCAATCCTGGTTCCATCTCTTATTGGGACTCACCCTCTCCCTGGGGCTCTCTCTACCCCCTTCCCCAGCTATCTTCTTCTGTACATCATTGCCAAATGAAACATTATGCATTTACATTATATATTCACATATTAGTCTTTGTTTATTGCCTGTCTCTGGTAGCATAGTGGCTAAGGCACTTGACTGCTAACCAGAAGGCTGGCGGTTCAAACCCACCAGCCACTCCTCAGAAGGAAGGTTGGGCAATCCTACTTACGTAGTGATACTGCCTCGGAAACCCAAGGAGGGGTTGCTATGAGTCAGAGCCGACTTGATGGCAAATAACAACAACAACAATTGTCTGTCTCTTCCACCTTGAGTGTTGGGACATTATTTTGTTCACAGCTGCATCTCCAGGGATTCCTGGGTAGCAAAATGGTTAAGCACTCGACTATTAACTGCAAAGTTGGCAGTTTGAACCCACCCAGAGGCATCTTGGGAGATAAGCCTGGCGACTGGCTTCAGAAAGGTCACAGCCCTGAAAACCCACGAGGCAGCTGTACAATGCACACGAGGGTCGTCAAAAGTCAGAATCAATTCAATGGCAACTCACAAGAAGCTACGTCTCCAAGCACTCGGAAGATAGAGTCTTGGTAAATGTTCGTTCAAAGTTGTTGACTTAATTTCACCTAAAGCACAATAAAAGGTTCAATTTTAAAAAAGGAATTAGCAAATGATCCAGCAGTTCTACTCCTGTGTATACACCCAAAGAACTGCAAGGAGAGACTCAAACATACTAGTACACCAATGCTCACTGCAGCACTGTTTGCAATAGCTGAAAGGCATAAACAACTCAAGTGTCCATCAGCAGATGAATGGACAAAGTAAGTTTCTTCTAAGGGTATTAAGTGGCGATGGTAGCCCTACCTGGGGAATGTACTTAATGTCACGGAATTATACACGTATAAATGGTTGAAGTGGCAAATGTTTTCTTACATATCTTTCACTACACACATAAAAGCTGCTGACTTAAGTTATTTCAACTCTCCCTGCTTTAAGTTTCTTGTCTATTAAACTGGAGTAATACACTTAACCAAGAAAACATACATGAAGAGCAAAAAGCAGGGGTTCCATATATGTCAGTTTCTTCTCTCCCACACTTCTTTTACATAACATTTGAGATGAAATTGGGACCCATTAAGCTGGAAATTGATTTGTTTAGGACAACCTCAAACCTCAGAGGCCACTTTTAATGTAGTGAAGAAGGTGAGAATAAAAATGCATTTCAGTTAGAATATGGGCAAAGAAAGTCTCAAGCAAATGGCTTATGAATAATGCCAATGAGCTGTGACTGATGGGAAAAGGTGAGTGGAGACCTGCCAGGTCACATCACTAACATGTACCAGCAAACCAAACATAAAGGATCTCTGGTTAAAAGGATTTCCAAAAACCCTGTCACACCTCCATGGAATCTGACTGCTGGTGAACTGGGCATTCACCGGACAAAAAGGGAAGCTGCCTCCATAACTTGTTGTGGAAGTCTGGGAGGAGGAACAGAGAATGAGTGTTTTACATCTCATTTACTTCTTAAAACAGTATTATGAGGATGGAATTTTTATCCCCATTTAACAAATGAAAAACCTGTGGTTCAGGGAGGGAGTAATTACCCAAAAGTTTTCCAGTTCTTAAGTAGCAACTTTCCCAATTTTCTTTAGCTTGTACTGAACTGCTTCCTATATTTGCAGTACCTCTCTAACACTGTGCTACACCTCGCCAACAATGTATATTCCATTGTACATTTTACAAGCTTCCTCCCACCCCAAGCTCCCAGAAAGAGAATATACTAAGAAATTAGACATCTACTAGATACTGTGAGCTAATAAAAGCAAAAAAACCAAACTCACTGCCAGGGGGTCGATTCCAACTCATAGCAACCCCCGTTGGGTTTCCGAAGTGGTAAACCTTTATAGAAATAGATTGCCTAGTCTTCCTTCCATGGAGTGGCTGGTGGGTTTGAGCCACCAACCTCCTGGTTAGCAGTCAAATGCCTTAGGCACTATGCCACCAATAAAACTCCAATAAATCTCAAGTCTGAGGTAGTCAACATTTATGGATTTCTTAGCTCCAGGCTAAGTCTACAGTTTTAAATACTTCGTTCTTGTTTAATTATAAGGCAGCAGACACATGTCAAGGACATCCTTGAATCTAAGTTGAGATTCTCTTCACTACTTCACATTTGAAGAAATCAAGTTCAGAGAGGTATAGTAACTTGCCGAGAGTCACAGTTGAGAAGAAGCTGAATCCAAGTTGGCACCAGGTAATCAAGGGCCTTTTAACTTCACCATGTTATTTATTATTTGCCTGTGGAGGGGAGGATCATTAAACAGCCTTAATAGTTAGGATTTGGTAACGCTGGTTCTGAAGCCTGTTTGACCTCACACCCACTCCTCATTCTTATTGATGGCAGTGAGTAGACAGAAGGGGATCGTTAAATATCCTTAATAGTTGGGATCTGGTAATGTTGTTTCTGAAGCCTGTTTGACCTCACACCCACTCCTCACTCTCATGTTCTGCTCTGTGTAGAAATGAGGGTGACTTCTGCACACCAATTCCCTGGGTCCCAGATCAGTTGGCTTCAAGCAAAGCACTGGTGAGAGATGAGGAGGAGGAGGGACGGGGAAGCTGAGTGTTCTCCCCCTGCCTCTCTGCTGTGAAGGGTTGTCCAGCAATGGCTCACCTTCTCCATGACTCTAGCCTTGCCAGTCTCTGGATTACCTCTCTGCCCTCTTTTGAGTCCCCGCTCCTCCATCACTTGGGTCATCGTTTCCTTGTATTTTCCCTCTGTTGTAAACATCTGAAGTGGTTCCTGGTGTTCTGGTTAGATCCTGATCAAATTGCTGGGCAGAGGAGACACAGGGGTAGCTTGTGGAGAGATCCAGGACAGCCAAGTGATGGCTCGGCTCTATGTCTCAAGACCACCTGTTGGCTGAAGCCTCTGTCTAGCCTTGCAAGAAATACTTAGGGAAAAGAATATGCTTTTTCTTTTTCTGAGATTCACAGCAATGAGACTAGAGTAAATGAGCAGAGCTAACTAACTTCATGGTCTCAGAGTGAGAATAGTTCACCACCAACCATTTATTACAGCAGTGTTTCCCTAACTGTGCTGTGAGGAGTACTAGATCCATGGAATGTTAATAGGTATTTTGTAGGGGAAAAGGGCTCCAAAAAATGCTGGGTTAAACAAGGTTAACCACATTTCTTCACTGCAGGGCTTCTATAACATGCATTATAAATCTAAAAATAAATAAATAAATAGTTACAGTGTGCAATGTGCAACAATCCCCAATTTTAGTTGCTCAACATCTTGCGGATCTAATATTTCAAGGAACACTGTTCTGGAAGTACTGGCTTATGTATGGTATCAATGCTAAAATCCTTTCGTGGCCTTCAAGAGCTTTCATAGACTGGGAGGTGACCACCTTTCCACTGTGGCTTTGACCACACTCCTTCTCCTTGTCCATGCTCCATGTAGCTTCAGCCTCATGCCTTTGCATAAGGTACTTCCGGACCCTTGTTCCTGGGGAGTTAGTATTCCTCCTGTAAGGTCTCGTCCCAAGTGCATCCTTCCCTGGGAAGCTTTCCCTAACATCCAGCTGGAAACGACCGTCCATCACCTTGTATGACCGTCCATCACCTTGTATGACAGGCTGCAACCCCTGCTTACTTTCTGTCTCTGCTCCTGAGGTGTCTTTAAGAACAATGACCAGGCCTTATTCATCACCATGTGCAAGCCAGTGCTCAGGGCAGATGAATATGGTCAGGGTTGCAGGGTAAACAAATACTCCAAGATTTCAAATGTTTCTATAATTTTCTGGTATCTAGATTTGATTAAGGAGCTCTGGTAGCATAGTGCCTAAGGCACTTGACTGCTAACCAGAAGGCTGGCGGTTCAAACCCACCAGCCACT
>NW_006921624.1:934397-954742 GCF_000298275.1 Orycteropus afer afer | reverse complement strand
CTACTTCCGTAGTGATACTGCCTCGGAAACCCAAGGAGGGGTCGCTATGAGTCGGGGCCGACTCGACGGCAAATAAAAACAACAACAACAGATTTGATTATAATTGACTTAAAATTCAGGGTAAATCAAATAACAGTTCTATTGTTAAGATGATCCCTATTAAATTTACCTTATTTTAGCTATTTTTATTATGGTGAAAACAACTGATTTTACAATAAAATCCTACAACCGGTTATAAATAACCGTCATCTAGAAAGCTTAGCACATGGATTAATGCTGCTGTGAGAAAGCTGCCACTAGGTGTCAGCCCAGGAAAAGAGGACGGAGGGCTACACTTACAAGTGTTTTCCTTTTTCATCCAATTATCACCATAAATATCAAATATTTAAACAACAAAATATTAGGCAATTAAAATGATCTATTAAAGGAATGTTTTTTAAAAAGATATCTCAAATTTTGACATTTTTCCTTTGCAAAATAGTTTATAAATGGTGTTAGTTTAACCTGTATTTGTCAAGAAACACTTACACAGTTGAGAAATTGACTCCTAAGAGAAAACCAGCTCAGTTTTCTTCCGAAATGCCCTCAATTCACACAGAACACGGTCCACATGGTGATCACCACTGCAGTGAATGGTCAGAGGGAAGAGCATGGTTGATAGGATCAGGATGGAGGGTCCAAATCCTGGCTCTGCCACTTCTTCAAAAGTAGCATCTTTCCCAGCCTTGGTTTCTCATTGGAAAAAACGGGGCTATCCCACTCTCTTCATATGTAAAAATAAAATAAGGCAATGTATGTAAAGAACCTAACAGAGAAGAAACCCTTGATGTTCTTTTCTCTTCCTCTTCATCTTAACGATTACCAACACTCTTGTTTCAGCTTCTTTGCAATTAAGGACATTATACTGAGGACTATTATCATTTCATTCATTCAACAGAGAGTTACTGAGCACCACCTACATATCAAGCTCTGCACCAGGGACATATTAGTACATACGACATTCTCTTCAGGGGCAGGCATCCATTTCTCTGTGGAACAGGAACAGAAGACTGAATGTGAAGCAGCCGTGTATTTCACAGAATGTACCCACATCCTGTAGAAAATCAGTGTGGCTGTACTGAGAGTACCTAGCCACTCCTCGGAAGGAAGGTTGGGCAATCTACTTCCGCAGAGATACCTCCTCACAAACCTGAGGAGGGGTCATTATGAGTCAAACTACTTGACGGGGAGTTTGGTTGTTTGGTTTTTATATGGAGGATGAGGGAAGAAATCTACAATTTTATCTTCTAATCATCATAAACATAATTTTCTCCACAGAATGAACCCAGCATTCCTCCACCTTACTTTACTGGGACCTTACTGCATGCAGGGGTACAGGAACAAATAAGATCAAATCCTGTTCTTAAGACATGCACAGTCTACCTAGGTACGTGAAGTTGTATGTCACTGTTTCGGGCTCCAAATTGTCAGGTGCTATCATCGTTTAAAAATGGACCAGAAAGGTTCCTTTTCAGAGTACTGTTGAAAAAGTAAAGGACCCTCCAATAAGCTCAATGGACTTAAAGAACACTGGTAACAGTAACCATTTCTCTTTGCCACTGCTTCCACAGACAGTATTAAAAACTGCCATAACAGTTTCCACTTAATCCATTAATATGCTCTCCTTTTTATTCTCCTAACTAGACCTGAGAATTTACTGCACGTGGTGATTTCGCAGACAGTGATCCTTTCCAGATCCTCAATGCCATGGTCAGCTGCCATGCAGCGGCTGGACTGTGCCTTTAACTTACATGTTTACTACGTGGTATTTGTGTCTGATGATTCTTCTCAGTGTTCTAAAACAAACCCGAGGATGATTTTGTTTTTAACTAAGCATGCATACTGTGTGACACTGAAATATGACTGCCAGTCTTTCTGATGCAAGGCATGGGAAAACACTCATTCATTTGTTCATCCACTCATTCAACAAACATTTATTGAGCACCTGCAGAATACCAGACCATGTGAGGGACACTGTGGTGTACACAACATGGTTCCATCTTAAGAAACAAAATGAGAAAGGAATAAGGATTATCAAAATGAGACTATGTTAAAGCCTAGAATTCCTCCTGGACAGTCTAAGACACACTAGCTTGATTTTATTTTTCAAGCATTTTCCAACCTATGGGAATCTCATTCTGATCATATTCAGTGATGCTCTTTGAAATCACTCAGTTAAGCTTGATCACAGTGTTTAAGTAGGTTCCCTGCCAGTTTGCATCTTTTCTCACTTAAGGACCTACTTTTTACTTGGGCAGTCGACTTCTGGAACAATGGTTCTCAGTTCAGTGAGCAATCACTGTGTGACTCTAAAGAGCCAAGAATCCCAAACTGTGTCCCTGAGAAACATCAGTGTCCTTATGAGATGGACAGTGGAGACTTCAACAATGGTCATCTTTCCCCAATAAGCAAACAGATGCTTTGATGAAATGGGGGCGTGTGTGTGTGTGTGTGTGTGTGACAAACCCTTAATTATATTTTCTCCTGTGCATTAAAAAAAATGGACTCTAATGCTTTCTTTAATTTTAAACCTTTGGTCCCTACCACTCCCATGTGCCTGTAAGTGCCGGTGAGCAGCAACATAAATACTAAACAATATTAAAGAAAATAATTAAATATGTTATTTTCTTATGAATCCTTCATGTATCATCTCAGATACAAACCAAACCTTCACAGTTAGTTCAAAAGAATTAAAGTTAGAATTTCATTATGTTTGCATGGCTTCAGGTACTGGACACTTGCTGAACAAGCATGACCATCACTCTTCCAGAATCGCAGGCTTATTTTTCCTCCTCATCCTCTTTTACCTTCTTGTCATCCAGAAATCATCACTATCGCTTAGTTAATATGTACTATAGCTACACATTTGGCTGGTGCCGAATTCATACACTATTGCTATTTTCCTGAACAGTCTAACAAGGTAGGCAATATCATTCCTACTTTAAATGGGAAAAGTGAAGGTCAGAGAGGTTAAGTGACTTCTAAGGTCATCTTCAGATAGATGACAGAGCCAGGATTTAAACCCAGGTGTCACTCAAAGCATCTCAGAGCTCTAGGTGTGATCCCTGGAGTTCCCTATATCCCTGCCTCATGCCCAGGATGTGATTTTCACTGGGATGAATGTGAAAAGGAGAAAAATGGCAACTAGTAAGTTACTAGCCCCTTCTCATGTCCATCTTAGACTCCTGCTTTCAATGCATTTGCTTAGCTCAGGTCTGTAAGGTTTGGCTACAGTTCCCCATCTGCTTGCCTAGAATGAACTGGAAAACATGAAAAATCTTTCACAGACTTTTCCTTCAGAATATTCATGGGTACATAGCCATGCTTCACAAAGACACCATGATCCTCTTTGAAAAAAAGGGGGGGGGGGAGCTTCTGAAAACAGACCTAAGTTCAATTCCCAGCTCTACCATCCCCCAAATATCGGAGCACGCATGTAGCCACACACACCAGCCCCTTCCAGGCTTTGGCTAATTTCCCCTTTGACCCTTCCGGGCTTTGTCTAATTTCCACTTCCTTACTTCTCTACTTGCAATACTGTAGGTACATACTGCCTTAAGGTTCCTCAAACCCTTTATAGCACAAGATGGAACCACAGACAAATGAATAACATACCTTACAGGTGTTTTGGGGTATCTTTTGCTTGTCTGTGTGGAGAGCAGGGAGAGTACACCATTCTTTAAAAGTTCTTTCTTCTTTCCATTTTGAGCTGCTCTTGAGCTGAGTCAACTCAAATTTGTCTCTTTACAATGTTGGGGTAAGTTGGCACCTACCGTCAGGCTCCCACACACAGACTCAAAAGGCTTGGAAATCTAGCTTTTCAAAGTTTTATTCATAAAGATGTTTTATGGAGCATTAATTATAATATCAAAAGACTGGAAGCAACTCAAATGTCCCACATGAGAGAGTGGTTACAAAAATGATAGTAGCTGTACTTGATGGACTATTCTGCAGCTATATAAAAAAATACATATTATGTGATGCTAAATGGGGAACACAAACTTAACTTACATTTGGTTGCAGCTATGGAAACATTTTTCACAGTGAAAAATAAAGAGAATATACGGAAGGTGGTTGAGGTAGTTGTGTTAATCTCATGGAACTGTGGTGCTATTTCTTCTATTTTCTAAATGTTCACTAATGTTTTTATTACACTTTAATAAAAATGCCTAGTGAAAACCAATAGAAACAGTGTTTTTTTTTCCCATTTTGTTTAAACCATGAGATCAAGAGTGTTATTCGACCAGGAGATAAGATATAGATGGTGTTTTTCAACCTGCTCCGACACAGCCTCGTGCATTCATGCTTGAAAGCTCGGCTATCAGTCTGCTTTTATTTTAACTTCTCTGTCTTCCAGGGGTGTTAGGTGGATAAACATGAGTCAGTAGAATCATGTGCACAATCAGAGGTTGTAAGGTGGATGACGCCTGGGTCCTAGACTCGTAGGATGGACCATGGCCTGCACAGCTCCCTTCACAGCACCGTCACATCACTGCTGGCTTAGTGATCTACCCCACCCCACCCAGCATATGCTGCCAGCAGCCAGGGTTGTATTCCCTTCATCTCAGAAGCCTAGCCAACAGGTGGGTCCTGAGAAGGCCACATAAGCTGGTTGAATACACCATTGGTGCTCCATTTATATACTGCCCTTTCCACAGAAACTGACACCGAACAAGATGCATCTGAAAGCGCCAAAATCAGCAGGTTTTGTTCTTTGATCTAACATTTACCAAGGACCTGCAATGGGTCAGGCCTGGGGTAAAGCACCTTACATGCAATTTCTTAAGATGACTTCAATCAGCCCAATCAGTGAGGTGGTGCAGGTCCCTGGTGTGAGCTACAAAATGAGAAATGTCGAATGGAAAAATGGCATGAAATTAAAGCACAGAATTCTATTTTCTTTAAAACTGAGGCTACTGTGCTATGAAAAGTCTTTGGGAGGGGTGATGGTGGAGGGGGTTAGTTTATTTGGATTTCATGATGATATCATTGTAAACAAAGGCATGAAGTAAAAGTGAGATTCTTCAAAAAATTCCTTCATTCTCCCTCAGAGGCAGAAAAGGGGAACGTCTATGGCAAATGCATGAACCACACTGCTACCCACATCCTCCAAAGGTTGCAATGTTCCACAAGGCAGAGAAAGGATTGTTGGCCTGGCAATTAAAATCATTTGTCTTTTATCCCCTTCTTGCCAAAAAGGACCCCAGCCCTAACTAGTTAATCCCTAGCACACACTGCTACTCCCAGAGTTGCCTGGCAACTGGCAGGAGGCGTGTCAGAGAGCAAGAAAGGCCTAAATAAATGAGCTGGAGGCTGGGCTGCCGCTTGACATGGATAAAGGGGGCTTCTCTGAATGGAGCTGCCTGGCTGCTGTGGCACTGTCATTTAAAGCCGAGGAGAACAAGTTGGCTTAGCCAATATTGTTAAATATCTTGGGCTTTGCACATGATCTTCTCTAGGGTAACCGGAAAGTGAGTCCTATGCCCTTGAGATCTGCAGATGCCCTCTCCTCTGCCAGGTAGCAGCAACCTCCAAAGCCCAAAGGCAGGACAGGATGCAACACAGATATGTGCTGCACAGGCTGAGGTCACCCCGTCTCAACCATTTCTCTGGTCCTTAATTCCTCTTATCCATCCTTCCATCTGCTCTTCCAAAACAGACTCATTGTTGTCTACACTTTGCCATGACCCGTGCCAGGCACTGAAAGTGCAGAGAAAAAGCGATAGATATTGCGGACACCAGAACAAAAGCAGCAAGGTGTGGAAGAGGAGCTTGGGTTTGGGGTCAGGACAATGACTTGAGTTTGCATCAGGACCCTACTACTTACCAGGAAGTCACCACCAACCTAAGTCTCCATCCCCATGTATAAAATGGATACCGAGGACTGCTGGCCTCTGAGGGCAGTCATGGGGAATAACTGAGATCATGTATGCAAAGCAACTTGGAGCTGAACAGAGCCCCACCAGGACAGGAGCCACTGAGTAGGCAGGAGACTTGGCTGTGGCTGAATGTCCTTGACTTCTCACTTTCTGACCCCCAAGAGATGCCTCTGACATAATTTACCTGGCCCTGAAGACAGACACCACTAGTGAGTGAACACAGGGCTCATCCCAACAAATGTGCAGAAGGCATGGTCCTGGCTGGGGCTCAGAAGTGGGGCTCCCTTCCTCTTCCCTTTCTGGGAAGGGGAAAGAAAATAAAGCATAAAAGTCTCCCTCGGCCAGCTGCATCTTGAAATGTCTCCAGTTTGAGGAAAAAAAAAAAAAAAGGCCACAGTGTTAAAAATTTCATGTGAGCTATGGGCCAGGGGAAGGATCCTTAGATCACACCATGGAGGAAGCAGCTGGTCTCTGCCTCTCAGACTGGGCTAGACCCCTTCTCACAGAGCCAGATGGGCACTGAGCAACTAAGAAGGAGCCATCCTGGTATGGTTCCAGGCTCTGTGGGGTCCTTGTCAGCAAAGCAGAGGTGGGGGCCCTGGGCTGCTTATTTAATCTTCACTTTCATCTTACCACCAGGGGATTCCACATCCATTTTACAGAAGGAAAAACTGAGAAGCAGAGAAGTGAGGTAACTACTCAAAGTCACAAGTTAGTAAGGAGCCAAGTAAAAGGAACACACTCAAATTTGCCATGTTTCATATTAAAAAACAAAACAAAAACCCAACCCAACCCACAAAATAACACCATGTGCCTTTGCAGTAACTGGGTCCCATGGCTGCACCCTACAGGCCCACCACACCAGCACGACAAGCTTTGTGGGTACACATACCATAAAGTGGCAAGACCAGTAAGCTAGAAGGACTGGCAGGGCCAGTGCCAGTCTGGCCTCCACATACACGTCTCCCAGGCCTCCCACCTTACAGGGCTCTTTGCCCTCAGCCTCCCACTGGCCTCCATACTCCTCGGCTGCTGCTCACGCCCTGCCCTGCCTCAGAGCTCTTCTCTAGACTACAACGTGGTTCTGGCCACCAGCTTTACCTCACCATGGTGTTGTACAGGGCTTTCAATCCATTTGGGTTCTCTGACCCAGCAAATCAACTTTAGGGAATCTAAGGAAACAATTCAAACCATGAGTGAAAATTTATATGTAGATGTTCACAGCAGTGCTGTTTAAAATGGTAAAATATGACCGAAAATCAGAAGGACCAGCACTAGGATAACGTGGTGGGCCTTGGTACCAACTGTAGAACATGGAACCTGATAGAAATCTCTGGGAGTACAGCCTAGACAGCTGCATTTTTCAAAGCCCCAAAGGTGACCCTGATCCACTGAACCCCTGGAGTCATCTGACAGGATGTACGCAGCTAGGACAAATGGCATTTAAGGAGAGTTTCTTTATTATGTGGAGAAAATCTTCACAACGCGCTAAAAGGCAAAAACAAATAAATAACCTGAATAATGGATTTCTTTGCCAGGAAGATTTCAATTGTCTAAAAGGGAATAAAAAAAAAAACCCTAAAATCGAAACAAAAACAAATGCAAAACCCTAGAGTCCAAGTGAAAATATGCTAACATTATTTGAACTCCAATGATAGGATGGATTATGGGTATTTTCTCATTTCTAGTCCTCAGAACTTTAAGCATTTTCTTACCAAGAGCAGATGATTTTGTAACCAGAGAATAAACTGAAAGACAAGTGCTCCTGGAGAGGCCCCTCTATCCTCTCAGCACTGTGCTGCCTGCCACCCCCAGCAGGCTTAACCAAAGCACCAATTTCCCTAGCCTTGAGGCCACCCTCCCCTCAAACATGACTTCAGTCATGTCGCACTCCTACTGAAAAACTTCTACCTATAGGGTGACATTGACTACCCTAGGCTACCAGCCAAGGCTCTGGAGAATTTGGCTCCCACCTCTCCTGAAGCCCCATCTCCTCACCCAAAGCCATTACTTCAGCCAAACTTGCCAACTCTCTGGCCTTGCAGGGTTCTGCCACCATGCCTTTGCTCATTCTGTTAACTGTACACCCCTCCAGGAAGGAGTCCTCTGCCTTTCTCTTTCCAAACCCATCAGACCCCATTCAAGTTTCATGGCTCATCTGATTCTGCTAACAACCTAAAGACATAGAAAGGACAGGTATTCTTACCCTCATTTTGCAAGTGAAGAAATCAAGTTTGTTCCAGATGATACAGCTAAGAAGGGCAGAGCCAGCCCCTAAAATCCAGGTCTCCTGTCCTCAAATCTAGTGCCTTTCTGAGGCAAGTGCAAGTACTGGCATAAATTCTGCTTGGGGAGCAACTTGTGCCCAGATCACTCACCCAGCAGTATGTTGACCCGAGTCAACAGCCTCTGGATTCTAGACACACGTACATAACAATGAGACAACTGTAAGAGTGAACACTCTTTGTGTCTGTCAACGTTCCCAGCAACCCAAGCAAGGAATTGGGCCAGTTGTCCATTCTCTGTTTTAGAGATGGGGAAATCAGCAGTATTTTCCTTGAATTACACCAGCTTTCAAATCACCACTCACCTCTGATTTGGCTCAGCTCAAAATAATGGCAAAGATTAAGAGCTGCCTCTCTTCAAGACAAGCAGGAAATGGGGAACTTGCTTCAAGCTGAGGGCTTTGAAAGAACTAAGGGAAGTATTTCTTGGGAGGCAAAAAGTTAAGTGTATCCCCTCTGTTATGTGACCATGTAAACGTAACCCTGTCCAAAGCTGAGGTAGCCTAGAAAGGCCTAAGTGCCAGATGGAAAACAAGGTATAACGTGACACTGGACAGTTGCTCCCTGAGCACCCACTCCATTGACTACTTCATAGAGATTATATACCCAGGTAAGGGAAAACAAGCGGTTTCCGAATGCTCTGTGTGTTTATCTTAGACACACAATGGAGTCACAGCAGTAAAAAGAGACATTAACAATGTATAATTGTGGTTCACAAGAAGTATGTGTGACCACAGTTCACTGTTTACATGAAATGCATCACCTGATATCGACTCATCTTTTGTCATTTAATTTAATAAAATGCTATGGATTAAAATAAAAACAGAAATAAACATCCTAGCCTACAGGCAGTTAACCTACGCTGCTCCCTTGCACTCCTCAGGCTAGGCTAGGGTGTGGTTGCCATCACCAACCTCCTTAGGATGAAGGGAGCAGCCTCAAGATCACCCCTGTGCTTCTGAGAGACAGGGCTGTCAAGCGAAGTTCCCCTCCAACATTTTCTCTTATACAGAGTCCCAGAGGTCCCAAGACCAGTTTCTTCATTTTCCTTGATCATGAGGCCTAGTTGAGGGGTATGCGATGAAAGCTTCTTACTGAAGCTGGGAGAATTAGTACTTTCTTTGGTTTTAGGGGAGACTGGGTGTCTCCATATCTTCATAGTAATTAACCATCTTGAAAGGCAGGCAGGGGATGTGGGTAAATCAACAGAGGCTCAGTGAGGTGAAGCACTGGGGAGGTGGGTAATATTACCCAGCTCTCAGTGTGCTCTGCAGTCATTTATACCATGACCACTTGCAGGAGCCTTTAAGAAGTCAATGTTCAGGATGCTTTGTGATCTCAAGTGTGGAGTAGAGGTCTCTTTAAAGGAAAAGGGGAATGATACACAGTGGGAAAAGCATGGGCTTTGAGACCATCTGGCTCCTCTACCATTTAGCAAATCATGTGTCTTCTCTGAGCCCCAGCCTCCTCATCTGTAAAGTAGAGACATCCGATGCAAACTCACAGGCTTATTGTGACTCAATGAGAACAGGTGTATGAGGGCCTAGTACTGTATCTAACATGCAGTTGGGGCTCAGTGTGGGTGGAGGGTATCTGAACATTCACAGGAGTGGTTACTATTTCTCATATGACACAATGGCTTTCTTGAACTAAGAGGTAGGGCAAGGGGAAGACGGTCTGCAGCCCCTATCACACACCCCCACACACACACACACACCCACACCCACACCCACACCCACAGCTTCTAGGTGCATTCAGCAACCAGAAGATTTGCTGGATTTCATATGGTCCCTAAGGTATGTTTCTCAGCCCTGGCCAAACACTAAACTCTGTAACATGCCAAGAAGCTACTTACCGGCTCAATTTTCAGAGCATTTCGGTAGCTACCAAAGAAGGCAGCCTGGGCCTTGAGGAACGCTCTGGCCACACCATCACCGGTGGTTGTAGAGACCTTCTTTAGCCTGTTCTTTAGTGAAGAAATCTGGTGACAAAGAGAAAAGCAGCACAGATTGAGGACGGGGTCGAAGGAGGATGGCTGTTTTAGCCCAGTCCATACCCAGTGCTAGAAGATCCCTTGAATGGGGGATCGATTGGACACCTCAGCTACAGGGAGAACAAAAATGCATTCAGTGTTACAGCAGGTTTTTGAAATTTAAATGAATGTTGCTCCCATTACAGCATGTCTCATTTTTTTCCCCCCAGCAGTCACTGTGTGCCAGGTAAGGGCTTTCACATAAATTTTCTTTCTTTAATTCTCTTAATAATCCTGTGAGGAAAGGATTAGTGTTTCCATTTTACAAGGAGGAAGCAGGCTCAGAGAAGTTAGGGAACATGCTTAGAAACAAACCCAAGAAGGAGCCAAGATGGACACTGAATTGCAGTCTTATTTTCCAAAGGAATAGTGGCAGCTTGATACATACTCAATAGGTTAAAACAAAAACAAACAAGAAAATCATAGCAATGGGAGAAGAATGACCAGGTACACATTCGGTGTACAAATGTAAGGCATAAGGTCCTTACGTGGTGGCTAGAAATGAGCTGCAGATTTACTTTAGAGCCTCCTGGTGGCCAAAGCAAAGAGGGGAACATGAAAAGATAACAGAATTCTTGGGCCCATCCAGGTTTACGAACTCCTCAGTTGCTCAAATGAACACAGATTTTCCAGAAAATGAGTTCTAAAAGAGACTTTCCATAAGAGTCCTCAGTGTAGGAAAGTCTGTGTGATATGGTGGTTATTCTCAACATTGAAGACAATATTAAGCTTCCTGGACTGTTTTTGGGAGCTCTCGTGGCACAGTGCCTAAGGCATTTGACTGATAACCAAAAGGCTGGCGGTTCAAACTCCCCAGCCATTTCTCGGAAGGCAGGTCGGGCAATCTACTTCCATAGTGATACCACCTTGGAAACCCAAGGAGGGGTCACTATGATTTGGATCTGACTCAATGGCAGTGAGTTTGGTTTGGTTTTTGGTGGACTATTTTCAACATGTCCATCATCTGGGTATGCCATATTGTACAACTTTAGGGGACACCATTCCCACTGTGTTCCATGTGAAAGGTGCTCCTGGAATTGCGCAAGTCATTCATTCACTCCTTATCAATATTTCTTATATGTCCAGGAATATGTTAGGTGTTGAGGATACAAAGATACAAAGGTGAGCAAACCTGACATAGGTCCTGGCCTCATTAAGCTTACATTGTAGTGAGGAAAATACCAGTACATATGACACTGCTAGTGTGACATTTTTGGTATGAATGACTGATGATTATTTTTCTGGGTAGATGATTCATAGCTTTCTTAAAATTCCTAAAGGTGCTTGTGAACCTAAAAATATTAAAAATCACTGACTTGAAATGGACTGATGAACTCCACATACTTTAGAAATTCTCCACGGATATTATTCTTGATACCAAGCTTATGATAAATTTTTTTTAGCTTATTTAGTTTATTGAGATATACTTCACATATCATAAAATTCATTATTTTATGTATTTATGAGTTATATAATTCAGTGCTTTTAAGTATATTCATAAGGTCATACAACCACCACTACTATGTAACTCCAGAACATTTTTATCAACCCAAAAAGAAACCCATTACACATTAGCAGCATCCTCCACCAACCCTGCCACCTTGCCCAACCTTAGCTCTGGGCAACCACTAATCTATGTTCTGTCTCTATCAATTTGCCTGTTCTGGGCCTTTCATATAAATGGAATCATACAATATGTGGTTTTTTACAACTGGCTTCTTTGATTCAGCATGATGTTTCCAAGGTTCATCCAAGTTTCAGCATGTATTAGCACTTTATTCCTTTTTATGGCTGAATAAATATTCCATTGCATCGATACACATTTTATTTATCCATTCATCAGCTGATGGACATTCAGCTTTTTGGCTATTATGAATAATGCTGTTATGAACATTCATGTATAAGTTTTCGTGTGGAGACAGCAGAGATTTTGAGGCAAGAACACGAGGCAAAGAAAACCAAAATCTTAAGTTGCTAGACTTTATGTAACGGAGATAACTTGAAAGCCACATAGCACAGTGCTTAGCACACAGTAAACCATCAATAATGTTAGCTGAGTCTTGGGGGGAAATCTATGCTGTGGCTTAAGGGACTGCCGTTTGCCTGGATGGGTAACTTAGTGAAAGTGGAGTGATGTCCTTTGATATGTCAGAAGCATAGAGGGGGTGGCTATCCCGTTCCTGCTGCAAGTGGGCCGAGGAAAACAAAGCCCCTCTGTAAGCAGTTTGGAGTATGTCTCACACCTGGGTGTAAAGAACCAATTTATTGTAACCTCCCCTGTGGTAGTTAAGTTTGTGTATCAACTTGGCTGGGCCTGGTTGAGTGGCTGGGCAGCTGGATGTAGTATTCCCTATGATGAGACTGATAATCAACTCCATGGTTGAATCTACTGTTAGCAGCTGAGTAGCTGCCTTAGGGATGTGGTCTGCTTCCTGTATATAAGCAGCAGCTTTGGGAATGGCTTCTAGCTTATGGCATGCTTGGACCCTGCATGTTCAGCAGCCTGCTATGCTCTGCTGGCCTTGGGACTTACAACGGACTTGAATTAATGGCCTGCCATGTGGTTTGGTAACATTGGGACTGTACCATAATATTTGTCAACCTTGGGCTTGTCAGCCTCAGCAGCCAGTGGCTGCCTGAGTGAAGAGACGACTCTAGCTTTGGGAGTAAGAGGCAGAACTGAAGCCCAAAGTCAAGGGCTTTCACATAGCCCCTAGAGCCTGGCACTTAGAACTTGGACTTCTAGTCTCCCAAACTGTAAGAGAATAAACTCCTGTTTGTTGAGGCCATCCCATTTGTGGTATATTCATATCACAGCAGCACTAGGTAACCAGAACACCCTCGCCACCACACACATACCACCACACACATATACATACACTATCATCGCCACCACCACACACACACCACCACCACCCTTCCTTGGACACAAAGCTCTGGTGCCACTGTGGTGAGAGCCCACTGAGGAGCAATGCAGGCCACGCTCAGCAGCTGGGTAGTCTCTGCTATGGACATTCAACTTGGAATAAAAATGTGAAAAAGAAACAGGCTTTATTTAAATGTTAAAAATACTGCCTACCCTCCACCCCCAAATAACAAAAATCCTACCCCTCCCGGGGAATAGGGTGACATTTCCATCTGTTGAAATGATGCAAGCCGCTGTGGTTCTTCCTCTTGCTCCCTCTAAGGCTTCGTTCGGGCCACCTGTGCTGCCGATTATTCCTCACTTAACCTTCCCTGGCCTCTTTCATTCAGGAGGTGTTTAATTACCTCGATCCACAATGCTGCACCTCAGGTGAGCCTCTCCTAATGGCTTCATTACCATTTTCCACAAAGAAGTAGTCTGCTGATTATAACTTAGCAAATACAGAGTGTGAGCCTTCTTGCTCCCCAAGCTGGTCTGAAACCAGCCAAGTGGTCCTGGGCTTGTAGTGCCCCCATCACCACTTAGGCCAAGACTTCTGAAGACCACTCCTCACTCCACAACATGGAGAAGTTTTTGTCTTGACCTCTCAGCACTTCAAACTTTGAAACTTCAAGTATGTGAGCACCTGATAGCTGGTGATATAGCATTTTGTCTTTTAAATAAAAGTGAGGGAAGAAAAGGTAAGGTTTAAAAAACCCACAGTCATACATCTAAAGCTTATCTTGCTCTGAGTACTACTGGGGCACTGGTCAAATCATTAACATTGGGTTCATCTAGGGTAATCTGAGGTGACAGAATCTGGGGTAAGAATGGCTTCCTCCTTGAAGCAGGTATCACAGGAGCAAGGCAGAAAACAAGGGAAGAGAGTTCAAAATGGAATTCATTAACTTCTCTCTGAAGCTCCCCTTCTTATCCTCCATGTTCCATCCCACCAGTCTCCTAGGCCAGATATCATACCCATATGAGATCCATATTCCATATTACTTATCCTTTCTCTCCCACAACAATTCTCCACATCTTATCAATACCACCACAAATACGCCCTGAATCTGGCCTCTGCTCTCCATGCCCATGACCTTGGCCCTGCACTGCTCATCTCCATCCATCCTCTGTGGCCCAGATTGGTGAAGTAGTTTCCTAAATGGGCTCCCTGCCTCCAGTTTCTCCTTCATGCTATCCACCACAGCTGTCCTTGACACTGCTGAAAAATATAAATCTGATCACTTTATTTCTTCCATCAAAACCCTTCAATGTCCCCACCCCTCCCCAGTATCCCCTTCAAAAAAATCTCCATCTGCCTCACTTCCCTCTGGCCCTGATACTGAATCGCTCAGAGCCCAGAAGTATATACAACTATCTGTGCCACCAATCCATATAATGCTGATGACTTAAAGGTCTCTTGTCCCTTCTTATCCTGCTTAAGAATATCTATTCACCCACTGAAAGCCAGTCCAACCATCCATCAATAGGGACCATTATACCACGTGTCCACAATGAAACAGTAGTTTCTACAAAGAACATGGCAGTACTCTTATGAAATGACCTGAAGAGGTATCCATAAAATACTGTTCAATGGGAAAAAAACCTACAAGTTGCAGAGTGATACGTATAGCAAGAATCATTTATAAATTTCATACATGTTTATACAGATAGTAAAAACTAAAAACCCCATGTATTAAACTTTAATCATGTAGGGATACGTTCACTTTCCATCTCACACACACTTATGATTGTCCTTTATCTAGGATCACATTTTCAGAGGGCCAGTAATTGATCATTAGGAAAAACTGGTCTTGGTTGTGAAGGACTAAGGGATTCCAGTCTTATCCAACATCACAAATGCAACATGTCCATTTACAAACAGAATTCCCCTACCCCCACCTGCACTCTGTTCCACCTTTAATTGGAACGGTTGGTTTTACTTCTTGAGTCTGCTCTTACCTATCCCCACTGGACTCCTCAAGCAGTAGATGTTGACTTTGAATCACGTAAGCCTAAGGTCTAAAACTTCCTTACTTTCTTAACTTTTCTGAGCCTGTTTCCCTTGTTATAAAATTAAGTTATCTACAACACAGATGCATTGTGAGGACTAAAATATGATAATGGATGTAAAAGCACAGAAAAGAATGCCCAGAGCACAAAAAAACAAACAAAAACGCTTAATAAATGGGAGCTTTATGTTACTAGTTTAGGTTTCAACTTTTCCCTAGGTTACTAGTTTAGGTTTCAACTTTTCCCTAGGTTACTGTAGCAGTCTTTGAACTAGTCTCCCTTCTTTCCTATCTCATCCTCTTTCCTTCAGTCCTGGGACCTTCTCTTTCATTGCTCTGAGGGTAAAGACTTAAGTTCTCACTGGCCTGTGTGGCCCTTTGTGATTTGCAGCAACTTCTTTAAGATATGAGGCTCACCCCGTATTCTGGTTACCAAGTGCCACTCCGACAAGAATATACCATAAGTGGGATGGCCTTAACAAACAGTTTTATTCTTACAATTTGGAAGCTTTAAAGTCCAAGTTCAAAGCACCAGGCTCTAGGTGCTGAGTGAAAGTCCCTCAACCTTGGGGTCCAACTCTGCCTCTTGCTCCCGGCCCACTGGAGCTAGAGGCAATTCTTCACTCAGACAGCTGCTGGCTGCTGAGGCTGAGAAGCGCCAAGGTTGACAAGTCAAAAGGCACAGTCCCAATGTTACTAAACCATATGGTAGGCCATTAACTTAAGTCCACTGTAAGTCCCAAAGTCGGCAGAGCATGGTAGGCTGCTGAGCAAAGACACGGCTACATGCAGGGTCAAAGCATGCCACAGGCTAGAGACCATTCTCAAAGCTTCTCCTTATATACAGGAAGCAGACCACATACCCAAAGGCAGCTACTCAGCTGTTCCCAGTAGATTCCACCATGGAGTTGATTATCAGTCTCATAATGAAGAACACTACACATCCAGCTGCCCAGCCACTCAACCAGGCCTAGCCAAGTTGACATACAAACATGACCATCACACCCCACTCCATGTCTTTAGCCACACACTCAAGGCTCTGGCCTCTTGTCACACCCCAGGACCTTCAGATGGCCCAATTCCTCTGTTTGTTATATTCTCACCCACCATCACTCCCCTGCCTAGAATTGCAATGATGGAAATAATCTATCATCCATGCTGTACAGTTTGGTAGCTGCCAGCCACAGGTGGCTACTGAAAACTTGCAATGAGGCTAGTGTGGCTGGGGAACTGAATTTTAAATTTTATTCAGGAGTACATGCAGAGAGTAGCTACTCTATTGGACAGCACAGGCCCGTGGGTCAACTACAACTTAATTCCTCAGATCTCAGATTGAAGATCACTTTCTCAGCCTGACTCCCAAGGTTCCTCTGTTACACACTCTCATTGTACTCTTCCTTCCGGGACATACACAGACATATGATAACGCATTCTGCAATGATCCAGTTAATGTCCACCTCTTCCATTCAGAGACTGAATGGTCTCTGAAGGCAGGGACCATGTCTATCCTCAATGCTACCACAAGCCCTCAACTAAGGATACATTTTTTTTCTAAGAGTCTGGCAAGTCAGTCTGTGGTAGGAGGTCCACTTTTCAACCTCTGGGAGTGGTTTTAACTGCTGAGTGTAAGAACTGGAGTTAAAAGATTGTTTTTGCACAAGTCAGACACCAAGCAGCTGGGGAGGGGGCAAATGAATCACACTTTTCCTTCCCCTCTTTAAAAATTGCCCCTTAAGGGCTTCGGCAAGTTGATTCTTCCTTTCCTGAATAAACCAGACATTAAGGCTTTGTTCTGAAATCCCCTGGGGAATGTCTGGGTCTGGAGAGGGGAGAAGGGGCTATTGACTTGTTTCTCTCTCCTCAGGGGCACATAAACATTGGCTAGCTCTGCTACTTTCCCACTGGCAATGAAAACAGCCCCATGTATCTGCCTATGCTTTAAGTATTTCTTGCCTCAAATTTGAAGCTCAAAGTCTCAATATATGAAGGCAATCTCACTCCACCCTCTTCGCAGTAATTGTTTCCGGGAAAATAAAGAATTTGTCAAAGAAAGGAATAAGAATTAGTATTTATCAAGGACCCTACTTGGTGCCACACACCATGGCAGATGTTTTCACACACAGCATTGTACTGAAATTTCAGAACAACTGGGCTAGGCAGGCACAGTTACCCCCACTATAAAAACCAAACCAAACTCACTGCTGTTGAGTGTGATCCGACTCCTGGCTCCAGTCACACTGGCCTCTGTCACACCCAGGACCTTCAGATGGGCCAGTTCCTCTGTTTGTTATGTTCCCACCCGTCATCACTCCCCTGCCTAGAATTGCAACGATGGAAATAATCTATCATCCATGTTGTACAGTGTGGTAGCTGCCAGCCACAGGTGGCAACATCACTATGGAAGTAGATTGCCCAATCTTCCTTCCAAGGAGTGGCTGGTGGATTTGAACCTGCCAGCCTTCTGGTAAGCAGTCAAATGCCTTAGGCACTATGCCACCAGAGCTCCTACCCCAACCATGTAGATGAGGAAAGTGAGATGCAGCTCACCATCCCACAGCTAGCACAGCAAGGGGCAGGGGTCAAAGTCAAGCCCAGATCTGTCTCACTCCAAAGCTTATGCTATTCCATTAATTCTCACTGCTGCCAAGATTTCTTGGACCAGTAAATTAGATTTGCCCATGATACTGGTTTATTTTTTCCCTGACTTAATATCTCCATTAACGCTTCCTCTCATTCCTTGCTTTTCTGTTTCTTTCTTGAGAATCTGGTTATACCTTGACCTCACTTGGCTGTAATTGCTTCTTCTGCATCCCATTTTTCCCATCAAAGATCCTGGTTCTCCATAGGGGGCAGCAGGGGATATGCTAGTTACTCAGTGTTTCAAGCCCCAGCTAGCTATGACCCTCAGGGCCCAGGTCTCTGCTGACATCTCCTGGACCATGTTTAAGTCAGAAAGTTAGAGGCAAGTGTAACAATTCTAAGCAGCTTTTTATTAGACAAAAGAATCAATTTTCATTATGTGAATGGCTACACTTTACTATATGCTGTAATGGCTCTGTTGAGCATCCTACATACAAACTATCAAATCCTTAGGAAGACATTCTTGGCATAAAAAAGTAAAACTTAAAAACAAGAAAGAAAGGCTCATTTCCAATATCTGCCAAATAAAGCTCAGGAGGAGGCCTGCACAGCTCCTTCCCTACTCAGGTGTTTAATCTGACTACCTTGGCATTTTAAACTGCAACATACAGTAGCAAAGATTTGTGGTTTTCTATTTGTAAACCTTACCTTTCCCAAAATATATATATATATATTTTTTTTTGCCCAGAGAAAGTGAAATTGTCTTTGTTTTCCTTATAAAACAATTTAGCTTTAACACACTACACACACTACACACACACACACACACACACAATTAACGCAGCTAATTTTCCTGCCTAAGCTTTAGCTACAAGATCTATGCTCAAAGTAAATGTGTATATTATTAGGTGGTCATTCAATAAAAAGATTATTTCTAACCAAATATGTGCATGCATGTATGTTTATATATGTATGTATCCTGGGAGTATTTTTAAAGAAGGGCCTTTTTCCCCCCATACTTCTGGCAGTTCAGGTTTAAAGGTCAGATTTAAACCATCACCATGTTTCACAATGCAATCTGTGCAGTGCCGCGTAATGAAATGGTTCAGTAAAGGTGCTCGTGGAAATTCTTTTAATTAGGTCTAAGGCTTTTCAGTTGTCAACATGAATAAGCCAAGAAGCATTCTCTTGCAAATACAACACACAAAATAAAAATGTAAGTTACCTTTGGAAAAACAGAAATGCACTTGCAAAAGGAAAGTTACACGATTTTTTTGCAACATAGCCTCCATCAATTCTTTAAAAATAGAAAATGCCTTTCAACAATGAAATGGACTGCAAATCAGAAATAAAGGGGGTACACTATTTCTAATGAAGCAGGGCACTAATGCCTGGTTCAGCTGAAAGGTATTTGGAGGAAGACTAAAGTTAATCATAACTAAAAATGCTTATCAAGAGAGAAGCAACTTTATGTAAAAAAGCTACTCTTCCATTTAAGTGTAACTAATTCTATAGACCAATGGTATTTTAGCCAGACAGATGAATGTCCTATGACAACTCCTGAAAATTGAATGGTATCTACTTTTGCCCTCAGTACCAGTACCTGAGGCCCAAAAGATGAGCATCTCACAGTAGGAATGTCAAGATTCCTGTTTTTCAGAGCTGTGATGACAAACTAAACTACTTAGATTTGGAATTTTTAGCCATTTGTGCAGAGCTTGGATTAGAATTCTCAAAATGAAAACTACAAGAAAATGGTGGGTTGCTTGGGGAAGCTGGATTATATGTGCAGTGAGCTCTGAGAGAAAAAACAAAAGTTAACAAACTACTCCAATCGCCACCAGGAATTCAGATTTAGAGTGTGTTATGGATTGAACTGTGCCCTCCCCCCCAAAAAAAGTATGTTGTCAATCCTGGCCTCTATGCCTGTGGTTATAATCCCATTTGGGAATGGACTGTCTTTGTTATGTGAATGAAGCAGGATTAGTGTAGGGTATATCTTGAGACAATCTCTTTTGAGATCTAAAAGAGATTAAACAAGTGAGCACAGTAGAGCTGGGGGAAGAGAGATGCCAAGGTATATGAAGATGGCCCAGGAGGAGAAGCTCAGAAGAGACAAGGCCTTTCCTCCAGAGCCAAAGAGAAGAAAGCCTTCTCCGAGAACCAGCACCCTGAACCAGACCCTTCTAGTCTCCAAAACTGTGAGAAAATAAATTTCTGCTTGTTAAAGCCTTCTACCTGTAGTATTTGTTATAGCAGCCCTTAATAATTAACACAGATGTCTACAAAGGTGTTCACAAATGCAAAATGACCTTGAGACTTGAAATGGAATGGGTGACTCAAATAGAACAATGCAAGCACATAATAAACATGTGTAATAAATCTATGCATCAATTAATCAACCAACGAATGCATGTCTAGCAAACTCCAAGCATGAGTGTACAACAATCCACTGTATATTGGTCTATTCTGGATTTAGACAGACCAGAGTTCAAATCCTGATTCAGCTGTTTGCTATTAGCTAGATGACCTTAGGCAAGTTACTTAACCTCTTCATCTATTAAAAGAAGGTAAAGCAGCCCTCCCCCTTTCTTTCTTTCTTTTTTTTTTTTT
>NW_006921624.1:928931-933057 GCF_000298275.1 Orycteropus afer afer | reverse complement strand
GTGAATGTACCAAAGTTTGGTTATCCATTCCTCAGTGGTTGGACATCTAGGTTGTTTCCAAGTTTTGGCTATTGTAAATAGTGCTGCGATGAACCTCCCCCTTTCTTGCAGTGTTCAATGTCAAGATTTTCAAAGCCTCTAGCACAGTGCCTGGCACACAGTAGGGGCCTAAGAGATGGTGATTATTTTTCTACACTAGCCCAACTCCAAAGCCAGAACTAACTCAAACCATTATTTTAGTATCAAAAAGTATAATGAGTTCACAATGAACATTTTCTAGGGCATCAATAACTGAAATGTCACTCATTATGCTTAGCCTTATGGATTTATTTACTAACCCAAACTCAGTGTGTGTTTGGGAGTTAATGAAGTACTTGGTGTTTACCAAGATAAAAGCAAAATTGGTCTCATCAACAATGCTGGACTAAGCAGATATAGATTTCCATGCTTAGGGATGCAGCCAGGCCAGATCCATGGTGGATCACCTGGATACATCCATACACATCCAAACACAGTAAGATATCTCCCAAAGGTATATGGGCATCTTCACCTCCTCAAGGGAGAAACACACACATACATACACACACACACAGGAAGAGGGTGGGAAGTGTGTATAATAGATGTGTTTCACAGTGTCCCTGCTGTGATGAACAACTTGATCCACTTACAGTTCCAAACACATGATGCATAAAAGAGCTGACAGAAATTCAATTCTTGCAAAGAAAAGCATCTGCTCTCTAGTGGGAACGGCCAAATATTAAGCAGTTTTAAGGCAGGGCAAAGACCTAGAGGAGCACACTTCATTATCTAGATAGCTGAAGTAAAGAAATGCAGGGGATTACAAACGAATGAAAAAAGTAGCCGAGATTCCAAGCATTAATTACCCAGAGTAAAATGATTCAAGTTAAATCTTTGTTACGACAAATATTAAACCCAGCTGTGTTTATGTAGCAGTTGTGAAAAAGAAGAAAAAAGAAATCCGTGTACAATATCTGTGAGCTCTGCCAGTTAATTGAATTTGCTGGCAGCACTTCCTCCACCACGAGCCAAACATCCTCAAAGATAAAATGTAGCTTTTAAACAGACCTGGGGAAAACGGAATCAAGAAATTTCAACCAATAAAACACAACTCTTTACTGGTATAAAAGTAAAGTAAAATTCAGTAATGAAAGGAAGGAAGTCTCTTAAACATTTACTGCATTCCAAAGCTTGGAGTTGTGGTTTATTGCTGAGGTCTCTTCTGATGTCCCACAGTGCTCCTGCTCCAGCATCTTTAATGAAGTCCCATAAACTTCCATAAAACACTCGATTGTTGACAAATCATATACACACACTCAGAGCAAGGCTCACTGGATCATGATGCTCCCTCCATTTGCCACATGAAGTTTGAAGTCATTGAGTGGACACTGTCAAGAAGAGTGCCCCAAAACAGAATAGAGACCTACAGATAATTCCTTAACACCATGAGGGATTGACTGGATCCTGATCACACTGGTAAGAATTCTCTTTAGCAAACTGTCTCCTGACCCCAAGTCCAAAGTCAGTAGATTTGAGGTAGGGGAAAGCTTTGACCAGATTCTCTGGAACCAGAGAAGCAACAAAAGGTTGGACTCAACACTCTATTCTTTGGTTAAAAAAGGTACCAACACAGAGATCAGGAACCCTGAGACTATCCTGGATGCACTGTAATGCAGATCTTATCACATCATCCCCTGGTTAAAAAAATCTTTGTTGATTCCTGCCCAAAATATGAAGTCCAAACTTGTTTTTATGACTGAAGGCTATTCCTGATCTACTTCTGTATTCCTAATCTCTCCTGTCTACTTCTTTGGTCTCATATTCTGTCCCCCTCAATCACCCCATGTTCCAGCTGTCCAAAACTATTAATCCCTGCCCACACATAGTATACTTTTGTTCACACCTCTAGAGTTCCTGCATTCTATTCCCACCTCCCACAACGTTCATCTCTCCTTTTCCAAGAACAGTGACTGTTTCTTACACACCTTGATGTCCATATGGCTCACCACACTGAGTACACACCCAAAACACTTTGGCTGAATGAATGATGGATGAATAGCCTCCACTCCTGAACTAGCTATACAACTGCCCATTTAGGACACTCTGAACCAGGAATGCCCAGAGGCTACTGTGGATGGAAGCAAAGCTACGGGTATAAAATATAAGCGGGTAAGTAAGTGAGCAGCAAGAGCTAAGGCAAGAAAGGTAGGCAGAGATTGGATTATAAAGGGCCTACTCCTTGAATTTCACCCAGAGAAAAATGAGGAACCACTGAAAGGTTTTAAGTTGGGGGGTGGTATTCAAACAAAGATCCCTTTGTTTACAGCATGGAGAACAGATTGGGATTGGAGGGGTGGGGGGAAGACTGGCAACCCATTTCCTGTTAGCAATTCTAACTGCCATGTGACCTCACTCAGACTAAGGTTCATGTCTTAACATCTCTGTATCCAATGTACCCAATATAAAGCCTGGAATATAGCAGGTGCTGAGGAAATGCTTATTGAATGAATAAACATTCTATTAGAGACTATCAACAATATGCATTAATGTGGCAAAAGAATCAAGTCCACAAGGTCTAAGCACATAAAGAGTTACATAAGATACTCAATATAATCAGACCCTGTCTGTCTCCCCAGCTGGAATATTTCCTTCCTGTTGGGATTTTAAGAATGGGTTATACAGCTTTGTTTATGTTTAGATATTTCCCTGAAGGAAAGATTGATTGGGCCGGGATTTAATCCCTTGTTTCTAAGATCAAATGCATTGCTGACTCATAAGGTAGGACCATGCATGAGCTAGAGGCCCCACAGCAGCACCTCTGGAGTCTGAAGGTTTCAGACGTTTAGAGAAACAAGGCACCAAGAAGTTCCAGCCAATAAAATGCTTAGCAATAACCTAACAAAGCAGGCCATCCCTGAGCCAGCACTGCTCTCTCTCCAAACGGCACGCTAAAAAGGAGAGGCAACAAGTGGATTCTGGGCTTATTTGAATCTGGGCCTTTCTGAACTACTTTTGCCTTTGTACTCCCAAAGACAGTCAACTACATGGAGTGATTTCTATACCTTAATTTAATGGAACTAGAATCACTCTGGAGGTCACAATTACACAAAGCACTGTCATTCATTCAGTAAACACTTTTGAGTATATGGGGCAGATTCGAAGATGAACAGGAACACCTTTTGATCCTCGTTCTGAAGGTGTTCAGAGAGAGGACACACACAGACAGAAATGATAGTTCCAACATAATATGATGTGTTGTACCAGAAATATGTGCAATGTACTTTGAGAATACAGAGGAGTGAGCAACTAACTAATGAGGGCGGGTCAAGGAAGACTTGATTCTAGAAAAACTAGAAAACTGATTGGAGTTAGAAGAGACCAAAGGCATGGTATGCAATTAGGAGGTCAATGCCAACTTTCTATTTCTAGCTTTGGAGTATTGGACAGAAGTACCAAGCCTGAATCACCTGCTGGTCACAATACAGATAACATGGGCATTTGCACATATAGTGTAAACTGGAAATGATCAGAAGCAGATCCGTGCATTATTGTCTATTATGGTGTATAGCCAGATGAACTGCTAAGTAAAAGGGTGGAGATTCAAGTCGACCCAAAGGTGCCCGGGAAGAAAGATCTGATGATCTACTGAAAAGTCAGTCACTGAAAACTCTATGGAGCACAATTCTAGGGGCCACCATGAGTTGAAGTCAATGCAATAGCAAGTGGTTTTATTCATGCACACACTGCAATGGTCAGTCAAGGTTATGTTAAAATAGAAATATTTCAATGATTAAGATGGCCACAATATATCAATGTTTTTCCGTTTTTTTAACTGTAATACAGAGTAATATTTTACTTTTCAAACCAGTATACTTACACATTTTTACCTAAAAACTTTATGAAACAATTCTGACTCATATTGCATATAATCTACTTAGTGGCAGCAGCAGTGCACTGCTGTAGAGTCAGATCTGACTCACAGCGACCCCTCCTTGAGTTTCTGGGGTGGTATCATCACTACAGAAGTAGATTGCCCAACCTTCCTTCAGAGGAGTGGCTGGTGGGTTTGAACCACCAGCCTTCTGGTTAGCAGTCAAATGCCTTAGGC
>NW_006921624.1:907229-928241 GCF_000298275.1 Orycteropus afer afer | reverse complement strand
ACAAAGTAAGAGTGTGGGAGAAACCAGAACGGCTTTCATAGCAGAACTGACCTTCAAATATCAACCTATAGGACAACTAGATTTTGGTGGGCAGAGAAAGAAGAACATGCTAAATGGAGGGAACAGAATGTGAAGAAGAACAGACATGCGAAAGAGCATGAGGCATTTGGGGACTGTGTTCATTCTCTATGTGGCTAGGAAAATGAGGTGTAAGTACGGAAGTGTTGGACGTTCAGGCTGAGGGGTGACGGGCTCAGCTTCCAGCTTGTGGGGAAGCTTGGACATGACAAGAAGGACCAGCAGTGCCCTGGCCCTGCCACTTAAGCATGCTCCTTAAATGGCACACTTCCTTCCTTCCCCCTCTCCCCTTCCTCAGCCCCACTGAACACTGATCAAGGCTATTTCTCTCTCTATGTGCTCTGAAATCTCTTGGATATTCCTCACATATTCTGGCAAGGAAGAGCGAAATTTACGTGGCTTTAAAAACAGGTTACTAAACTGTTTGTGATCTTTTCTCCAAAGAATATGGAGAAGACAGAAACTACAGTCCTGGAGAGACACAGTCCATAAAGGCAAAAGACAAGACATTCAAATGTTTCACATGAGAGGATGAAAGGTAAATTTTTCCATAGTAATAATATCAAAGAAAATTTGGAAAATAAGAGAAGAAAAAATGTTACTTACAACTTTACTATACCGATACACTAGTTTGCAATTTGGAAATGGTTTTTAAAATCCCTTACCTCTGTGTGTGTTGGGCTTTTGTGTCCATTATAGTAATAGCACATATACTATTTAATATTCTGCTTTTTCCACTAAATTTTATCTTTAGCATTTCCTAGGTTGCACATATTCTTCATAACCATCATTTTTAGTGGCTATACTCCACTGAATAGTGGTAGGGTGTTACCTTAATCACCCTCCCAATTTGAGACACTTAGGCTACTTCCGACTTTGGTTAACACAATGTTATTTGGTAAGGTAACTTTCTCTACTTAGGAGTATTTGGCAAAAACAAGCCTAAAAGTAGAATTATTGGGTCAGAGGGAATAAGTATTTTGATGCCATGTGAAAAAGCCCATTTTAAAAGAGCTTCAGTCAGGTTACAGAAAACATAAGGTGAAAGAATGGAGAGATTACGTAGATGGCAAAGGCTTCCACATGTGAGTACACAAAAGCCTGCAAATTCCAGGCCAAGAAAAATCAGAAAGGGCCCCAACTGAGCCCTGGACAACTCTGTTCCCCTAGAATAACACTGGAAGAGTTTCAGTTCCTTTTCACTGTGCTTTTGAAAAGTCCTACAAACTACCCATCAGCTAAGTAGCATACACTCAAGGCTCTTGAAGGAACAAGAGATGCTCTTTAAATTTATGACAAGCAGATGAAGAGCTTGGTTAAATGACTGCTGGGGGAGAGGTGTAATTATGTTCTCCATATCTACGTGGGCTTGAGATAAACAAGCCTGTAACCAGGTCTTTAGATTAATAAAAGATGCAAGTATTCTTGCCATATTCCTCCTCCAAAACCCCTATGTTGTTGTTGTTGTTATATGCTGTGGAGTCAGACCTGACTCATAGCGACCCCTCCTTGGGTTTCCGAGGCAATATCACTACGGAAGTAGATTGCCCAACCTTCCTCCCAAGGAGCGGCTGGTGGGTTTGAACCGCCAGCCTTCTGGTTAGCAGTCAAGTGCCTTAGGCACTACGCTACCAGAGCTCCTAAACCCCTATGTAGGTAACAATATTGTCACTGAGAGCAATACATTTGCAAGTTTTATGAAACCTGACACAGTACAAAGGCACTGACCTTTCCGAACTCCTTTTTGTTGTTGTTGTTGTTTTTTTTTAAAGGGTAGAAAAAGCCAACCGAGATAACATTAAAACATCTTGGATTAAACTGTTTAGGCACCTAGCAAAAAGCGAGTGCCCTGCCTCCAAGTTACCCTTTGTCCATATTCATAAATCACGTGAAAAGTAGCAAAGCTGTTCTGAAAGCTACTCAATACTGGGAACTCCTTTTAGAATTAATTGCTAAGGCTGCTTCTTTTTGAAATTAACTTTATTAAGTCATAACTTACATACAACATAATGCACGTATTTTAAAAGTACAACTTTTAAAACCACAACTGAGAAACAGAACATTTCCTTCACCCCAAAAAAGTTCACTCAGGCCCCTTTGCAATCAGTCCTCACACTCTCCACCCCAGTGCAAGGCAACCATCGATCTGCTCTCCCCCACTATAGATCAGCTTTGTCTCAACTAGAATTTTATGTCAATGAAACCATATTGTATACATACTTTTGTGTCTGGCTTATTTTGCTCAGTGTTATGTATTCAAGATTCATCCATGTTGTTTTATGTATCAGTAGTTTGTTACAGTGATTCAGTAATGAAACATAAGGAATATAACACATTGTCTATTCATAGTAGGTGGATACTCAGATCCTTCCCAGGATTGTTTACTATGAATAAAACTGCTAGACACAATCATGTGCAATCCTGTATGACCATACAGTTTCATTCTTTTGGGTAAATACTCAGGATTGGTATTGTTAGGCTGTATGGTAGGTATGTGCTTAATTTTACAGAAAACTGCCAAACTGTTTTGCAAAGTGGTGGTTCCATTTTACACTCCCATTAGTAGTGATAAAAGTTCAGTTGTTCCATAGCCTCTCCAACACTTGGTATCACCAATCTTTCAACAATGTTTTATGGTTTCTTGGGGTATAATTAAAATACAGTAAAATGTACCATTTTTAGTGTATAGTTCTATGAATTGAAAAATGCAATCACGTAACCATCACCACTATTGATGTAAAGTTCTGACGTCTCCCAAAATTTCCTTGTGCCCCTTTATAGTCAACCTCTTCTCTTGCTCACAATTCATGGAACTGCTCATCTGATTTCTATAACTGTAGTTTGCCTATTGAAGAATGTTACATAAATGAATTCTTCCACTTAGCAAAATATATTTGAGATTCATCCATAGATTAATAGTTCGTTCCTTATGCATTCAACATCAGCTGAAGGATATTTAAATTGTCTCCAGTTTTTGGTAACTGTGTTATAAACATTCATATACATGTTTTTGTGTGTATGTGAATTTTTCTTTCTCTTGGGTAAATACTTAGTAATGGGATTGCTGTGTAAATAGTAAGTATATATTTAATTTTATGGGCAACTTAGTCTTTTATTTTAGCCATATTTGGGAGTATATACTGGTGCCTTGTTGTGGTATTACTTTGAACCCTAATCATAATGATGCTGGGTAGGTTACTGGTCATTTGAACATCTTCTTTTGTGAAGTGTCTCTCCAAGTCTTTTGAACACTTTTTAACTGGGGTGTCTTACTACTGAATTTTATGGATCCTAGATAAAAGTCCTTTTTCAGATATAAGTATTGAGAATGTTTTTCTAAGTCTGTACGTTGCTTCTTTCATTACTTTAATGGTGTCTTTTGAATTTTTTTCCCCCACCTTATATGAGGTCTAATTTAACCATTTTTTCTCTTATGATGCATGTTTTTTATATCCTAGCCAAGAAATTTTTTCCTAATTCAAATTCATAAAGAATTTCTCCTGTAGTTTCACCTAGTTGTTTTACAGATTTTACTTTATGCTTAGGCCATATAATCGATTTTCAGTTAATGTCTGTGTAATATTAAATGTGATATTAATTAATACTTGAGG
This sequence comes from Orycteropus afer afer, assembly GCF_000298275.1. Lineage (NCBI taxonomy): Eukaryota > Metazoa > Chordata > Mammalia > Tubulidentata > Orycteropodidae > Orycteropus > Orycteropus afer. Next base: position 924,552 of record NW_006921624.1, on the reverse strand, counting down.
TAAAAGTGAGGATCTTTTTTCTTCCATATGGAAATCCAGTTGTTCCAGCTGCATTTGTTGAGGAAAACTAAGCTTTTCCTACTGAGTGAATTACTTTGCCTATTTGTTGAAAATCAATTGACCATTTTTGTGTGGTCTAATTCTGGACTCTATTCTGTTCTACTGATCTGTATTTCCATCTGTACTATCTCGATTACTATAACTTTATAGTAAGACTTAAAAGCAGGTAATGTAAGACCTATAACTTTGTTGCTATTCTTTTTTATTTCAACAGTGTTTTAGTTGTTCTAGATGCTTCACATATGATATACATTTAGAATGAGCTTGTCAAATTTTTACCAAAAAATCTGCTGGAATTTAGGTAGAGATTATACTGAATCTATAGATCAATACAGGGAGAATTAAGATTTTAAAAATACTGTCTTTCAATCCAAAACATGTACCATATTTTTTGCATAGTGGCGTGCATAGCACACATAGGAAACTAATATGGGAGGGAGTTGTACAGTTTTGGGAAAAAATGTATAATGTGCAGATTATTTGTGTAATAAATATCAAGTATCCTTCTCATCGCATTATTTCAGGGGTGTAAGCTCTGTCTGTATATCTGTATTGCAAATTCAGACAGGCTGGGTCTCAAACTTCCAGATACCCATAAGACTGCATGGTCCCCACTGGCATCAACCATTTCATGAGTGCTATGTTCCTCTGTGATCAATGTTTCAGCAAAGTGAAAGCCATTATTATTATTTATAGAAAGCTAACAATAAACAATAACAACCGATTCTCAAAGGAGAAATGCTTACACTTCCCCAAATTACCCATGTCCATTCTTATTTTGTGAGCAGGCACACTGTGGTTCAGGTCAGATTTTGTGTTCAAATTATCACTGCCTCCAGGTATCACTACATTGCTAGGGAGGCCCTGCATGGCTCCTGACGCTTCTGCTCTGCCACTGGGCCTAGCTGGCCTCTGCTCTTGGCTCCCATCATGCTACCTGGTCTCTTGTTGTTTGGCAGGTAAGGGGTATGTATGCAGCCCCTGCGCATGTCACATCAGGCCTCTCTTCTCTGCACAAGCATTTCAGCTCTTTTAGCTTTGCTAGCAAGCCTCCTGCCCAGAGGCACCTGGCTCTGCCTGGCTGTAGAAAGATCCCTGCACAGGATTCTCGAAGTGCTGTGCACACTCAGGCCTTTGCCCTACATGCGCAAGTTATACCTCTTTGCACTGCTGGCAAGCCTCCTGCCAGAAAACACTTAGCTCTATCTCCATGGGCCAGCAAGCCCAACACAGCCACCTCGCTCTGGGGGCTGGCAAGCCCACTGCTGCTGTCTCTTGCCACTGTATGTTGTCTTCAGTGCTACAGCTCTTCCTTTTGGGTCTAGGAAGTTCTCAGTGCAGGGACCCCATGTTCTTGTACCAAAAAATGCACTCTGCACCAGACTCTTCTCATTGGTAATGAGGTCCCCCGAATCTTTGTGGAATTGGCTTTTATATGTTGTTATGTGCCATCAAGTCGGACTCGACTCATAGCGACCCCTCCTTGGATTTCTGAGGCGATATCACTACGAGGAGTGGCTGGTGGGTTTAAACCTCCAGCCTTCTGGTTAGCAGTAAGTGTCTTAGGCACTATGCTTCCAGAGCTCCCTTGTTAATTTCAAGGCCTGGCCTTCCCATCACATGAACTGACCAATCCCCTAGGTAGACCACAAATCACTAAATCTGCAAAGTGACCATCCCTTGCAAGAGTATGGACCAGAAAATCATTTGGGGGAAGTTATAAAGACTTTGGTTAGAAAGGCTATATAAAAGTAATTCACCGCACTGCAAGGGGTTACAAGATATCCTTGGTGATGTCACATTCGATCACTTGGTTAAGGCAGTTTTGCCATGTTTTTCCACTAAAGTTACTATTTTTCCGTTTACATACACTGTTCTTTCTAACTGGGTTACTAAATCAAGTCGGGGGGGACAGTAGGGGGAGATTAAGCTTCTCCTCCTCCTGGAGGGGAGAGTATCAACAGATATGATTTGGAATTCTTCTATAAGGAAGAGGGAGCTCTGGTAGCATAGTGGCTAAGGCACTTGACTGCTAACCAGAAGGCTGGCGGTTCAAACCCACCAGCCATTCCTCGGAATGAAGGTTGGGCAGTCTACTTCTGTAGTGATACTGCCTCAGAAACCCAAGGAGGGGTTGCTATGAGTTGGATTCGACTCGATGGCACATAACAACAACAACTATAAGGAAGAATTGTCTCTTCTCTAATGTTTGATTAGTGTTTGTACGGAATTCCTTCCTCCTCCTTCCTTTTACTTTTAACCTATGCGATTCTTTATATTCACAGAATTCTTAAAGACAGCATATAATTGGACCTTGCATTTTAATCTAATCTAATAATCTGTGTCTTTTAATTGGAGTAGTTAGAACATGTACGTTTAATGTAATTATCAATGTAGTTGGGTAAATCTATCATCTTGACAACTTTTCTATTTGTTCGATCTATGTTTGGTCCCTTTTCCTTTACCACCAAAATATTTTGGATCCTCAATATTGCCTTACTAGCTATACATCTTTAATTTTTTTTTTTTTCAGTAGCTCCTCTAAGGTTTACAATCTTTAACTTGTTGTTGTTATGTGCCATCGAGTCGGCCCCGACTCACAGTGACCCCTCCTTGGGTTTCCAAGGCGCTATCACTACAGAAGTAGATTGCCTTAGTTGGGCATTTAGTTGGGCTAGTTGCATTATATGACTTTACATATAATATAAGAGTCTTACAGCAGCATACTTCTCTTCTCCCCTTTCCATGTCCTTTGTGCTACTCAGTCCTACATCTTACTTCTACCTACATTATAAACCACACAATACATTGATACTGTTTGTACTTTAAACATTCAGTTACCTTTTATAGAAATTAAAAAATGAGAAACAAAGTCTTTTATGTTTACCCACATAGTTACTACTTCTGGTATTTTTTTATTCCCTTATGATTGATGTTTCCTCTGGTATCATTTTTCTTCCATCTGAAGAATATCCTTTAACATTTCTTATAGTGCAGGCCTGCTGGGAATGATTTCTCTCACTTTTTATTTGTATGAAAAGTTTTTATTTTGCCTTCATTTGTAAGGATATTTTCGCTAGATATAGCTTTCTAGGCTGACAAAAATTTTCTTTCATTACTTTAAAGATGTCATTTCTTTATCTTTTAGTTTGTCAATTTCTGACAAGAAGTCATTTGTCATTTCTTTCTCTAATGTAATGTGTCCTTTTCCCCAGCTACTTTTAAGATTGTCTTTTTGTCACTGATTTTGAGCAATTATCACAATGTGCCTTTGTACCCACCATGCTTGAAGTTCACTAAGCATCTTGAATCTCTGAGATTACTGTTTTCATCAACTTTGGGGAAAAAAAATTTACTATCATTTCTTTAACTATTTTTTTCTGTCTTCCCCACTCTCTGTCCTTCTAGTACTGCAGTTACACGTTATGTCAGTCCTCCTGATAACGTGCCACAAGTCACTGAGGTTCTGCTAACGTTTTCCAGTCTTTTTCTTTCTGTGCTTCATACAGTTTTTACTGCTTTGTCTTCAAGCTCATTTATCTGCTGTTCTGCAATGTCCAATCTATTCCTAATCCCAGCCAGTGAATTTTTCATTTCCAATATATTTTTCACCTGTAGATATTCCCTTTCATTGTTTTTATATCTTTCATTTCTCCCTTCATTTAGTTCATATTTTGCTTTAAATCTGTAAACATATTTATTCTTTATAACAGCTGTTGTAAGGCTCTTTTCTTCTAATTCCATCATATCTCTTTCTATTAACTAATTTTCTCCTTGGTTATGGATCAAATTTTCCTGATTCTGGACAAGTCTGGATCTTTCATGATAGGATGTTTAACACACAAACACAAAAGTGCACATACCATTGGTTATAGTTTGATGAATTCTTACCTGTATGACTAGCACTAAGACTGAAACAAAATAAAACAAAACAATATATCACTAGCAGTCCTGGAGACATCTCTTAAGCTAGGGCAGGGTTAAAGCAACTTCAGTGTAGAGCTAATTCTGGGCAATCTATTTCTGTGGAGATACCACCTCGGAAACTTGAGGAGGGGTCGCTATGAGTTGGAATTGACACAACGGCAGTGAATTTGGTTTTTTGGTTTGTCAAGGCATAGCCCTTCCGGGGTCTCTACTGACTGTCCTGAGTGTTCAGTGAGGGGTCTCTAATCTGGCTGGTCAAAGCTTGAATGATTTCCAGCCCTGTATGAGCTCTGAGAATTGTTCATTTTATAGCTCCTAGGCAGGAGTTTTATCCTACATACCCTTGCCTTTAGCAGACAGTCAAGAGGATCTCATCCAAGTATCTAGACCTCTTTCACTGCTTCCTGTCTGGTACTCTGACTCACAGATTTAAACCATCTCTCCCCATCTCTGACCCCTCGACTCAGTGAGGCTCCTGAGGATCTTCTTCCTGTCACAGCGTCCAGAAAATCCCTCAAGGCAGAAAGTCAGCAGGGGCGGGGAGGTGTTTCGGCCTCACTTCATTTGTTTCCATTCCTCCAAGGATCACAGTTTTGCACTGCCTGTTGTCTACTTTTTTTTTAAAACAGTTGTTTTATATATTTGTCTTGTTTTATACTTTTTAATGGCGGGAGGATAAATCCAGTACCAATTATTCCATCATGGCTAGAAGCAGAACCAAGGCCCCTTTTAACAAAATTTCCAGCATGGATGCCATGTTATGCAAGATTTCATCCACCAAAATAACTCAATCCATATGTCCCTTCCAACCTTCCATCTATCTATCCAGTGGCTGCTAGATCCTTGGGAAACAATGATGAATAAAACGTGATTCCTGCCCCCAAAAAACTCACAATTAAAAGGGAAAGCCAGACATGTATAAAACATATTGGTGGGTGATAAGTGTAATTATACAAGTAATAGGAAGGGCTGTGGAGACATAGAGAAAGCCCTGGAGAGATCAGGAAAAGTTTTTACAGCATAATGTTTAGGGTATGTCTTGAAGAATGAGCAAGAGATAGACAAATGGAACAGGACATTTATGACAAAAGAAAACCGTATCCATAGTATGATGGTATGGAAAAAACATGTAAGTTTGGGGGAACTACTAACAGTTCCAAACACCTACAATATAGGGTTTGCAGTAGGAAGAGGGAAGAGCTCTGGAAAAAAACAAAACAAAACAAAGGGAACGTGACTCTTCTGTCTAAATAATGGTAAGTTATAGAAGGATTTTTTGCCTTTAGATTTTTTTTTTTTCTTTAAAGAAATTACGTTCATTGCTGGAATGATTTTAAGTAGAAGGAAATTATAGTTATGTTTGAGAAAGGTCACTCTCTAAGGAAGAAGAACTGGGGAGAAGAGCCTGGAGTCAGTAAAACTAGTTTAGAGGTAACAGTGCAGAAGAGAAATAAGACTTAGAACAGGTGTTTAAGAGTGATGGAGAAGAGGATATAGATTTGAGAAATGGTTAAGAGGGAGAATATGTCAGACGTAGCAAACAAGTGCTATGGCAGAACGGGAGACCGTAAGGTCCACTGTGGACTTGCTGATACACTAAAAGTACCAGGTCCTGAGTAAGGGACACAAAGATGACCTGGACATGATTTTTCCTTCTAGACATTTGATAGTTCACAGAGTCTTACAGAATCAAGTCTATAATTCTATTCAAATACAATAAGTATGTTATGGACCACATCCTCTTTTCTGCAATCTTTGGAATCCTTAATGAGGCTGGAGCCTCATGCTGGAAACCACTGCTGTGGAACATTCTCAATCCTGCTACACAGTAGCTTGTAAACAGGGGGCCCTTCTAGCACAAGTTGAAGACTATCAGTATATAGAGGGCATTAACTGTCCCTCAACCCTGCCTGTAATTATTAAGAACAATTTTGATTAACAAATGCAGGTATTATTTATTAAACACTGACAATATGCCAAGCACTAGGTCAGACATTTTGGTTAAGTGATTGGCTGTGATCTGTTCCCGTAAAGATTACAGCATGGAAAACCGTATGGGGCAGTTCTACTCTGTTACATGGGGTCACTATGAGTCATGTGACAATAACACCACCATCTCCTTTTTTTTGCCAAAACAATGCTAATAGTAGGTGTGGTTATTCTTTTGAAGACAGGAAACCGAGTCTAAGAGAGAGAAAATGAATTGCCCAAATTACTTTGGTTCCCAGAGACCACCTCATTGATCACTGAAAAGGCCTCCAGAGTTTGTTGTCTTCAGGAAGCCTCTACTGTCCTCCCAAAGACATTGTCACTCCTTCCCTCAGATGCTATTATGCTTTACTGCAATACATATACAGTGCACAGGTCTGTTTCTCCTGCTGGAATATGCTTTTTGAAGGCAAGGACTGAATAGGCTTCATTTTTGCTGCCCAATGCCCAGCACAAGGTCAGAATGCTGCCTGTATGCAGAAAGGTCCATGCCATGGTTTCTGAGCCATCAGTCCTGTGATAGTTGGAGGTGTGTGTCAACTTGGCTGGACCACAATTCTGTGTGGTTTAAGCAATTGTGATGTGGGTTGTTCCAGTGATGGGATCAGATGTATATGTTCTGAGCAGCCAATCAGTTGAAAGGGAATTTCCCTAGGGGTGTGGCTTGCTTCCAGTATATTTATGGACATCCTGGGAAAAGAGACACTCTTCTGTGTATTGGGATTCTGTTGTGCTGCCTACAACTGTCCATGAGCGAACAATCCACCATTCGGCCTGGAGATCTTGGATTTGTCATTCGTTGGAGTCAAGCCAGTATACTGCCTGCCAACCTTGAGCTCCTCAGCCCCTGCAGCTGCATGAGTCAGGAAAAGCCTCCAGCTTGATGTTTGATGCAAGAACTTGGGACTTGCCAGCTTCTGTAAGTGTGTGAGCCATTTTCCTAAGATAAATTTCTCTTTCTCTTTCTATATATAAGCTTTACTGGTTTTGTTTCTCTAGAGAACCCAGTCTAACACAAGTCCCTCATCTCGAGCTGCCCCAGAGTTCCTGGCCATTCCTTGTGCTTGATGTACCTCAGATTCACTTCCCACACATTCACTTAGTACTTGCAAGGTCCATGCTTAAGACCTATTATTGCTGTTGTTACTTGTCATTAAGTCATCGTGGCTTAAAGGAAGAACTTTCCCATTGAAAGAGAACAAGTATGAACACTTCAGATTCCTTGGACCAAAGTAGCTAAAATTATAGCCACAAGGGCCTAAGATACCAACTAAGTATCCTGTCCTGATGTACTTAGCAGCAAACTCTCACACTTCTATAATATTTTTATTTCTCCTAGTTCTTCTGTTATCTCTCTCAGCCTCAGAGGCAGGCAATATAAATAGAGTGGAAGCACTATAGGCTTTGGTGCCATCCAGAGTGGTGTTGCAATTTTAGCTCTGTCTCTTACCAGTATGATATGATCTTTTCAGCAAAGGACATACTGTCTGAGGTTCTTTTCTCTCTGAGAAAAGGAGAGAATACTTACTCCATAAAACCAAACTAAACCCACTGCCATCAAGTCAATTCTGACTCATAGCAACCTCCACTGGGTTTCCAAGATGGTAAATCTTTACAGAAGTAGACTGTACAGAGTGGCTGCCGGGTTTGAACAGCCAACCTTCTGGTTAGCAGTCAAATGCCTTAGGCACCATGCCACCAGAATGCCTTACCTACTCCACAGGGCTATGTAACTAACTGAATGAGCTCCTAAATGCAGAAGGTGCCTAGAGAAAGCTATAGGTCTGAGTGCTCCTTCCCTTTCTAGCTGTGGGGGTAAAATGGGAGTAAGAAAAATACCTTCTTCATAATGTGTGAAGGATGAGAGGTCAGTGACAGGTGTGACAAGTGCTCAACACAGTACCTAGCACAGAGTAACTCAATGAATGAAGCCATTGTTTAATTACATTACAATTGCAATGGGTCTTTATAGAGCACAAGGGTCCCCAAAGTCTCACAGTGGCACTGAGCAGGGAGCTTGGAAACCATGTTACAATCTCTTCAGAATACTTAACTCCACAGTGCCCCTGGGACTCCCAGCAGCAATGAAGCACCAGGGTGCACTAGATAAGCAGCCTTCTCCTGTCACCAGGACACAATCGCCAGCTCCGTATGAGCACCGCATGGCAGAAACATAGACTTCTGTCACTCTAGAAGTCAGACTAATGTTACAGATTTTCTAGCAGACAGAACCACAGAGGCCAGACAAGAAATATCAAAACTATACTTCCCTGTGAACCCCAAATCTCCTTGTTCTTAATGAGCAATGGGGCAGAAAGAGTCTACTTCAAATAGCCTCCTACGAGGCAGCTCTGAGCAGCAATGTGAGAGGTATGTAGTCAGATGTTAGAGTGGCAAATGTGGCCACTCACGGTTTTTTGCTAAACAGAGGCCATATTCTGTCTAGACCTGAGGTGGCAAAGATAGATTTGGGGATCATGCAGCTACATGCAAAGCACTGGCAGCAGATAACCTGATAAGGAAGAAAATGGCTTGGTCTGATAATGGTCCAGGGAAAAAATGCAGGTTCAAGTCCCCGAAGCACTCACACTGAAAACCCTCCCCACCCGCCCTCTGTGGCTGCATGCAGAGGAGCTGTGCGTTCTGGAGATGGTAACATAATGGACAGGGATGGCAAAATTTCCAGGCTCTCCATCAAGCTCCACTGGGATAACGTATTACACAAAAACATTGTTCTACATCCTACTTGGGTGAGTAGTGACTTGTAAGCAGCCATTGAAGATGGAACAACAGGCCTCTACTTGTCCAGAGCAAACAAGAATGAAGAAAACCAAAGACACATGGAAACAATTAGACCAAGAGACTAATGGACCATGCGAACCTCAGCCTATATGACCCTGAGACCAGAAGAACTAGACGTTGCCGCTACCACTGTCAACCATTGGGAAAGGGATCAGCATAGGAGATCTTGGATAGAATGGGAGAAAATTGAGGAACAAAACTAAAAATCTCAAAAAAGACCAGGTTACTGGTCTGATACAGCCTGGTGAAACCCTCAAGACTATGGACCCTAGTTACCCTCGTGCCTGGAACTGAACTCCTGTGGCTTCCAGCCAAACAACAGACAGGCATATAAGGTGAACATTTACCCCAGGTAGGTGTACTCCCTACAACAATCAACCACAGGAGATCAGAAGGGCAGTATTTGCACAGGGAACTAACTTAGAGGGCAGCAATACATAGGAAAAAAGGACACAGGGAAAAGGTAACCACAGAGAGGAAGCGGGAAGAGAGCTGTTACATTATGGGGATTGCAACCAATGTTATAATATAAAATGTGTATGAACCATTGTACAGAAAACAAATTTGCTCTGTAAATTTTCACCCAACAACAAAACCAACCTCCAGGCTCTCACAGAAAAAGGAGCTGTTCAATCCTTCAGGTCATAATCTTTCGGATCAAAGTTATAAGAGCAATACAAAGCTCAAGAAATAAACCACCTCTGAACTTTCCACACTGAGACAAACTTCCAGAGGGACCAGAGAACTGACTAAAGTTCTTAGGCATAGCTCTCTCCTCTCTTCCCCCTCTCTACCAAAGTCATGTTCATGTCCATCGCATGACCTTATAGATCCAGAATATCAAAATCTTATTACCCACCACATCATTTGGGAGACTCTGGAGGTCATCAAAGGGGGTTTCCAGGGTGTTGGTGTCCACGTTTAGGATCACGACATCATCCAGGGCCATGTTCCTGACTTTCTGCAAGTGGGGAAAAAAAAATCCAAAAGAGATGGTCATTGAAGCACAGGTACTTCCCCTGGCCTTCTCCAAGGAAGGGGATTAGGGAAGAAAAGTGACATTTGACAAAGGCTTGCTCTGTGGTAGGCCCAGTACTACTTGTTTCACATTTGTCAGCTCATTTACCTCTCATGAAAACTCCAAGTGTCTAGATTATCCCCAAGTCTCCAGAGAGAAAAGGGACTAACAGAGGCTAACTAACATTCCCCAGGCCACACAGCTAGCACGTGAGAGACATCTTCACATGCCAATTTTATTTATTTTCTACTTTTTTTTTTTTTTTAAAGTTTTATTTTTAACAGAAGCTGAATCTCTGAAAGTCTAAAGCTCTGGCCCTAGGAACTCTAATCTACAGCTAGGCTCTCATGACACCAACATTCAATCCATTCCCCTTTCAGATAACAAAGGCGACTTGCCCATCTGCTTTTCATATCTTGCCATTGCTATATGGTATATAGCCTAGTGTTAACATGTTAACGTTTGTTTTTAAGCATTCAATAGGTAGGTCACACTTTCAATTTGGTTCTACTTTCCACAGAAATTTAGCTCAGAAGCTCTGTTTATGAGCTCTTATTCCACTGGTACAACAAAAGGGGTAAAGGAGACTCACACCTAGTAGGTGGTCATGCTTGGTGAGGGGAGGAAGGGAAGAAGGGATGATACGGAGGAAAAAGAGCCTCCCCAACCATCCATTGTCTGTGGAAGTACAAGTCTGTGTGGATCCTGAACTTCTGACTTTTAATCACATGATTTACTCCCTGCCAGAAGCTACCTGCACTCTTCTCCTGCCTACTCACCAACCCCAATCTCCTTCAATATTCCTACCTCACCATGTATCAAAGTTCATTCCTCTTGAGTCTTGAACTTCAGAACCTTAGTCTTCATTTTATTCTTTTTAAGTAGAAAAACACTGTAACTTACTGTCCAAAGTGAGACACTTGTGAACTGTGACAGGGCATATTACACCAGGAAAACAGGCATGAAATGGAGCAAATGGTCACCCTATGTGTAAGGGGTCAGTTTCATTGTCAGCTACCCTCACAGCTAATGCATATGTCTGTGCAGATGTGCACTGCCCAAGGATGCCTAGCCAGACAAGTTGGGGCTGAAATGGGGGTGGAGGGGGGCTTTTCCTAATTCACCCAAGAGCATCACATAAGAAGCAATATAGCGGGGCTATCTGATAGATGATAAAGCCTAAGTTGGCTGAAAATGAAAACAATTACAATGTAATGGCAGCCTATTAGTGCTTTCTCTGTGCCTTACATAGTTTATTTAATTCTTACCACAACCCTCAAAGTACACATTATTGCCCTCATTTATGTAACTGGAGGATAGTGAGGTTAGAGAGGTGAAGTAAGTGACTGAGGTGATACAGAATTGGCTGCTTCCACAGCCCACGTTCTTTGCACTGTACCACCTGACCCCTTATCATCAAGCACCCTCAATGAGACTGACCCCCTCACAGCCTTTGTCACTCTGAACCTTGCCATCCCTTTTGCATGCCTGCTTCCCTCCCTGGGCTGTGGTCCCCTTGAGGACTCCTCTGTTTGGCTCACACTGCACAATAACCAGCCCTGCGCAAAACACTTGGTATTCGGCAAGTGCTCGCTACTTTCGGTTGACATTTTCTCTCTCTCAAACACCAGCCTCTAGAAAAGAACTTGGTACCTAAGAAAATGTTCTGAGATGATTTCTCCCAGCAGGAGGTAAGCCGTGTTGGTCCTAGGGTTGGAAAAAAAAAAAATTCCCGGGCAGCAGAATCATGGAATCCTTCCACTTAACATGACCAGAAGCCTCCAATTCCTTCTGCTATTCACTTTTCCAGGCCATTGGGAATTACTCCATAAACCTATCAATCAGTCTGTAAACATTTTCGAAGTGCTTACTACGGGCCTGGAGCTCCAGAGGAAGGACATGACTGCCTACTTCTGAGCTTATTCTGCCATCCAAAACATAGTATTTCACATTAACTGACTCCCTTATTTATAAGGTAAAAAGCTAACAGCAAACAGAGAAGATGAACACATCTGTCTTAGAATAAGCACAGCCAGAATGCTCCTTAGAAGTGAAGATGGCCAGACTTCGTCTCACAAACTCTGGACATGGAAGGACCAGTCCCTGGAGAAGGACCTCATGCCTGGTAAAGGAGAGTGAATCAGCATCCCTCTCAACCTGATGGACTGAGACAGTGGCTGCAACAATTGTGAGGATGGCACCGGACCGGGCACTGTTTTGTTCTGTTGTACATAGGTTTGCTATGAGTTGGAACTGACTCAAAGGCACCTAACAACAACGTTTTATACACCACTTTTGTTTTACAAAGCACAATCCCCATTTTACAGATGAGGTTAAGACTCAGAGAAGGTGAGGGAATTGTTCAGGGCTCCAAGAGGGTAAACAACTATCAGCAAGCTAGGAGGAAGCTACAAAAATAGCATCAACAATGTTTTGCACTTATATCATACTTCAGATCACACAGCATTTTCACACAGATTCTTTCATTTCATCAATATAGCTGGAGGTGAGGTAGCACCATCTCAATTTTAGAGATGAGAAACTGAGGCTCAGAGAGAGTATGAAATAGATTGCCCAAGGTTATACAGCTACTGGCTGGCCTCATCATCTATAAAATGGAATTGACAATTGTGTCTGCCTTCACTCCACTTTCTTCTGGGCTGCTAACGTATGCATAGTATCTGGCGCACAGTTGTTATTATTATTATTATTACTGTTATAATACACATAGCCACAGTCAGTTGGAAAAGCTTGTAGTAGAAATGACCTGAGAACAAAAATTCTTCTGGCTCCTTCTTGGTAACTGCTAGGCTCTCACTTCAAAGGCTGGGACACAGTCACATTGGAGAAGGAGCAATGAGTGGCTCAACAACTCAGCCAAGGACTTCAGCCATGGAGGACTGAGCTGAGGGCCACTGCAACCCAGATCATCTGTTTGGCCTCAGCTGACCTTCCAAATAGCTCATTACAGAAGGGGCGGGGAGGCAATGGCCATCACAGAGACATCTCAGAGGCTGAGAGACCCAGGGAGTGGGATGCTGATTCTAGACCAGAATCTGTGTTGTTTCTGTTCCCAGAGGGGCCCCCGCAGCACAGACCAGACCTTGTGGGCTCTCTGTGGCCTGGCTGGAGTAGGCTTTTGATTTCTTCCCACTCCTGGCTGGAGGACTTGCTGGTTAAGCTGTGTGGAGTGTTTACTTTTCAAACATTGGCAGCAGGCTGAAGAACAGGAAAAAACCTGGCCCCTTTTTCTGACTTAGCAGTCCAGGGTCCCCTTAGTAACCAAAATGCCCAAGCACCAGGCTCCAGGCAGGAGCTGGGCTGACACAGTTTCCTCTTACAGGACAATGCTGCCCTCCCTGTGACAAGGCCTTTTCCAAAAGGCTGGCAGGGACTCAAGGGCCTTCCTGAAGCTCAGAGTTCCCAAGGAAAGAATGAGAGGCGAGGTTGGCTGGGTGGTGCCCTATCCTTGAAAGGCTCAAGGAAACAGGGAAATGAAGAAAGGCCCACAAAACTCAAACTGGGGCTCAGAAAAGGGGTGGGAAGTGCTGATGGCTGCTATCTCACTTAAGCCTAATAATACTGTGAGGGAGATACTGTCATCTTTGGCTAAGGATGAGGAAATGGAGGCTCAGGCAAGTAAAACAAATTGCCCCAAATCACAGCTAGTAAGTGGCAAAGCTGATTTCTGAACCCAGTTCTGGCTCCAAAGCCTAACTCTTTCTGAAGATCTGGTACCAGCTGCCCTGGAGTTGACTGTGACTCATGGTGATCCCACTTGGGTCAGAGGAGAATGGTACTCCACAGGGTTTTTGATGGTTGAGTTTTTAGAAATAGGTCACTAGGCCTTTCGAATCTCCAACCTTTTCACAGCAGCTGAGGGTGCTAACCGTTAGCACCACCCAGGGACTCCTTTCTGAAGACAGCCCAGATCCAATTACCCAGAGGCCTTCAGAATGAGTACCACACTCTCAGGACCTGCTTTTCCTTGCACAAAGTAACATTTTTCTTTTGTATCATAAAAATTATATACACACATTGTTTAAAAAAAAAGGGGGGGGGGAGAGAAAAAGAGAAAGCAGACTGAAAAAGTCAAAGAAGAAAATTACAGTTACAACAATCCCTCCATTTGGAGACTATGTTTTGCTGTATTTCCTTCCTCTCAACACTCTACTTTTTAGAAAACAGTTGAAATGATTCTTAATGCTGCTTTCTGATTTTCTCACTTATTACAATATAGGCAATGTTCCATTTCATTAAAAGCTTTGTAAACATAATATTTAATTGCAATATAGTGTTCCACTTCAGGGAAACAAACTCAATCAAGCCCCTTTTGTTGTTAATAAAAATTATTATATATAATATTCTACATACTAGTTTGGTGAGTAGCATCCGAGGTCTTAAAAGCTCGTAACGGCCATTTAAGATACAACTATTAGTCTCTTCCCGTCTGGAGCAAAGGTGAGTGAAGGAAACCAAAGACTCAAGGAATAAATTTAGTCCACAGGACTAAGGGCTACCACTACTGGCCACTCTGACCAGGCACACAGTAAAAGGTCCCAGCTGGAATGGAGAAAAATATAGAACAAAATGCAAGTTCATTAAAAGGACCATAGTTACTGGACTAAGAGAGACTAGAGAAAACCCTAAGATTATCATTCTTTAAAAAAGAAAGAAAGACTGACCTGCTCATCAGTTTCCAAATGACTTATTTTGCAAAGAGAAACACATGTAATCTTTTGCAAAGAGAAAAACACAAAGTTCCAGCTTTTAACCTGGAACTGAAGCCACGCCTGAAGGTCACTTTTCAGCAATAGGAAATATGCTCCTTTAAACAATCAACTATACCAGACCAAACAGTCAACAGGTACACAAAAGCTAAAACGAGAAGCCAGGAGGGCAGGGAAACTGGATGGATGGAAATGGGGCACGTGGGGTGGAAACGGAGAGAGTGCTGAGAGTTGATAGGGATTGTAACCAGTGTCAAAACAACCTGGATAGGAATTGCTGAATGGGAATCTCATTTGCTGTGTTAACTTTCACCTCAAACACAGTAAAATATTCAAAAAATTATATATAGTATTGCCATGAAATCTGTAGGCATAAAGCTTTGTACTTTAGGTTGGATTCCTAGAAGTGGAATTTAGTTTCTACTTCTTAAAAAGTATCCTCCTCAAATTCGACTTTGAGAGAGATATCTTTACTTCCAATTATTTTAAAGTCATTTTATCCACAGCTTGTGTTTCCTACTCGAAGTGAAGAAAAATCAGCAAAGACACGAGCAGATGTCAAAATAGTCCTCCAAAAACCCTACCCAATTAAAACACTTACTAGTACCGCAGCACACCGAGACAGCTCTCCGGTAGCTTGTCCCACCAACACATTCACTCTCTTTTTAGTTACAGCATATGCCAAAGCTCCTGCCAGCTGCAAACCCTCCCCCCACCAGACTCTATAGGCTTTTTCTCAGAATGAAGGAAAAAAAAAAAAAAGACTGACATGAACACCGGCTTTCCAAATGGCATTTTTTTTTTTTTTTTCACAGAGAAACACACAAAAATGGCATCTTCCCATAAATACTGTTAATCAAAAATGTCTTTTCTTTTAAGACTGACCCATCTTTCAGGCAAGGAAGGGAACCCTCATATGGGAGGTGGCCAAGGGCAATTGAGAGGATGTTGTTAGGCGCCATGGAGTCAGTTTGAGTCACTGCGACCCCATGTATAATAGAACAAAACTTGCCTGGTCTTGTGCCACGTTCACAATCGTTGCTATCCTTCCCCAGGGACTAATCCCACTTTATAACATGTCCAAAGTACGTGAGATGAAGTCTCCCCATCTTCACTTCTAAGGAACATTCTGGCTATGCTTCTTCTAAGACAGATTTGTTCGTTCTTCTGGCAATCTGTGGTAGATTCACTATTCTTTGTCAACACCATCACTGAAATGCTGAGAAGATACAGGCTCCAATATAAGATTCACCTCTGGCTTGTCCCTTATCAGATGAGTAGCCTTAGGCAATTTACTGCATCTCATAAATTTTCTACTTTTGCCATCTGTGAAATGGGCATCATAACCTATCTCATAGAGCTGTGAAGAACAGATGAGCTAATGTATGTAACGGATTTAGCCTGATTCCTAGAATATTCATAATAGCCATTCAGTAAGGATGGCTCTCTTGCCTGCCTGTTCCCTCATCATCAATGATTTTCTAAAACTCAACAGAGCTTGGCTAACCTCACACCAGAATGCTGAGGCAGCAGGGAGATTGCCATTTCCTGTGATCCCCTATGGTTTATTCACCCAACCAGAAAAACATGTCAATCTATAGTTACTGACACAGGTATCACATTCTTTCCCTAGTCTATGGCCTTCTTGAGGCCAGGAGCCAGGTCTCTGTCCTCTCAGCTCCCACCCCAATTTGTGGCCAACAGGGGACAACTCTGAATGAATGAATGAGTGAATGAGAGGCAGCAGAGCCTAGAGGTGAAGAGCATGGATCTGGAGGCTAGTTGCCTAAGTTCAAATTCATCTCCAACACTCATTAGCCATATAAGCTTAGGAAAGTCACTTTATCTCTCTGTTCCTCAGTATCCTCTTCCATAAACTAAAGAATTATACCCATCTGACAAGGTTGTTATAAGGATTAAATGTTTTAGTATTTTTAAAGTATGTACAGTACTGTATGGCTCATGGGAAGTGTAATGTGTTAAGTAAAAATAAATGATCTTTTGAGAGTGATGGAAATATTCTCTATCTTCACTGTGGTGGTGGTGGTTTATTGAGCGTATGAAACTGTCAAAATTCACTGAATTATACACTTTAAATAGATGGTTTATTATACATAAATTATACTTCAGTTGATAAACTTATTAATATTATGTCCAGAATACAGAATAAAATCCAAAAGACCATAAAAGATAACAATGTATGAATGACAGCAAATGAATGGCAGATGACAAGGTAATCTCTCTTAGGATTACCATCCAATATATATTGTGATTTGTGGCTGTGTTTGACCCCCTGCCCCTCCCCTTTCTTTTCTGTCTAGCCCAGCATTTTTTTTTTTTTTTAACTTCGTTTTTCAGCCAATACCATGCTAGGATAAATGTAAAAATGCAATGCCCCCTAGGACTTAGATATACTCCCCTTTGCAAAGGCAGAGGGCCATCTGAGAATTCCTCTACCTTTGGTGCATCCCCTCTGGCCAAGAAGGTTTTGTTGAGCATTACTGTCTAAAGTTGGTAGTATGAAAACAATGGGTTTATTCCTAAAATAGAAAATAACATCAGCTACGTTTGTTCAAACCATTGCTGTTGTTATGTTGTTGTTGTTGTTGTTGTTAGGTGTTGTCGAGTCACCTACGACTCATAGAGACCCTATGCACAGCAGAACAAAACACCGCCCGGTCCCGTGCCAGCTCCATCATCCCCACTATACTTGAGCCCATCACGGCAGTCACCATGTCAATCCACTTCATTGAGGGCCTTCCCCTCCTTCATTGACCCTCCACCTTACCAAGCATGA